>NW_024062181.1:2075000-2456583 GCF_006381635.1 Hibiscus syriacus
TTACCAATACCAACATGTTCTATAAAGCATAAAGAGGTAGTAAAGTATTACCTCGATTTTCGTATAATACTAATCGACCATAAAATTCCATTCGAACGCCCTCGATCTTGAAATCATCTTCCAATAATTCCTCATATACATATCAACATAAATTATATCAGAAACGGAGCTTAATTGCGATAAACGGATCGAATCGGGTGATAAATCAGTGAAAGACGGCTTACCGGGTTCGAATTTGGCGAAACGGACTTCGGATTCAGATTTAGGACGTCGAAAGCATAAAATATGACTTTTTGGAAATTTGGAATTTTCGGTCAAAATCAAATTCAACGGGTTTGACCGGCAATTTCGAGGTCTTTGGGTTCGAATTTCGAAAAATGGACAGCTGAATCGGATTTGGAACGTCGAAAATGTCAGGATAGGTATACTCAGTCAAAGTCAAAGGTCGTTTAATGGCCGGTCAAAGCCAATCAAAGTTTTGGTCAACAGTGGTCAACGCCGGTCAACGGTCAACGGGTCGGATCAACGGGTCGAGTCAAAGGGTCGGGTCAACAGGTCGGGTAAACGGGTCGGGTCGAGTTATGACCGGTCAAACCGGTCAACTATGCACCAAAATCGGTCAAACTGGTCATTTGGACCATCCCCACGCGCAGTGGTGGCGCATGGGGCCCCTTCCGGCTGCCTAAAAATCACGAAAAAATTCTTAAAAATCATTTTGAGCGATTTTGAGATACTTACAAAGCTCGGTTCACAATTTGAACGGCGGAGAGCTCGATTTCAACAAATCGGAAACTTTGACCGCTTCACCTCCTCACGCGCCGTCGTCGACGGAGACCAAGGATGACACCGGCAGACTCGGAACGGAACAAGGAACACGATGGTACGGGAGGTGTCGTAAAAGGATGACCGAATCGTCGTGAATCGATGAAAAACCAACTAAAACTGAATTATTACCGACGATACTTCCGACTGAAATTAACGACGAATGGTGACGATTCACGACGAAAGGTTTGAGGGGTTTTGTTCCTTGGTTGACAACGAACACGATGGTGGTTTTGGCTCGTCGATCGGAGGTCAGACGGCGAGTAGATCGGAGTTGAAAGTTGGGTCAACGGAAGAGAAAAACTGGGAAAATATGCTGCCTGCGCACGGGGGAGAGATTTATAATTCATCATATATAAAATTGGTTAAATCATGGGTTTAGCCACTGAATTTCCTGCACTTTATAAAACGGTTTGCCAACTTTAAAACTTTACAATTGAATCCCCAATTTCTTCTAAAAATACCAATTAAATTCATCACTTTATATTTTCTTAAATTTAGCCCCTAAATCGGGGTGTTACACGGGATTCCAGCGTAGTACTCTCATTGAGCACTAGCATCGTACCAGTTGGGATAAGTCAGTTCTATAATATCTGAAACAGTTCCTTATAAGTCATCGGGATATGATCGAATTGAGGCCTCTCTCTTTCTCTCCTCTGATCCCTTACCCCTTGTCTATTGTCATTTTGTGTTTATGACCCTATTCCTTGAGGTCGGGACACAGTGATATTATTAGAATCATATTGCCTCACATTGCTGACTTCATTTCCTTTTTCCTCATTGGCGGTCTCTTATTAGACTTCCCTTACTCTAGCTTTCCACTTTTGACTGCCATTTCAATCATTTATCCAGCTATAACCATATTAGAAAAACTTTGATAAGGATTACCTATAAGGTATGTGAAAAAAAGGAACCCTTAGAGTATTGATGAAAAGCATATTTGTCTCATCCTTTTCTAGTGGTGGATGGACTTGCACAACCACGTCCCTCCATCTTTGAGCAAATTGTCTAAAACTCTTATTAAACTTCTTTTCTATTCCTTGTAACATCATTATGTTAGGCCTAACATCCTTCACATGTTTATACTGCTCGAGAAAGGATTTAACTAGGTCTTTCCATGACCTAATATTAGTTCTACTCAGTTGATTACTATCAGATTGTTAAACATGTCAAGCTTTCTTGGAAGCAATGTATCAATAATTGATTATCCCTATGTATCCAATCATATTTCTACAAAACATTGTAATATGAGCAGAGGGACATCTAGTACCATCAAATTTCTCAAAGTTAGGGATCTTGAACTTCGGGGGCAAAACCAAATCAAGAACTAGACTAAATTCTTTAGCGTTGATTCCACACACATTGGTATCTTCTTTCTTAGCTCTGTTGTCCCTTCTAACTATTTCTATTTTTCCTCCAATTGTTTGTTTTGTTCATTTTTAGCTTCTTCATCAAGATCAGGAACCTGAGGATATTGATGTTCTTCAGGATGTGAACTAGATCCATGACACAAATTCATAGAGGCACAGACTGGATTGATGTGTAATTTCCCAGTATGAACATGCATTTCTTGAATGTTCTGAGATTACGTTGGGGTGAAACTTGGGGGTAAAATGGTCCCTCAGTTACAGTTCCGGGCACAAGACGTTTTCCATGTTCAGGATACCTTCCTTCAAGTAGACTTGCAAACTTAGCAAACATTTCTTTATGATCATTCATCATGTCTTGTATCTTCCTCATATTCTCTTGCAACTATGTTGAGTTCTCTCAATTTGAGCGATTTTGTCATTCATGGCTTTTTTCCTGGTATTATAAGGATGCTTGGAAGTTTCCAGTATTTTGTCACACAGTCATGTTGTTAATGTTGATATTTTATTAATGAATATGAAATATATGCCTATGAATGAATAAAATACGATGCAAAAATTTAAATGCATTGTAAGAAAAATAAAAATGCATATGCAAAATGCAGGGTGTTGATCCTGGAACGACTCTTTAGAACAACTTTTTATATTATAAACGAAGTTCAATTATAAGGTTGGATCATATCACAGATAAATCTGCATTATTTCTCTTATTTGTTGTATATGTGCCAGCAACTTCATAATCCTCTAGTTCTATTCAGCATCAGGCTCCAGTTCTTACTTACAGCAGTAGCTTCATGAGACAGATTGATCAAGTATTGAGCTATTTCTTGAGCATGCTCTACGTAACAAGCAATGAGGTCATCTCTTAGTTTAACCCTCGCCTAAGCTTGCTCCTACCGATAACGCCACTTCATAACCCCCTCATAAGGAACTATTAGAAGCTCATTTGCTCGCCTCTGAAAATCTTAAACCATAGCTTCAAGCGCACTCACTCATTTCTTCAGACTTTTGACTTCTCCACGGGTTGAGCTACCTTCCCGGTTTCAATATCGTTGTAATGCAGCTTGATTCTCTTGCAATCGTTGCTCTAAAGAACTTTTTCTTTCGAGAATCTTAGCTTGATGCCTACTTTGCTTGAGCTCTTCCTTACTTTCTTCAGTTTCCCTCTTTAGGCTTGCCACTTCTTGTCTCCATTCAGCAGGTGATTTACTTGAACTGGAAGCTGTCTGAGATTTCACCATTCATCGGTAGGATAATTGAAGATCATCAAACTCCGATCGAAGTTGCTTCTCCACTTTTTCAATCTGATCAGCTCGACCCTTCTGAATATCAATCTCCAACTCTTTTTGATACACTTCATCCTCTAACTTTTGCAAGGTTACTCTCCATTGTTTCCTTTCTACCTCGAAGTCACATTTAGCTAGTTCTAACAGAGATGGCACTATTCTCAAATGTTCTTCCATGGGCTGAATATTTTCAGGATTCACCATAGGGACATTATCATTTACTCGATTACTTCTCTATTGCTTGTACTCCTGAGATAACTCGATATCATAAGTGAAGAGATTCACACGACAAGTTTGTTTCCATGCCTCAGCAATCCCCTTGACTTTACCCTTATATTGTTCTCCTTTGAATGCAAAATCTGACCCTGACAAGTCCCGTGTGGCTAGAATGAATTGTCTTGACTCATACTGTCTAGAAACTAGTAGAGGTGCATACCCGACAGAACCCCAGATACCTGGAAAAGGAATCCAATATCGTTCTCCACATATGTAAAGTATATCTGAAGAGACATTCCACGAAGCTCGCCATAAAATATCACCATCCCTGATATCCTTGAAGATAACCATCCATTTCTCTTCGGTGAAACCCCCATGCCATTCTTTGGAAAGAAAATCCTTCAAAGGCAAAAACCCGTCCAGAAACACTCGTTCTGGTGCCCTTTTAACGTGCTTGAAGTGACTAAGAATCCATACTAACAGCAGGGGAACACACCCTATAAATTATCCTTCATCTTCGCGTCTACAAGAACTCAAAGAACGAAACGTCTGAGCTAGAATAGCTGGAATATGATCCAAATGCTTGTCTAATCTCTCGAACAGGTCGACAACAAATACATCTACATACCCTAACACCTTTGGAAAAATAATTAGCCCATAAATCCCCAGAGAAAACAAGTCATGCTTTTTCCTCTTGTCTGAATAATGATCAATTATTTCTTTCAGAGCAGTCCAAGAGATGCACTCGTTGTCTCCTTTCTTCTTAATGTTTCTAACAACCCTTCTTCGCTCATTCCAGTCATCAAGAGTAATTTCTTTTTGAATGAAGGAGTGATTGACAACTTGGTGTATATTCTATCCATCTGAGATCTCGAACAACGGATCAAAGCTCGATACTCCTCTATGGTAGGTGTCAGATCCACTCTCCCAAATGTAAAGTAGCTATAAGCGGGATTTCAGAATTGTGTCAAGGCTCTAAACAGATTTTGGTCAATTTGAACATCCAGGAGATAAGATATATCACCATACAAATGATAAAACAACTACTTATCGACTGCTTCCCAATGACTCTATAGTGTCTGGATCCACAGGTGACACCGATACAATCACAATAGAGATAGAAGTGGACCAGTTAGTTGCTAAGAGTGGTGTGGATCATGAGTGATATGGGATTTTAAGGCTAAAAGGGTGGATTCATCAGTACTGATGTTGGGTGAATTCGAAGACAAAATAGCCATAAACGTTGCAAATAGCAACATAAACATAAGGGGAGGGAGAAAGGGAGTTTTTAACATAAGGGTGTGTTTGTATATAATGCAAATCGTGAAGAGAGAAACAACTGAGTGTAGTGCTTCTCTATTTTTAGTTCAGTGTCTTTAAATAATTTGGATTTAGGGAGGGTGTCATTTTGAGTCATAATTTTAAAAATAAAATACCTACAATACATGGCATGAAAAGGTTGGGTGTGGGTAAAATACAAGTCATTTTTTATTGGTTTGGTTGTTTAAAGTCATGCTCTTTGGCATTTGGGTATCTATCCGTGTTCAATGTATCATGCATTCTTATATATAAATTGGTTGAGGTGTTCATGTCAGCTCTGTGGATGAGAACTTTCTTATTCAATTTTAAAATTGTAGAAATCCATCTAATTTGTTGTATAAACTATAAGTTGATATTCAGAATTTCTTTCTTTCCTTAGTTTATAAGAAACAGCATTTGATTTTGTGAGAGGATGCAGTCAGTCCACTTAAAGATGTACACGAGTATCGTAACAAAGTAGGGAAATTACTATACGTTTTTCACACTAGGGCACAACACCAGCCATAGCAATAAATTCGAATCCAATTTTCCTTTCTCGATTGAAGCATATAGACATAGATATCGTGCTTACTCTTTTTCACTTTTCCTCCTGGGAGGTTTCTAATGAGACATATAATCGGGATAGATTTGTGCGTTTATATCTAATAAATTCTGCTTACCGAGAAAAAAAATATAGACATAAATATTCATTGTCCGAGAAATAAATTGTGGGAAAAATTGTTCAGATAACTTATGTGAAAAGTTAACTCTCTTCTTATTATCAAATTTAATGGAACATGTAATACACTAGGCCACAAAAAGCACATAAGAAGAGAGTTAACTTATGAGAAAAGTTAACTCTCTTCTTATTATCAAATTTAATCGAGTATTTGTTTTTCTTCGTATGTTCTAGCATCATAGTATACAATGCAGATCTAGTATTGAGGACCAAAAAGTAATTTAACTCTAAACTTGGAAGGGTGCCAAGGCCCTATTGTATTTACATCAAACAATAACTTGAATTGGCACAAAGAAAATATTCATATCATCACAAATTAAAAATAAATATAATACCTTTTAATCTAATTTTTTATGATACCGTAGAATGTGGAGATACGTCTAATTACAATATAAAGGAAAGCCCAAAATAAAGTGGAAATAGAAAATGAGACAATAGAAGATGGAAACCATAATTATTTGAAAACTATATATAAAACAGATATTGAGAAGGACCTGAACCAGGGGTGGATGGATTAAGTCCCAGTCCACTGCTTGTTTTGCAGCAAAAATCCGTCAAAGAGTTCTCTTCTTTACCTTTTTTGCAAATCTTTGTCGAACTCTCTCGTAGGTCTTAATGAACCACCATGGTCTTTCAGTTTGAATACAATGTATGCCGTAGTCAGTCCCAGCACCAACCCACATCCATACCCCATCAATATTGAAAATTTCCAGTTCATTCCATCATCATCATCTCTATCAGGTTTAGCTGGAGTTCCCTCATCACTATCACAGCTTTTTGATAATGGCAATCCGCATAAACCCAGGTTTCCTAAGTAGGAATCATTAGTGAAAGTATCAAACTGCTTGCCTTGAGGAATAGGTCCCATGAGATTATTCTTAGAAAAGTTCAACACGGCTAAGAACCTAAGATTTTTCAACTCTGTTGGAATTCTTCCATGGAGTTTGTTTGATGAGAGATCTAATGATTCAAGCTCTGACATATCACCTAATGATGATGGAATATGACCTGTTAAACAATTATGAGAGAGGTTCAGGACAATAAGTGAGTGAAGCTCTCCAAGTGTTTTAGGAATTTCTCCGTAGAACTGATTGCTGGAAAAATCAATAACTGTCCATATAGTTAGCAGTTGCTCAAACTCTGTTTCCAACCCTTTTATTGTAAAAGATATGTTGATGGCATAATTCCACACTCCAAATGCTGATCCATCTGTCATATACTCTGGTTTATCTTTTTTCCATTCACTTCTTTAATGGCATGCAAATTTTCAAAATATTTCATAGGTAAATAGCCACTGAAGTTGTTATGAGAAATATCAATGAGACATAAACGAGTGAAGGAAACTGTAACTCCTGAGCTAACCACTTCACCATAGAATCTATTCGATCTCAAGATAAGCACTTGCAGTTGATCCAAATTTCCTAACCAATTTGGGAATGTGTCATTCAAATAGTTGTTTCCAACGTCGAGAAGCTTCAACTCTTTGCAATTACCCAAAGATCGTGGCAGTGACCCTTCTATTTGGTTGTCGCTGATTCGAAAACTGCGTAAGGTGCAACTCTTACCAAAATTTTCTGGTATTTTACCATGAAAATTATTCTTCTCTAGGTCAAAGAGAACTCATGTTTCCAATGCAATCTGGAATTTCTCCGTCCAAACTATTCTTGTATAAGAAAAGAACCTTAAGGGAACTCAGATTGCATAATGAGGAAGGAATTTGGCCTTGCAGAAAATTTGGAACAGAGTTAAAATTAGGAGTTTGAATAATCTTTGAAATAAATAATGTTTGTAATGTAAAAATAAAATATTTTGATAAAATAATTTTGGAATTTATTTTTTTCAGTTTAATATTTAGTTTGGATGCAAAAACTGTAAAGCTTACTAATATTAACATGTAACTAAGTAAAGAAAATGGAAAATAATATTATACCTGTTAAGTTATTATCAGAAAGTTCAAATTCCTCGAGAAAAGTTAAGTTTCCAATAACTGATGGAATTTTTCCTGGAACATATAATAAAGTTACTAAAAATATTATTATGGTGAAGAAACTAAATAAAAAAAGTTAAAACAAATTACAACAATATTTATTATTAAAAAAATGTTCAATGGTTAGTAACTCATCATCTCTTAAGTACATCATTAAAGCAAGATGAGTTATTTAGCTTACCTGATAAGTAGTTATCTTCGATAGAGACATACTTGAGTGAAGTCAAATTTGAGATTTCTACTGGCACAATTCCCTCCAAATTATTACTATCCAAAAACAAAAAGTTTAACTCTTTGTTTTTGAATAAACTCATTGGAACTCTTCCAGAAAGTTGACAATATTCCAAATTAAGATAATGTAATCGAGGAAGATAATCAAACATATCGGAAGAGAAATAACCAAAGAGATTGTTGTATGCCAATGAAATAACTTGCAACGAGGAAATGTTGAAGATTGAGTAAGGAATAGAACCTGCGGAATAAATAACCAAACTTCAATTTTCCAGCATAATGAAAAGAAAATACTTAAAACTATGATAAAATTCCCACATAAAAATTGTATCAATCCAACCTTTAATCTATTATTTCAAATCATCTAAACCCAATTTGTTGAAAAATGTTTACATGACTAATAGTAGAACTTGTACAAGAAAAGAGAAGAAATATGATATGGTACCTTTTAAGTTGTTTTCAGAAAGGTCAATCAATTCAAGAGAAGTAAGATTTCCAATACCCGATGGAATTTCACCTGAAACATACAAAAGATTTGTAATGAGAAGCTATTTCCTTATTTTTATTCTTGGGAGCTTCGCTTTTCAAATGACCTTTTTCATATTTTTCCATCATGACTGCTTTGTATGTGATTAAATTTCTTCATGTTGAGCAAAATAATGAATTGTATAAGAGAAAAAAATAGAAATGTGATATTATACCTTTTAAGGTGTTATTAGAAAGGTTAAGATACTCAAGAGAAATAAGATTCTTAATATTCGATGAAATTTCACCTGAAACATATAATAAATTCGTCAAAATCATAATTTTACCATTTACAAAAGCTCTAAATAGTTTAAATTACAATTTAAGCATATCTTTACCTGAGAAGTTGTTATGAGAAAGGCCAATATGCTTAAGAGAAGTAAGGTTTCCAATAACAGATGGAATTTCACCTGAAACATATGATTAGATTCCGTCAAAATTTATTAATATTTACTTCTAAGGTTGTAGTTTAAGTCACAACACAATTAAACTTAATTCTAATCTATTTCAAACTATTTTTAATCAATGCTGGTGTTTTTGTTTTGCAAAAATCTTATATTTTCAACAAAATAAACTAAAAATATGATATTATACCTGATAATTTGTTATAAGAAATATCTATGAATACTAGAGAAGTCAAACTTCCAATAGTCGATGGAATATCACTTGAAACATATAATTAATTCCGTCAAAATTTATTAATGAGCACACTTGAGGAGAACACAACTAAACAATAAGGAAAAAGGTAATGGAATAAAAGCGAACGAAATACGAATGAGGAAATGTGTACCTTTGAGGTTATTGTAACCAAGATACAAAGATTGGAGCACAGTCAAATTTCCGATTTCTGTAGGTATACTTCCTTCAATAGAGTTGTTCCATAAAGATAAAAACATCAACTCTTTGCACTTGAATAAACTATTAGGAATGCTACCAGAAATTTGATTCTCAGCCAAGCTTAAAACTTGCAATTTCGACATGTTATCAAATATTCCCGACTCTAGATGGCCTGTAGTGAGATTGTTAATTATAAAACAACTTTTATCTAATGAAAATAAAAGAGAACGGAATGCAAATAAGGAAAATTTACCTTTGAAGTTGTTGAAACCAAGATACAAAGATTGGAGCATAGTCAAATTTCCGATTTCTATAGGTATACTTCCTTCCATAGAGTTGTTCCACAATGATAAATACCTCAACTCTTTGCACTTGAATAAACTATTAGGAATGCTACCAGAAATTTGATTCCCAGCCAAGCTTAATACTTGCAATTTAGACATGTTATCAAATATTCCAGACTCTAGATGTCCTGCAGTAAAATTGTTAGTTACATATATCTTTTAACTAATGAAAATATATTCATTATCGAGAAAGATATGGAACCTGAAAAAGAATTATTAAGCAAGACCAGCGTTTCTAATTTTGACAAATTGCCCAAAGTAGATGGGATAACACCAGTGAAGTTGTTGCTACCAAAGTCCAAATATTTCAATCGATGCAAATTAGTTAATTCGGTAGGTAAAGAGCCATGGAAACTATTGTGATGAATGTCGAGCCAGCCAAGAAAAGATAAATTTGCCAATTGAGATGGAATGGTGCCCGTGAGATCCATACTTGACAAATTCAGAGCAGTGACTCTGCGGTGTCTGGATCCACAAGTGACACCAATCCAATTGCAAACAGATATAGAAGTGGACCAGCTGGTTGCTAGTAGGTTGTGCGGATCATGAGTTATATGGGATTTTAAGGCTAAAAGTGCGAATTCATCAGTGGTGATGTTGGCAGACAGAGTAGCCCTGAAGGTTGCAAATAGCAGGAGAAACATAAGAGGAAGGAGGAAGGGAGTTTTTGCCATAAGGTTGGGTGTGGGTAAAATGCAAATCATGAAGAGAGAAACAACTGAGTTTTAATGCTTCTCTATTGTTAGTTCGATGCTCTTTATATACTTTGATTCTAAATAATTAGACACGATATCCTTCGACTCACAATTTGAATAAGAAATACGCACAATTGAAGTTTACCATAAAGTTGGGTGTTGTATATATTATATTTATTAATCAAATCAAATATGAATTTAAAGTTTATCTAATATTTTTATGGTAATTTTTCTTTAAAGATCAAATAATAAGTAAAGAAACAATTGAAGTGCAAGTTAAGAGTAAACACTGAAGGGATAAGACAACCTCAGCTAGGGATGGCAAACGGGCGGGTCGGTTGCGAATACCCCATCCCCATCCCCATACCCACCTAATATTTTTGAATCCACCACCCGCCCATCACCCATGATGGGTACAAATTTTCAAATCCACACCCGCCCACGCGGGTATATTCTCAAATCCATCCCCACACCCACTAGCGACGTACCCGTCTAGACCCGCCTAACAACAAACTTAAGTTATACATAAGCAACAAACATAAAAAAACATGTCCATTAAGAAACATAATAAAATAATCCAAGGATTATATGAGTTAAGTGTTAATATAGATCTTAAAGTATATAAACACACCATAATAAAAGTCATAATTAAAGTCTAGAAACATAAATGACAAACACATAATGTTTTTGTTCTTTGGCACAACATGTTATATCTTATATAATATTAGAATTTATAAATTTGTCTCTAAAATTACACCTAAATTCATAATGGTCTAAAATTTATTGGATATTTAACTGGGCGGTCGGATGCGGGGTTGGTAATGTCTCAAACCCATTACCCGCCCACCACCCGCGACGGGTACCACTTTCTAAATCCACACCCGCCCACTACCCGCTAAAATTATACCCATCCCCGCCCCAATTGGAGCGGATGCGGTGCGGAATCCCCGAAACTGTACCTGTTTGCCATCCCTAACCTCAACCTGTTACCAAGAGGTTGCCTTGAAAAGCATGTCGGTTCCAAATAAACAAACATGTATTGTATTTTAAACGACAAATATGCTAGTACTTTAAGTTAGAACGACAATCACGGCAGCTGAATATTCTTTGATAAAACCACGAAATGAGACTTTGCGTTAAATATATTGTCGTGTAAAAAGTACATGACTATAAAACAATGAATTGTCCAAGTCAAGGTCTTTGTAATTTGTTAGAAATCTCAAGCCATCTTTCTATCCGTCTTCCTCTCCTTTTTTTTTAGTGATTACATAATAGTGTATGTTTAAAATTTTCTTAATATATTAATATTGTACACACTCCTTGCAGAAGTAGCTATTTGAACCCGAAACCTTTAAGTAGAGCAACGTTCCCTTTTACTACTGAGACCACTTGATAAGTTCTATCTCATTTTCCTCTTGAGACGATGAGTTCAACTAGGTAAACATTGTAAAGTATTTGGAAAATCTCTCCTTTTTCATTCATTCGAGTGTGACTTGCAAGACATTTGAGTTAAAATGATATTTATTTTATATATTTATTGTTGGAAGAATAAATGGGCTTTCGGTAATTTTATAAACTCACACGCTATTATTAATACAAACCAAAATACAAATACGATACAAACACTAACTGTGACTAGTTTACAAATACAACCACGGTATTCAAAGCTTTGCTAAGTTTCACTTTCTCTAGGTTATTTTTTTTCACTCACTACTCATATACACACACACACACACATATATATATATATATATATATAGCCTTATTAAACAGTCTTAGACCATCTCCAACGCTGCAATAGTCTAGCGCATATCTCCACTGTAGCGCGCTCCAACGCTGCGCCAGTTCCATCGACACTGTACAGATTTGCTACAGTACCATGCTACATCTAGCGCGGTACTGTAGCTCGCGCTACATTTGCTTTTTTTTAGTTAAAATATATTAAATTATAAGATAGATAAAAATATATTAAAATTAGATAAATAATCATACTAATTTTTTTTTGTAAATTTTCGAATTTTTTGTATTTTTTTATGATTTCTTTAAATTTACAAAATTAATATTATAATAGTTAAATATTGTGAATAAAGTAGAGTTAATGATAATGTAGAGATAGCGCTGGAGATGAATTACTGTTTCATCTCTAGAGTAAAGATAGAGATGCGTTAGAGTAGGGATAAGCATTGGAGATGGTCTTAGCTACTGTTATTCCCTTGTGTAATTGTTTTCAATTTCCAAATGGACATTTTCGCATTCATGTAATTTTCCTTGTCATTTTAAACTCCTCTTATTTGTTGTAGAAATTTCTTTGCTGCCACTTTAAGCTTTAAGCATGCATTTGAAAGTTGCCAACACATAATTATTTTATTGTGTTTTTCTTTGCTCCTTAATTTCTTGGTAAGTGTTTTGCCAACACATAAAGTCAAAAACTAACATTTATTAATAATATCATACCCATAATTTGAGGTAGACAACTCAAAAGGAAGTCACAAGTCGTAAAGTGTCCTACTCCACTCACAGTTGTATATTTAAAAAAAATCATACCCTTAATTTGACGAAGGAATGCGTAGAATTATTGTGGTCCAACCACAGTAGACAGCTCAAAAGGAAAGACTTGAGTCTTTTTCTTTCCTTTTTTTTGGAGGGTATGAAAGACTTGAGTCTCAAGTTGAAGAATAGCACTAGGATGGTTTAAGGGTCTATTCATCCAAATGCACGACACCTCTGAAGACTTAGCACAAACAAAATATTCATATTATCACAAATTAAAAATAAATACAATAACCTTTAATTTAAAAGTTTTTATAATCCCGTAAATAAAATAACCTTCAATTTAAAAGTTTTTATAATCCCGTAGAACGCAGAAACCAATCTCTTATTATTTCTTACCATCTCCAACTTCGCCTTAGAGAACACTACATGTCATTATTCATTTTATCCGGATGATGACACGTGGTTATTTTTTTATATTATATATTATTATATAGTGGACATGTATATAATATAGTATGGATATTAGATAATCACATATCATTTATAATATTGTATATAATTTTACTAGGTGATTGCATATTAAATAATAATTTGCATGTGATAATCACATATCACAAATCATTTAATTTTTTCCAAATGCTTGTAATTCATATTTCTGATTATAGGTGGAATTGTACCCGAGACATACAAAAATAATTCATCAAAATATTTTGATGGCATATTTATGTTATATCTTGATGAGTACAGTACAGTGGCGGATGCACTAAGCCCCCATAGGGGCCAAGTGCATCCCCATTATTTTGAAAATGTGGTTAAATTTAGCTTAATGTATTAAGGAAAAAAGAAAAAAAATTACAAATTTTGCATACCCAATATTTTTAAGAAAAGAAAATTAAAATTTTGGACTCCCATTCTTAAATTTCTAGATCCGCCACTGGTACAGTAATATGATAATTTTATATTTGTATTTTAAGGTTAAAATAAATTAAAAAAATAAACAAAATAAAATTCAATGGTAAATAACTCTATTACATTTAAGTACATTATTAAAGCGTGATGAGTCATTAAGTTTACCTGAGAAGTTGTTTTATTACATTTAAATACATTATTAAAGCACGATGAGTCATTAAGCATGCCTGAGAAATTGTTTTCTCCGACGGTGAAAGCCTCGAGTGAAGTCAAATTTGAGATTTCTAATGGCACAGTCCCCTCCAAATAATTATAATCCAAAAATATATATTATAATTCTTTGCATTTAAATAAGCTCTTTGGAATTTTGTAGAAAGTTGACATCCTCCCAAATCAAGACGAAGTAATAGGGGAACAATTGGTGAATGAAGTTCACCAATTGTTCTAGGAATTTCTCCCATGAATTGATTGTTGAAAAAATCAATAGTTGTCCATATGGTTAATAGTTTCTCAAACTCTGTTTCCAATCCTTTTGTTGTAAAAGATAAATCAAAGGCATAATTCCACTCAAAACCTGCTAACACATCTACCATGTACTCTGCTTTGTCTTTCTTTCCATTCCCTTCTCTAATGGCATGTAAATTTTCAAAAAAGTTCGTAGGTAAGCAGCCACTGAAGTTGTTATGAGAAACACCAATGGCACGTAAACGAGTGAAGGAAACCGTACTACTATCAGAGCCATCCACTTGTCCATAAAATCTATTTGATCTCAAGATAAGAACTTGTAGCTGATCCAAATTTCGTAACCACTTCGGGAAAGTGTCATTTAAATAGTTGTTCCCAACATCAAGAAGCTTCAAATCTTTGCAATTACCCAAAGATCGTGGTAGCGACCCTTCGACTTGATTGTTGTTGATTCGAAAACTTAGTAACGTGCAACGTTTAGCAAAATTTTCTGGTATTTTACCATGAAAATTATTCATCCTTAAGTCAAGGTGTGAAAGAGATGAACCCATGTTTCCAATGCATCCTGGAATTTCTCCATCCAAACTATTCTTGAATAAAAAGAGAAACTTAAGGGAACTCAAATCGCATGTTGAGGAAAAAATTTGACCTTGCAGAAAATTTGGAATAGAGTTGGAACTTGGAGTCAGCAAACATATTTTTTGACAACTCACTTGGATACTACATGACATTCAACAAATTAGCAAATTTTCTACGGAAAATAAAATATTTTGAGTCTAAATAACTTTGAAATTGATTTATATGAGTTAAATATTTATGTTATTCATGTTTGAAGGTAAAAGAGCCCACCAAATGACAAAAAAAAATCGTTCAACTAATTAATAAATATATAACAAAACAACAACATAACGGAAAAAAATATGACGTTATACCTGTTAAGTTGTTATTGTAAAGATTAATGATCTTGAGAGAAATCATGTCTCCAATAACTGATGGAATTTTGCCTGAAACATTATATAATTTGTTATAAATAAAAAAAAATATTACTATTTACAACAATATAATTTAAAAAGTTCAATGGCAAATATTTTTTTATATTTAAGCAAATTATTGAAGTAGGACGAGTCAATTAGCTTACCTGAGAACTTATTATTTTCGATGGAGAAATACTTGAGTGAAGTCAAATTTAAGATTTCTAATGGCACAGTCCCCTCCAAATAATTATCACCCAAATACAAAGATTTTAATTCTTTGCATTTGAATAAACTCATTGGAATTATTCCAGAAAATTGACAGCTTTCCAAGTTAAGATGAAGTAATCAAGGAAGGAAGATAATCAAACATATTAGAGGAAAGATAACCAAAGAGATTGTTGTGTCCCAGTGAAATTCGATGCAATGAAGAAATGTTGAAGATTGAGGAAGGAATAGGACCTGCACAATAAATAGCCAAGGTTATATGAGCCTTAAACTAATTTGTAGAAAAAATGGTTATATGAGTAATAGCTACACTGGTAGTCACTATTGTTTTAGGGTGAATCCACTTTAGTCACCAAACTTATAAAACTTGCATTACAATCACTAAACTTTTAATTTGCTTCCGTTACTATCATTATTGTTGGTTGTTGTTAAGAAATACTGATGTGACTCGTTAAAGTTTTCTTCCCTGAACAAAACCTTAAGTTTCAATTTTGTTCATCACTGTAAAGGCCAAATTTCTTGTGATCGGACCGGTCGTTTGTCAATCACAACGTCGAAAATAATCCATTTGGCAAGAGGATTAACATAGTTCGGTTTTAAATTGATCCAACTATTGAAAATGGCAAATCAAAATAATTTAGCTTTTAGTTTCTATTGGTATTTGATTGAAATTTAAGGAGATTAGAAGGCTTTTCGACGATTTTAAACTGAAAGAAAGAAACAAAGAAGAAGAAGAGTAGTGTAGTGATCTTGTTGATAAAAAACCATTGATCACCGACAAAAACGACGATGGAAGGAGGCGATGACCCATGAGAAACTAAAATTAAAACTTTCTGATTTGTCACTGTCAACAATCATATACTTAAAACCTAACTATGTTAATCCTTTGGTCAAACGAATCATTCCACCATTGGAATTCACTAACCATCAATTTGATCGTAAAAAATTTGGCCTTCGTGGTGGCTAAGTTTTTTGAAACTTAGGGTTTTGTTTGGAGAAGAAGTGAGACATCAATATTTCTTAATGACAGAGACCATAATGAAAGAGAATTAAAAGTTTAGTGACTGTAATAAAGTTTTAAAAGTTCGGTGACTAAAGTGAAGGCACTCTAAAAGTTCAATGACTATCAATGTAGTTTACCCTTAAAACAATTGTTCATATAAATTAAATAATAAAAAAACAAATAAAATAGAAATAGCAACTATTTACCATTGAGGTTGTTATGACCAAGAAGCAAACATTTAAGCATTCTCAAATTCAGTCGTTTTCTCACAATATGTTGTCATGATTTTATGATTAAAATTTTAGAGAATGAAATATGGGATTATACTTATATAGTTGTTACAAAAGAGATTATCAAAAGAGATTATACCTTTAAAGTTGTTATCATAAAGGTCAATCACCTCAAGAGAAGTAAGATTTCCAATAATCGATATTTGACCTGAAAATATAATTAAATGTATCAAAATTTATTAATATTTTCTGAACATGAGAAGTTATTCACTTTTTTTATTTGACCTGAGAAATTGTTATTAGAAAGATCTATGTATACGAGAGAAGTCAGAGTTCCAATAACCGATGAAATTTCATCTGAAACATGTAATTAAATTCGTCAAAAGTTATTTATAATTTTCTAACTCTTTGTTGAGCACTATAGGGATCTATTTTCCATTTCTTTTCTTTTATTCTTAAATGTGAACTTTTATTGTCAAGCAAAAAGGAAAATTGTACAAGAAAATACAAAATAAGTATAATATTATACCTTTTAAATTGTTACCAGAAAGGTCAATCTTCTTAAGAGAAATAATGTTTCCAATAACATATGGAATTTCACCTGAAATGTAAAATCAAATATGTCAAAAATACGGTAGAAATTTATTAATATTTTTTTCTAGCAAACCCTTAATTTCTTTGTTCAGCACTAGAGAATCTGTTTCTTTTCTTTCTTTTTCTAAACATGAATATACTATTCAATTTTTTTACCATTTATGAAAGCTCCAAATAGTAACTCAATTTTATAAATTTAGTGGCAAATAAAAGTTCATCCATCGAAGGTTTGAGACATAATATTGACAACGGCTATCATACTTCAATATCTAAACAATTGTTCATAAAAATTAAATTAAAAAAAAAATTAAACGAGTCATTTAGCTTACCTGAGAAGTTGTTTCCTTCAATGATGAAAGTCTCGAGTGAAGTTAAATTTGAAATTTCTAATGGCACAGTCCCCTCCAAATGATTATGACCCAAATATATATATTCTAACTCTTTGCATTTGAATAAGCTCGTTGGAATTTTTCCAGAAAGTTGACATCCACCCAAATCAAGATAAATTAATCGAGGAAGGTAATCAAACATATTGGAGGAGAGAGAAATAGAGAATTTGTTTTGTTGTCCTAATGAAATATGTTGCAAAGAGGAAATGTTGAAGATCGAGGAAGGAATACGACCTGCCCTACATATCATTTAGAACCAATTTGTTGGAAAATGTTGAAAAATAATAAAAAGCATCTGAAAGTAAAAATAAGTGATTGTTTACCTTTGAGATTGTTGTAACTGAGATACAAGAATTCGAGCTTAGTCAAATTTCCTATTTCTATAGGAATACTTCCCTCAAAAGAGTTGCTATACAATGATAACATCGTTAATTCTTTACAATTGAATACATTATTTGGAATTCTACCTGAAATTTGATTTCCTTCTAAGTCGAGTACTTGTAATTCAGAAATACTGTCAAATATTCCTGATGGTAGATGACCTGCAATGAGATTGATAGCTGTAAAATCAACTTTTTTTTTTTTACTAATGAGAGTATAGTTCAAGTCATAGGAATCTGACCTTTGAGACTGTTTTCATACAAGCTCAACGTTTCTAGTTTGGACAAATTGCCTATGGTGGATGGGATAACTCCAGTGAAGTTGTTATCGTACAACCACAAGTCTTGAAGTTCATGAAAGTAACCAAACCATGATGGGATTTCTCCATCGAAGTTGTTGTTACCAAAGTTCAAATACTTCAGCCGACGCAAATTGGTTAACTCAATTGGTAAAGCACCATGAAAACTATTGTGACGAACGTCGAGCGAGGAAAGGAAAGATAAATTTCCCAAGTGAGATGGGATGGTGCCTGTGAGATCCATACTTGACAAATCCAGAGCAGTGATTCTATGGTGTTTGGACCCACATGTGACACCAATCCAAGTACAAACAGAGATAGAAGCGGACCAATTGGTTGCTAAGAGATTGTGTGGATCATGAGTTATATGGGATTTTAAGGCTAAAAGAGCGGATTCATCGGTGGTGATGTTGGCAGACAAAGTAGCCCTAAAGATCGCAAATAGCAACAGAAACATAAGAGAAGGGAGGAAGGGGGTTTTTGCCATAAGGTTGGGTGTGAGTATAATGCAAATCATGAACAGAGAAACAGCCGAGTTAGAATGGTATTCTTTGGTAAAGGCACAACTTATAGCATAGAATTGAGACTTCGCATTAAATTGTTTTGGAAATGGTCGTATAAATGATTAATTGTGTTAGTCAAGGTCGTTGCAACTTGCTAATACATTGATTGAGCAGCAGCTAGGGATCACAAGCCTCTCTTTCTTTTTTAAATAACATGGTCCCAATGTCTGCATGATTTCAAGTGCGATGCTATCACCATTAAAAGTGTCCTTTCCCGATCCCCTAGGTGTTGGTTGTTTTAAGTCAAGGTCTTTGGCATTTACATCCAAAAAAAAAAACAAAGTATCTATCCATGTTTAATATCATAAATGTGACATAAAAGACATACATGTGATAAATTCATGATAAAGTGTTACAATCAAAACTCAAATATAATTTTGTACTGTATATAATTTAATCTAAATATAATTTTAGTCAAACATAAATTAAATACAATTTATTTTAGTGGTTGAGTGTTACAATTATAGCACAAGTCATTCAAAGACATATACGATTCTAGAAAAAACTTATCGGTTAAGTCAGTATAAATATAATAAAAGATGTATCTAACATAACGTGTATATAATTTTTAATTTTTAATTTAATAACAATTATATATATGTGTGTGTGTGGGGTGAATCGAGAAAAAATCAATATAACTTTTCAACAAAACTCACATATAATTTTATTTTTTTGATATGGGGTCTATGGCCTAGGTAAAGCTAGTCCTAAATACGCCCCATTTAGAGGTCTATCCATTTGGATAAATTACCAACCATGAACATGTAATTAATCAGTTTATACAAATACATGCTTAAAATGATAATTTAATTTAATTTAATTAATTAGATAGAATTATACTTACATCCAATCCTTTGACGTTAAAAATGAATAAATGAAAATATCAAAACTTATTTAGTAAATATTAGTTTAAATTACATCAATGGTCATCAAACTTTTGGGGTGTTTGTATTTTGATCATTGAACTTATAAAACTCGCAATACAATCATTAATTTTTTAATTAATTTTCATTACAATTATTTTTTTTGAAAGAGGGTACTTTGTATTAAGAACAAATGCAAAGTACACCACCTCAAGGACCTCATTAAAAAACCTCCCTAATCCTAGCTGGAGGAAAAAGAGTGAACCAAGAGGTAGAAGAGAACAATACAATGATGCCACAGTGCAACAAAAATTACATACCCCAAACCACAACGAAACTCACACAATCACCCATACATACCAAATAGCAGGAAGAATTAGAAACTAAAAGGACATCAAAAAACAAAATTCAGGTGAACACAGTAACATAGGGGACAATCCGAAAACAGAAGCTGGAAATAGAATCACCAAAACTGTTGATCACTGCATAACACCATGACCTCCTCGATCTTCAAACCAGCACGCATTATAACATAAACAATCCTTTAGGAGCCATTGATCTTAAATTCAGTGAAAAATCTCCTAGAACGCAACCTTAAACTTCACGCAATCCCCGACAATCACGCACCAAACTTAAAGGCACTGATACTCCTTATCAACAAAAGTAAGCCACCTTTTCTTCAAATCCGAATCTGATAGAAATGTACCAGATAATTAAGAGGAATTTAGATCAGATTTGAGCAAGTTGAATCTCTTCAGCGTACGATTTCTTTTTAATTTCTCAGCTTTCGACAGAACTTTGTCCTGAATTATTGAATCAAAATAGAGTAAAAACTCTAATTGATCAAGAAGAAGAAGAAAACTCTCTTTAGAATAATCTCACAAAATTGCAAAAGGGAAGAACTCTTAAGAAAGCTTTCAAATGCTTATAATTAAGCTTTGATTGTTGGATGATAAAACTCAAATACAAGTAGGGTATTTATAGGTTACAAGAAACAATCTAAACCACTCATTAAAATAATCACTAAATAACTAAACCAATGAAATTAAAACATGAGAAAAATACTTAATTTTCACCTAACTAAATTAATGTAAGCAATGACATCAATACTAAATTGATGTAAGCAATGACATCAAATTAATTTAGGTGTGAACTTATTTAGGCTAATATTGAATTTTCAACACTCCCCCTCAATGTTAGCCTTCATTCTTTGAATCATGCCAAACTGACGACGGAAATGTTCAAACTTTTCTTTGGGTTTGACTGCCTCAAAATCAAAAGCCTTACTTCGTCTCGTTCCTTGCTTGATTGCATTAACACCCTCAATTGGACCAAGTATTTTCCCTGGCTTGGCAGCTTTAACACTTGCAGCCGCACCAATTCCCGCTACTTCTCCTTTTCCAATCCTCTTCAAGATGGTTATAAGGTGACGCTTCTCGGGACATCCTCTAATCAAATGAGGACCATCACAGAAGTAACACTTTAGCTTTTCCTTGCTTGCCTTCTTCTTCGAACCGGACTTACCCTTGCCATTCTTTCCCGATGGCTTTCCTTGGCTACGAACAGTCGATGGCTTACCTTGGCCATTGGAAGAGCTTCCTCTACCAATTCCCCGCTATACCTTTTCCCGGTCTCTCCTAATATTGCCACTATCTCTGGGCATGGGCATGGACGACACATCGCTACTTGGCTTGTCACCTGCAAGCTCAGACAACTTTTCGGCTACAGCTATAGCCTCCGAAAGTCTCTGGGTATTACCTTGCTCTCCCCCGAGCATCACCCCTAGTCTAAGTCCTTCAAAGAAGGTCTTGAGCGCACCCTATTCACTCATTGCTCCCTTGCATATGAGCAGCTCCCTCTTGAGCTCATCCATTTCGTTTCTCATAGCCACTACCTCAGCTTCATAGGCATTACTCCCTCGAACAGTCTCTAACTCGTTAAGAACTCGTTGCGTCTCGTCCTTGAATCTGTCCTCCAAGTACTCCAATATATCAAGGCGGGACTCCACAACACCTTGGGTCTCCTTGGCCTCATTCTCGGCTTTTTCAAGTCTCCCGACCCTCTTTTCCCATAAAGTTGAGACCTGTTCCAACTTGATAAGCCTCTCTGCATAGAAAGCAAAACCTTCCATCAAGTAAGCCAATGTCTCGTAGACTGTCAGTTCCTCTTCTTGTTCCCCATCAAGACTCTCCTTATCTTCATGAGTGAACGTACTGTCTCGCTCAAACATGCCTTGGGCTCCATCATCGAGCCTCTTTACCTCGAGATCTAGCTCCTCCTAGTGTGTTTTCACCGCCTCAAGCATTTTTTGCGAACTCATCATGGCATCCCCATGTTTGGACACCGACGATGCTCTCAAGCCCACCAGACTCAATTCCCGTTTCCCACCATGACCCTCTTTGCCTTTGCGTGTGGAAACTCCTTTTCTCTTATACTGAGAAAAGTTTTACAACTTCTGTATATCTCCCATCATGTGATTTGAGTAGCCTGAGTCTACGATCCAATCATTCTCATAGTTAATATTTTCTGGTGTTGTTACTGTGAAAACTAATTCTTCTTCCTCCATAGCAAATAACGCTTCAGCATCTCAACCATCTTCACTATTCTCCTTCGAACTGGAAGTAGCAGTATTACTTTCAATAGGATTTTTCTTGGTCCAACAGTCTTTTGCCATGTGGCCCATCTTCCCGCAGTTGTAACACTTGCCATCGAACTTTCTACTATTATCGCAATTCTTGGAAGCTCCCCCTGAATGAAGGCCTCCATTTCCTTTGTAATTTTTCACCTTGTCACCATCCTTTTTAGATCCACTGCCAGTATACCGTTGAAAAGTGCCTCTACTTTTACTGGTGTAGAGCACTTCCTCTTCACCCTTCAGCGAGACTCCTCCCATTTGCTTGGCCATGGCTTCTTGACCTGCAAGCAAATTTTCAAACTCAACAAGCGATGGTTGTGTCAGCCATCCCTATACGGCGACAACAAACCCTCGATATTTGGGTCTCAAACCATGGACAATTATTACTTTTATCCTGACTTCCCCAATAGCAGCTGTCAGATCTAATTCTAAAATTTCGCGACATATTGACTTCACCTTATGAAAGTATTAGGCAACCACCATTTCGCGTTGCGCCATTGATAGAAGTTCATTCTCGAGAAGTTGCAATTTTGTATCGTTCCTCTTCGAAAAGAGTGTAACAAAAGTGTCTCATGCTTCATTTGGTGTTTTAGCATCCCGGATGTGCTCCAACATTTATTCTTCAATTGTGGTCTTTAAAGCAAACATTGCTTTGCCTGCTTTAATTTTCCACTTTCGCAAGATGTCATTGGCATCTTCTGCCGCCGGTTGTGTAACTTCACCACCACCGATAACCTCCCAAAGGTCTTGACCTTGTAAGTATGACTCCATACATGTTGCCCACGTGTTGTAGCTTTTGTTGTTGAGCTTCTTGATTCCTCCAACTACTTGAAGATCACCCATCTTAACGGTAAGACTTTGACTATACCCAACAAGCTTGAGTAACAAACGTGCAGAGTACTAAATTACTCTAAACACAAAGAAGCTCCACAAGGTTTGTAATAACCCCGACAATAATCTCAAGAAATCTTTTCTGATGTGGAAGATCAGTTAAAAACTGCAGCCACAGAGCATACTTAGAATTTCAAGAGACCTTAAAAACATGGCTCTGATACCAATTGTTGAATCAAAATAGAGTAAAAACTCTAATTGATCAAGAAGAAGAAGAAACTCTCTTTAGAATAATCTCACAAAATTACAAAATGGAAGAACTCTTAAGAAAGCTTTCAAATGCTTATAATTAAGCTTTGATTGTTGGATGATAAAACTCAAATACAAGTAGAGTATTTATAGGTTACAAGAAACAATCTAAACCACTCATTAAAATAATCACTAAATAATCTAAAACATTGAAATTAAAACATGAGAAAAATACTTAATTTTCACCTAACTAAATTGATGTAAGCAATGACATCAATACTAAATTGATGTAAGCAATGACATCAAATTAATTTAGGTGTGAACTTATTTATGCTAATATTGAATTTTCAACATGAATATCCAATAGCGAGCCAAATTTCTGCTGCTTCCTATTCATCCTATTGGTCAGCACCTTTTCACTAGAATGAATAGAAATATTCCTTACAGGAGAATTGGACAAAGACCCCTCTGCCACTGTTGATAACAACTCTGAACTCAGACTATCCAAAAGCCTTAGACCGTTGGAAGATGGCTTAGGCTGCCAATGATCGGCATCTATATTGGAAACCAAAACCCCAATGCTCTCGTCAATGGCTTTGATCGAAAGCCCAACACTAGGCACAATCGGCCATTCGTAGACTGTGCCTTGTGAAGCCGCATGCCAATCCCACTTTGAACCCATGTGCACCCCACTATCTTTATCTAAGGCATTGAAATAACCACTCCCTTGACAAATAAATGCATGCTCCACTACCCCATAACATATTAAAGTCATTTTTCCTAAAAAAAAAACTTTATCCAACAGGAATAATAATATTCAAAACACCTCAAATTATTCAATAGTCTAACTTAAACAACCTTATCCAAACTTAGCAAACTATAAAAAAAAATTTATCCATTAAAATTGCAAGAACCAATTATCTGCAAAAATTGATATTACCACAATCTAAGTATCTTTCTTTAAATCTTGTCAAAAACACGATTTCACACATCACCTTTGGGTTAAAAGTAATAGCTTAGCCTAAATTACTACCAATCAAATAATATTTCGACACTACTTCAAAAATATATTGTATTTTAAATTAATATAACATCATTTATTTTTATCCACGTCATTATATTAATAAAATGAGTTAAAATGGAATTAACAACCGATTAGTTTAATGAGATAAAGTATTAGATCCTTTAAGTAAAGTTAGGATTTCAAATTCTGACGTTTGTGAATGAAGTAAATTAAATTGAGAGGATTTCTCTCATGATAAACCTATAGAAAATCCGATATGAATAGTTTGATTAACCGACCTGAGGGATTAAAATCGAATGAGAGTTAACGGTTGAATGACTAAAATCAAATGGATTGATAACGTTAGAGACTAAAATCTAATGGATCAATAACTTTATGGACCATGTAGCCTTAATAAAATTGGTGACCAAAATCCGTCAAACTAAAAACAAAGGGGACTTTCATATAGTTTACCAAACAAAAAAATAGTTAAAATGAAGCAGTAAATATTGTTTACCGGTCGGAACCGACGAGGCAGAGAGCGGTCTGGTCTTCCGAGTCAAAGATAGAATCTGGAATCTACCAGGTGGGCAATTCTCAAATCATTGCTTCAAATAAATCTAGAATTTTATAATAATAATAATAATAATAATAATTAAGAGAATCAAATTCAGCTGGCTTCACTTTCCTGCTTCCTTAAACCAGAAATAGACCCCTCCATTTCTTCAAATAAGAAATATATATCTGGAAAATTTTGGAATTTATTAGACGAAGAGAAAAATAGAAATATGAGGATACAGTGCAACGTGTGCCAGGTGGCGGAGGCGAAGGTGCTGTGCTGCTCCGACGAGGCGGCGCTGTGTTTGGAGTGCCACGAGAAAGTCCACGCCGCGAACAAGTTGGCCAGCAAACATCATCGTGTTCCCCTCTCTTCTTCTCACATGCCTAAATGTGACTTTTGCCAGGTACTTTAATTTCCCCTGGATGTTTTTCCCTTTATGCTTATAGTTGTTTTAAAGGCCAGAGTTTTATCTGAGAGGTAAGGTGGAGTTTGGATTGAATTCGATTTTCTTTATTTGATTTAGGTTAATTACCAAGGGAAATTATGGTTTATACTGAGAGAAGCGAGAAAATAAATTGGGGGAAGCCTATCGTCGTTTGAATTTGAAGATCTTTACTTTCATGAAATTCTAAGAACGAGCTAAAATTCAATTTGTATTTTAATACTAAGAGGTGATTACAAGGTAGTTAATGTTCATGATCCTTATTAACCATGAACAATGGACACACACAATACAGATGTTGCTCGAAACCGCAATCTCTAGGGAGAAAATACTCCGAGGCCGTTTTGAGTTCTAAAATTCGATTTTTCGATTGTTGCTTTTGGGACTATAATTTAGGATTGATTTCTATTTTCTTCCTTAAAAATAACAATTGTATCTGTTTCGTGCATTTATGTACTGTTCATGAACTTTTCTCATTTTATGACTGTTTTTAAGGGTATTATATCTATAATTATAGTGTCCTGTTCATGAATTTCTCGTATTATGATGGTGTTTATGTTGTTATATAATTATATTAGTTTTTGACATATCTAACAATCAATTAATGTTGACAAAATCAATCACTGTTTTGACAGGAAGCATCTGGGTTTTTCTTTTGTTTGCAAGATCGAGCTCTACTCTGCAGAAAAAGTGATATTACTATACATACAGCAAATCCTTATGTCTCTAGTCACCAAAGATTTGTGCTTACTGGAGTAAAGGTTGGTCTTGAAACATCAACTGACCATGTTGGATCTTCTTCCAATGTTAAATCACCTTGTAATGAAAAAACCTCGGGAACCAAATCCAATTCTACGTCTAAAAGCTGGGCTCCTATGGCATTTACAAGCGAATACAACAAGGTTCTTCCATCAACTGTTGGAGTTGAGAACAGTGTGCCGGAAAAAATGTCATATGGTGGGGGTTCTACGGCTGGAATCATTCAACCATGGCAAGTGGACGATTTACTTGGGCTAACTGACCTTAATCAAAGCTTTCGTTACATGGATAACGAGTTATCTAAGGTAGGCTTGTCATCTCGGTTTTGGTTCTATATTTAATGTTTTTCTTATGTAGAATGGAGGCCATCCATGTTCTTAACCTTATATGTCTTTCTGCGGATCATGTGTTTACTTACATTGTACAAAAGTTACTTTTACTAGGATGGTAATTAAATAATCCACACATTAGGTCGACCTTCCTCTCTCTCACGCATGCAGTTCCCTGTTGGCATGAGTGAGTTAAAGCATGCATGCATGAATGAAGCTTTTGTGGCGATTTGCATGTCTTGAAACCCAAGAAAATATAGTGATGCTTCAGTCACTTGGAAGTAAAATCACATCTAGGACCTCATGCTCATAATGATTGCTCGAGATTCGACTTGGCTAGATAACCTTCTTGCTACTTGAGCTAGATATCTAGGTTTGCTGCATGAAATAGTATTGTTGGTTGGATTAGTTTACGTTAATTAGCTGCTATATTGGACCTTGTCAAAGTTAATTTAGTTGGTAGAATGGCACCAATGAATATCTAAGTTCTATTCTGTTGGTTAGACAATCAATTATTTTACTATGTTCTTCAATGCCAATGTTAATTAGTTCGGACTTGACTCGTACAGTTCGGTGTGTGCTTTCAATGGTTGTTAGCATTTTGGATCTTTAGTTATGGAATGGACTATGCAACTTGATCGATGATGTACTGCAAATTTTTGTATTTTGTTTTTACTTCTTGTTCCATATCCTTCGTCGGTCCCATATAAACACTGAAAATTTAGCAACTATCGTGCAAAAAATCATTGAACTTACAACTGTTTTAGAATTGCATGTTTTCGGCAGAACATTAAGAAGATACTTTGAAGTTGAAGGGGAAAAAAGTACCTATACTACTAACACAGAGAGAAATAGCACTTGGTACTGGAAGAAGATTTCTGCCCTTATTATATGTATACAGCCACAAAAACACAGAGTGAACATTTCACCACTCGCTGTGGTTGAAAAAAATAACGCTTGTGGAATGATGTGGATTCAGTGCTGTAGTTGCATCAGCACGATCTATTCTCCCTGTCACACCCCAAAAATTTCTTTAAAATTAATTAATTGTTTTTTTTTCAGACTAAACTGCAAATTTTTAAAAATATATGTACTAAAGTTGAAAATTTTTAAAATTTAGGGACCAACACCATAATTTCCCCATCTTTGTCTGTCTGTTAAAATAAAAAAAGGGAGAGAGTAGGGGCTGGCCTGCTTGAACCCATTACCTAGGGTATAGCCAACCTAGACCCTACCAGCCGACCTAGACCCTATTTATGTTAAAAATAATCAGTTATGTATATTATTCGTTTTATATTCGAGTTTTTATTTACCTTAAACCAGAAAACCCCTCCCTCCCCGTGATTCAACCTCATTTCCCCCTAAATTTGGGAACCCTTAGCCACCGCTCCTCGTCACCAAATTTAAGGAGATTAGAAGGCTTTTCGACGATTTTAAACTGAAAGAAAGAAACAAAGAAGAAGAAGAAGAAGAGTAGTGTAGTGATCTTGTTGATAAAAAACCACTGATCACCGACAAAAACGACGATGGAAGGAGGCGATGACCCATGAGAAACTAAAATTAAAACTTTCTGATTTGTCACTGTCAACAATCATATACTTAAAACCTAACTATGTTAATCCTTTGGTCAAACGAATCATTCCACCATTGGAATTCACTAACCATCAATTTGATCGTAAAAAATTTGGCCTTCGTGGTGGCTAAATTTTTTGAAACTTAGGGTTTTGTTTGGAGAAGAAGTGAGACATCAATATTTCTTAATGACAGAGACCATAATGAAAGAGAATTAAAAGTTTAGTGACTGCAATAAAGTTTTAAAAGTTCGGTGACTAAAGTGAAGGCACTCTAAAAGTTCAATGACTATCAATGTAGTTTACCCTTAAAACAATTGTTCATATAAATTAAATAATAAAAAAACAAATAAAATAGAAATAGCAACTATTTACCATTGAGGTTGTTATGACCAAGAAGCAAACATTTAAGCATTCTCAAATTCAGTCGTTTTCTCACAATATGTTGTCATGATTTTATGATTAAAATTTTAGAGAATGAAATATGGGATTATACTTATATAGTTGTTACAAAAGAGATTATCAAAAGAGATTATACCTTTAAAGTTGTTATCATAAAGGTCAATCACCTCAAGAGAAGTAAGATTTCCAATAATCGATATTTGACCTGAAAATATAATTAAATGTATCAAATTTATTAATATTTTCTGAACATGAGAAGTTATTCACTTTTTTTATTTGACCTGAGAAATTGTTATTAGAAAGATCTATGTATACGAGAGAAGTCAGAGTTCCAATAACCGATGAAATTTCACCTGAAACATGTAATTAAATTCGTCAAAAGTTATTTATAATTTTCTAACTCTTTGTTGAGCACTATAGGGATCTATTTTCCATTTCTTTTCTTTTATTCTTAAATGTGAACTTTTATTGTCAAGCAAAAAGGAAAATTGTACAAGAAAATACAAAATAAGTATAATATTATACCTTTTAAATTGTTACCAGAAAGGTCAATCTTCTTAAGAGAAATAATGTTTCCAATAACATATGGAATTTCACCTGAAATGTAAAATCAAATATGTCAAAAATACGGTAGAAATTTATTAATATTTTTTCTAGCAAACCCTTAATTTCTTTGTTCAGCACTAGAGAATCTGTTTCTTTTCTTTCTTTTTCTAAACATGAAAATACTATTCAATTTTTTTTACCATTTATGAAGCTCCAAATAGTAACTCAATTTTATAAATTTAGTGGCAAATAAAAGTTCATCCATCGAAGGTTTGAGACATAATATTGACAACGATTATCATACTTCAATATCTAAACAATTGTTCATAAAAATTAAATTAAAAAAAATTAAACGAGTCATTTAGCTTACCTGAGAAGTTGTTTCCTTCAATGATGAAAGTCTAGTGAAGTTAAATTTGAAATTTCTAATGGCACAGTCCCCTCCAAATGATTATGACCAAAATATATATATATTCTAACTCTTTGCATTTGAATAAGCTCATTGGAAGTTTTCCAGAAAGTTGACATCCACCCAAATCAAGATAAATTAATCGAGGAAGGTAATCAAACGTATTGGAGGAGAGAGAAATAGAGAATTTGTTTTGTTGTCCTAATGCAATATGTTGCAAAGAGGAAATGTTGAAGATCGAGGAAGGAATACGACCTGCCCTACATATCATTTAGAACCAATTTGTTGAAAAATGTTGAAAAATAATAAAAAGCATCTGAAAGTAAAAATAAGTAATTGTTTACCTTTGAGATTGTTGTAACTGAGATACAAGAATTCGAGCTTAGTTCAAATTTCCTATTTCTATAGGAATACTTCCCTCAAAAGAGTTGCTATACAATGATAACATCGTCAATTCTTTACAATTGAATACATTATTTGGAATTCTACCTGAAATTTGATTTCTTTTAAGTCGAGTACTTGCAATTTCGAAAGGTTGTCAAACATTCCTGATGGTAGATGACCTGCAATGAGATTGATAGCTGTAAAATCAACTTCTTTTTTTTAGTAATGAGAGTATATTTCAAGTCATAGGAATCTGACCTTTGAGACTGTTTTCATACAAGCTCAACGTTTCTAGTTTTGACAAATTGCCTACGGTGGATGGGATAACTCCAGTGAAGCTGTTATCGTACAACCACAAGTCTTGAAGTTCATGAAAGTAACCAAACCATGATGGGATTTCTCCATCGAAGTTGTTGTTACCAAAGTTCAAATACTTCAGCCGACGCAAATTGGTTAACTCAATTGGTAAAGCACCATGAAAACTATTGTGACGAACGTCGAGCGAGGAAAGGAAAGATAAATTTCCCAAGTGAGATGGTATGGTGCCTGTGAGATCCATACTTGACAAATCCAGAGCAGTGATTCTATGGTGTTTGGACCCACATGTGACACCAATCCAAGTACAAATAGAGATAGAAGTGGACCAATTGGTTGCCAAGAGATTGTGTGGATCATGAGTTATATGGGATTTAATGCTAAAAGGGCGGATTCATCAGTGGTGATGTTGGCAGACAAAGTATCCCTAAAGATTGCAAATAGCAACAGAGACATAAGAGGAGCAAGGAAGGGAGTTTTTTCCTTAAGGTTGGGTGTGAGTATAATGCAAATCATGAACAGAGAAACAGCTGAGTTAGAATGGTATTCTTTGGTAAAGGCACAACATATAGCATAGAATTGAGACTTCGCATTAAATTGTTTTGGAAATGGTCGTATAAATGATTAATTGTGTTAGTCAAGGTCGTTGCAACTTGCTAATACATTGATTGAGCAGCAGCTAGGGATCACAGGCCTCTCTTTCTTTTTTAAATAACATGGTCCCAATGTCTGCTTGATTTCAAGTGCGATGCTGTCACCATTAGGTGTCCTTTCCCAATCCCCTAGGTGTTGGTTGTTTTAAGTCAAGGTCTTTGGCATTTACATTAAAAAAAAAAACAAAGTATCTATCCATGTTTAATATCATAAATGTGACATAAAAGATATACATGTGACAAATTCATGGTTAAGTGTTACAATCATAACTCAAATATAATTTTGTACTGTATATAATTTAATCTAAATATTATTTTAGTCAAACATAAATTAAATACAATTTATTTTAGTGGTTGAGTGTTACAACTATAACACAAGTCGTTCGAAGTCAGATACGACTCTAGAAAAAAAATTATCGGCTAAGCCAATATAAATATAATAAAAGATGCATCAAACATAACGTGTATATAATTTTTAATTTAAAATTTAATAAAAATTTTATATATATATATATATGCGTGCGTGCGTGGGTGTGGGGATTGAATCGAGAAAAAAATCAATATAACTTTTTAACAAAAACTCACATATAATTTTATTTTTTTGATATGGGGTCTATGGCCTAGGTAAAGCTAGTCCTAAATACGCCCCATTTAGTGGTCTATCCATTTGGATAAGTTACCAACCATGAACATGTAATTAATCAGTTTATACAAATACATTCTTAAAATGATAATTAAATTTAATTTAATTAATTAGATAGAATTATAATTACATCCAACCCTTTGACGTTAAGAATGAATAAATGAAAATATCAAAACTTATTTAGTAAATATTAGTTTAAATTACATCAATGGTCATCAAACTTTTGAGGTGTTTGTATTTTGATCATTGAACTTATAAAACTCACAATACAATCATTAATCTTTTAATTAATTTTCATTACGATTATTTTTATAAACTTCCATTAAAATATACTGATGTAACAAATTAAAGTCATTTTTCCTAAAAAAACTTTATCCAACAAGAATAATAATATTCAAAACACCTCAAATTATTCAATAGTCTAACTTAAACAACCTTATCCAAACTTTGCAAGTTATATATAAAAAATAAAATAAAATCTTATCCATTAAAATTGCAAGAACCAATTATCTGCAAAAATTGATATTACCATAATCTAAGTATCTTTCTTTAAATCTTGTCAAAAACACGATTTCACACATCACCTTTGGGTTAAAAGTAATAGCTTAGCCTAAATTACTACCAATCAAATAATATTTCGACACTACTTCAAAAATATGTTGTATTTTAAATTAATATAACATAATTTATTTTTATCCACGTCATTATATTAATAAAATTAGTTAAAATGGAACTAACAACCGATTATTTTAATGAGATAAAACATTAGATCCTTTAAGTAAAGTTAGGATTTCAAATTCTGACGATCGTGAATGGAGCAAATTAAATTGAGAGGATTTCTCCCATAATAAACCTATAGAAAATTCGATCTGAATAGTTTCATTAACCGATTCGATAATGGTGGTTAAAAAAAGGGGTAAACTATGCAAATAGTCCATTTTGTTTAGGATCTGTCCGACTTTGGTAACCAATTTAAAAATAAAAGATAAATAGTCCCTAACATTATCAGTCTGTCTGGTTTTAGTCCCTTTGTTGTTAACCCTTAACAAATATGTGACATACCTGAGGGACTAAAATCGAACGGGAGTTAACGGCCGAGGAATTAAAATCAAATAGATCGGTAACGTTAGAGACTAAAATCGAATGGATCAATAACTTTAGGGACCATGTAGCCTTAATTTTAAATTGGTGACCAAAATCCATCAAACTATAAACAAAGGGAATTTTCGTATAGTTTACCAAACAAAAAATAGTTAAAATGAAGCCTAGAGTAAATATTGTTTACCGGTCGGAACCGACGAGGCTGAGAGCGGTCTGGTCTCCCGAGTCAAAGATAGAATCTGGAATCTACCACGTGGGCAATTCTCAAATCATAGCTTAAAATAAAATCTGGAGTTTTATTATAATTAATTAATTAATTAAGAGAATCAGATTCAGCTGGCTTTGCTTTCCTGCTTCCTTAAACCAGAAATAGACCCCTCCATTTCTTCAAATAAGAAATATAAATTCTGGAAAATTTTGGAATTTATTAGACGAAGAGAAAAATAGAGATATAAGGATACAGTGCAACGTGTGCGAGGTGGCGGAGGTGCTGTGCTGCTCCGACGAGGCGGCGCTGTGTTTAGAGTGCGACGAGAAAGTCCACGCCGCGAACAAGTTGGCCAGCAAACATCAGCGTGTTCCCATCTCTTCTTCTTCTCACATGCCTAAATGTGACATTTTCCAGGTACTTTAATATCCCCTGGATTTTTTTCCCTTTTTGCTTATAGTTGTTTTAAAGGCCAGAGTTTTAAGTGAGAGGTAAGGTGGAGTTTGGATTGAATTCGATTTTCTTTTGTTGATTTAGCTTAATTACCAAGGCAAATTATGCTTTATACTGAGAGAAGCGATTGGGGGAAGCCTATCGTCGTTTGAATTTGAAGATCTTTACTTTCGTGAAATTTTAAGAACGAGCTAAAATTCTTTTTTTTTTTAATTTTACGACAATCTTTATTAACCATGGACAATGAACACAGATGTTGCTCGAAACCGTAATCTCTAGGGAGAAAACACTCCAAGATCGTTTTGGGTTCAAAAATTATAATTTCTAAACGCACAAAGAAGAAAATATAAAACACTACAAGCAATGAAGCAAATGCCAATTATCAAAAACCAAACATCTTCCTTGCATCTAAAAACACCAACGACAACACCTAGAGTGAATGAAAACAACACTAAGAAATAATAAGATCAAGATAACTTGGCTCGTTGAAGTGAGCATGCGTCAGCCACTGAGCTTTTATAACATCTCATCTAATTAGATGATGATAGCAGAAACATGTCCTACTCTAACATCTTATCTAAGCAGTACTGATTACTAATTTTTTTATATAAAAAGGTGTGTCGTTAGAGTACCACTTCTGCTGAGAGAAAATGGAAAAAGAGTGCATCATAAGAAGTATTATCCAGCCACAATGTAAAAGGTGCAAAGTAATGAGTAGGGTTCATTGCCCGAACGAAGAACATAAGAAAACACACTGAAAGTTTTGACACAAAAGGCTAATTTATCAATCATGTTCCCAAGACTGGATAATGTGGATCCTCTGTCTGTTAGGAGTTTCACAATAACAACTGCATCATTCTCCAAATGAAAATTACTGAACTGCAACTCCAACACAGGAAAAAGAAAGGGGTTGATTAAAATGGTAAAGAAACAACAAAAGAGAGAATGATGTCGAGATATTACCTGTTACCTTGTACCATCCTTTCTTTTCTGAACTAGAACCACCCGCCTATGAACTCTATCTTCAACTCCGAAGGTGGCTTTAATGCTTTGATTACATCATCTTCCTTTATATCTCCATCCAAATTTATTCTAACATTGCTGAGACTTTTCTTGTTCGAAAGGTTGGCTCTGATAGCCTCATCTGCATCGATCGCATTTCCTACCAGTTTCACACGAACATCTCCACAAAGGTGGTTCAACTCTTCAAAATCTCCGAGACTGAATTCCTTTGCATCATTCTGATCAACTCTAACAATGACATTGGTTAATTCTCTCAGAGAAGTTAAGCAGCCAATCCCTTTTGGATAGAAAGTTATACTACAGCAATACCAGGTATAAAGATACCTCAATCTCATCAATTTCCCGATTCCGTCCGGTAACTTCGTAAGACTACTACATCCAGTTAGATCCAAAGATTGCAAATCATATAAGTCACACAATGTTTCTGGTAGTATCTTCAATTCTTTGCTGCCAGCTAAGCTAAGGAACTTCAGATTTATTAATTCATAAATTTCCTCGGGAAATTTACGAAGTACATTACCTTGTCCACATGGTCCAAAACAATTATGCCATCCGCTAGACAAGCTCAAATCCAATAACCTGAGATGTTTGGATTGTTTACATAAGTTAGATAATGCTCTACTGGTTATCAAACACCCTTGACTAACAGCAACAAGAGTCCGCAATTTCTCTGCACCGCTAATGTCCACAGGGAAACCAACTCCCTGGGCTATCATCACCATCAAATGACGAATGCTAATAAGAGGAAAATCTGACGGCAGAGGAGGACAAGATGAATCTAGAATCAATGGCGGATCACAATATGAAGCTAGAATTGAAGTTCCAGAATCAGAAAGAGTTTTCATCTGCTTTGGAGCTGGAGCTGGAATCACACGTTTTATAGATTTGACCTCCTTAGACGTCCTAGCAGAAGTTAAGTCCAACATCATATGTTCAACAGATCGGATCTCCATCATTAGTTCATATTGGAACAGAAACCGAAGAAAGTCGTGTACGATATTATGCATCTTCCATGTATGGATACCACCATTCCTGCAAAAATCTTGTAAAAATGAATGAGCTACTAAGCATTTAAAGTACGCTTCACCTTTTAGCTCCATTTCTGAATCATCGGATGAGTTTAGATAACCGTGTGCCATCCAGTGTTGGACTAAAAGAGTTCTCGACATTTCAAAGTTTTTGGGAAAGATAACACAATACAGTAAGCATTGCCTTATTGACCAAGGTAGATCACAATAAGATAGCCATAGTATTTTAAAAATATACTTGGGTATCATAGGAGATTCCCATATATAGTTTTCCAGAACACTGTTCCACTCTCTTTTTTCAATTTTATGCTGCAAGACACCGCCCAAAACCTTTGCAGCAAATGGTGATCCTTTGCATTTCTTCGCAATTTCCAATCCTATATCTTCTACACATTCATGACTATCTTCATTCAGTCCATTCAAGGCAACTTCACAAAGTATCATCCAACACAATTCTCCAGGCAACTCTTTCAGATGAAATATATAAGTTGATTTCGTTTCTACTGCAAATTTGTGTTCACAAGTAGTAATTACAATCCTACTCTCTGGCATGCCATGTTGAAAAACAGATTTAAGTACTCCCCAGTCATTACGTTGATGGTATATGTGTCCTGTGTTTAAATGAGATTGAATCTAGGGACCAAATGTTCTTTGATTGTTGCTAATTAAGAGGGTTTGAATGAGTATCTTATCGGCTTTTAATGTGACGAGGCAGGTCATGGATTGGATGCATGAGCTCGGTTAGGCTTGTTGCAATGCCAGGGGAAAATCTATGTTTTGGCTTATATTTTTCGCTTTGCTTGGAACTGTGTCATTACGTTGATTTCAGGGGAAGCCGTGTTCGGAGGAAGCATTGGTAGATCGTTTAATGGAGATGGTTCGTGTGAAGGTTACTGGTATAAAAGCCTATAAAGTGAGTCGATTAGATAGTCAGTCGCGGAGTGTGGGGTTTAAATGTATAGGTGTATTTATTCTCTGTTTGTACAAATTGATTGATTTTTTGGCAATAAAATTTATATTCATAAAAAAAAAGGTCGAACAAAAAAGGTTTATTCAATGGTAGGAGACAGAATCAAATGAAGTTTCTGTGTTCTGATACATGAATTAGCTTGATCATTTTGAGTGCACTTATACAAGATTTGAATTCAAAGATTAGAACTTGAACCTTAAACCCTGAACACTAAAATCTAAACCCTAAACTTTAAACCCACATCAGCACAATCAAATGATGGAAAACAATATTAACCGAGAACAAATCTTAACTGACTGTCTCTTTAGAGAGAAAATAAAGTTCGAAACTACGCATCGTAAGTCACAAGCTGGATAAAGCTTCCCCATGACGTGTTGGCTTGTGATTTCCAAGCACCTTTGCTCGTTACTCGCCATCAGATGTCGTCATGAATGAGAAAAATATGATGTACGTACACTGTACAGTGTAGAACAAGGTTGTGTTATCATCTCCTCGATTGCCACCAATCAGGAACTCTCAACCTTCTTCTACTTGACTATTTCTGTGTACAGCAAGTTGGAAGATTGTGTTTTACCTGTCTTCGTAACATATTACCGGCATCTTCCTTCTTTGGAGGGAAGTACTGTCTGGAACTGGAAATGATGGAAACATTTTTGAGCCGGTTCCACATTCCAAGCCATTGGTCCTTTGGAAATTGATGCAACTGATTGACCAAATAACCTGCTTCCAATGCCTCTTTCATAGAGAAGAAAATTGAGAATTCAGTGTTGTCAATTTTATCCTCATAGGGGAACACTTGAATCTAGACTGTATTAATATCAAACTCAATTGTACAAAGACTAATGATTTCTATCTAAAAGAAACTCTCAACTAAACTAGTGAAATTATACGGTTAAATGCACAGAGAAGATAAAAAAGTAACAGAAAAAAAGGCACGTCAGATGGTCCAGTTTCAAGCATCAAGCCGAAAATGCTCATATATTCAACCATCAAGCATAAAGATATATATTAGATCAGTGTTGTACCCTATTCTAAGCTGAGTAACCATTGATTAGTATTTGCTTGAATGAAGATTTCATCTCCATGCACTGGCAACGTCTTCACTCATTGCCTCATTGGAGCTCGATTTACTTGATCAGCTCATTGGGTGGCCGAGTCTACTTGATTCAATGCTGATTGAATAGTATCCATTTGGCTTATACCAGGGGAAGGATTTTCTTTGTCATCTGTTGTTGGCACAGGAGTATCCACTAGTGAAGATCTGTTGCTGGCACATGGAAAGCTTAACATTTGACACTTTTGGCATACCAGAATTGATCCCATTACACCCTCGAAAAACCAGTCCCTGAACTAATAACGTCATTAAAAAAATGCGCAAATGCGACGGAATGAACGATAATAATTTAAATTTAAAAAGAGAATTACGAACATTATTTACAAAACCTGGCTGATAAACCACTCAAAATAATTAACAGCAAGATTAATCAACCTCCATACTAGAAATGGCTTCATCTAGAATCTTTTGAAGCTCCTTCACTCTTTGCCGTGTTAATGCAATGCAGTCCTGAAACCATGGAAGCCATTTTTCGTATCAGCTTTTCGCCCAGTTTTAGCTCATTATACCTTAATATGAGTCTGTATCGAAACAAATCATACAGAAAATGCTTCAGAACACCAAAAAAGTAAATCTTCCTACTATTATCATGCGATTTCCTCGGAAGTCTAAAGCATGACAACCTACATCCAAGGAAATGACCTTCAGATCAAATATCGGAGTCCAAGGCAGCTACTAAAGTTAAAGGTGAAAAACATCACTTGATAAAACCAAAAAACTTAACTGTATTACGCTGCTAAAGCGTCGGCAAAGATTCTACATTTAATTAGAACATTTTATTGTCACAAAGACTTTAAAATTTCAACTGACCTGGATAGCTGATGTATATGCTAGAACTGGTCCACCTGGTTTATAAAGCGAAACAAGTTAACTAGATGAATCTAAAACCACAGTTACAGACGTCTCCATAATAGACTCTTCCTCGGCAGTAGGATCTGCCAAAATGTAATTCTTGTGACGTATACATGTCAGTAAAAACGGAATGATGCCCAGGTTCACTTTTCTCCTTATTGACTGGCTCCCTGTCAGATAGTCCTTGTTCCTCCGATAAAACTATTTTTCCATCATCGTTGAGAGATACTACCGGATTTCCACTGTAAGAAAATTTTCATAAATTAAGACAATTAAAAAAAATTACTTATAAGGCGTAAGGACCAGTGCTGAACTTGAATCCTGAATCCAGAGTATATCACCATCCAACACAAGCCAAAATTTGCATGTAGTAACTAGAGAAGTTATGGCATAAAAAAAGACGCTAAATATTAGTCACTCGAAAACAAATCTATTAGTCAACATTAAAGCTGCAACGGAATAGCAAGACCTGATAATATATATACAGGCTATGCATGAAAAAGCAAGGTAGACAAGATTAAAATGTGTGAAATATTTAAGCTCTTACTCAACTATGACATATTAGAAAACAAATTACACGCATAACATGTAGTTGACCTCACATCCTATCTTAAAAAGAATTCCATAGGCGGTGCATAAAATTTCTCTTAAAAAGAATTAAGGATTTCACCATTGCAATTTTCCACTTCCCATTTTTGATTTCATGGAAAAGGTAAGTATTATTATATTTAGAAGCACGGGTGAAACGCTTACAATAAGAAAATGCAGCAACAGCTGCAAGTAATGCAGCATCAAAAAGAGCACCGTCAGCATTCAAACAGTAAATGTCCTGTAAAAAAAGAGAGAATACTATGTTAATTCCATATTCAAGGATACGAAAGGCACTATGACACTACTTGAGTTTCCATATTATCTTGCTTGAACACTAAATGGCTTGTGTTCAAACTCTTATACAGATTGTTAAGACATTTTAAAACCACAATCACCTACCAAATAGGCCATCCAAGCAGCTTTTCCACTAACCAAGGACAGTTCCTTCAAATTAATCATGCCAGAGTTGTAGTTACACATGTGACAAGATGTTTGAGAAAATAATTATCAAGAAAAATGAATCAAAGTGGAACAGTTTTCAAACAGAACATATTATAAGTGTGAAGAGCATCAGAGGAAACAAAACCACCAACAAATTAAGATAAAATAACTGAGCAGTGTGCTTAAGCGGGTAGAAAGAAACAGAAAGGCAAACTCAAAGTTTCAATATTCAAGACTCAAATACCCAGTTAACCACACCAGTAATCATGAGTAAACATGGTGGTGAAGATGAAGATAAGAATTGAATCCACACAAAGAAAAAACAAATTGGTATGCCTTAGAATAGTGTCAGATAATTGCTTTGCCACAACTGGTGCTGCCTCAGCCGGTCTGCCAGGCCTAACAATTGGAGAACAAATTGGAGGCATGTGGAAATCAATTGCTGAAAATGAGAAAGAAATTACAAAAAAAAAATGGAAGATAAAAGATAGGTTTTGAGAAAAGAAAGAGAGATAGTAAAGAATGAAACTTATGGCAGCCAACCTATACAACCCTCATCAGGTGTTTCCAACGAAGGGGTCATGACTTCCAATTTGATACCAGCCAACATCGTCTATGCAACACAAGAAACAAATTATCAACTCTAGGCTTAATTGCTTGGCATCGTAAAGCAGCATGTATTAGAGAAAGTGATAAACTTACAGTTGAACCAATTTTTGCAAGTGCTGAACCATTAGCAGATGCAACAGCCACTCGATATTAGAGGAATCAGCTCAGGCATGAAAAGAAAATTATGTCACAGAAAAGTTTCATAGCTGTTTCCTTTTTTCCTTTACTAACCAAGGGCAATGGTAGTATCTCTGGCTCTCTCGAGTGGTCGAGCATCAGGTCGTATAGATTCTAAAGATGTTTCTCAAAGAAACGAAGAGGAAAGAGGCGTCTGAAAGCATCTACCTCTACTTCGGTCGAAAAGTCCCCACTCGCATTTGGTAATCCCATTGTCAATCTACTCCTTTTGATCGAAAAAGGAACAAAAAGAACTTAAACAAACCAAACAACTTAAAAATACCAAAAAGAAAACTTGAACATACCAAACAACTTAAGCATAACAATCTCAAACAACACCATATTACTTAATTCTACCAACTATAAAAAAAAAATCAATCTTCTTCCTCTGGATCTTCACAATTGGTATTACATAACTGAAGTTGCAATCCAGTTGAGCCTAGTCCGAATAGTGGTAAGCTCGAACTTGATCGAACATCAATTTCTAAGCTTGCAAAATCGAACTTGATGAAACTAGTATATCAATTTTTGTATTCAAACTTGAACTTAAACTCAATTAAACGTATTCATATTCAAGCTGGAATCAATTGTCTTTTCCATAAATAATTAATGCATTAACATGACAAAATGATAAAAATAAAAGGCCTTTTTTCAATAACCAAATCAAACGTCCTTAAGTATCTTCTCTTGGAACAGCCATACCTTCTCTAGAAACTAAAACTTACCCATTGAAAATCACATCTTTTTAGTCAAAATACACAAACCAGTAGAAACACAAATTTTAAAAACAGAAGACAAGAAGCAACATTGGGAATCAGAACCCTTAAACGAAAAAAAGAAGAAATAAACTGCAGTGTTACTTGGCCCGGGAACGAATGTAGGAGAAGACAAGCTAACGTAGTTGGAGGATCTTTGCTTTTGAAAATAGGAAGGGGCGGCTATGGGACGTGGGAAAAAATTGAGCAACTGACGATGGGGGGAGATTTTTTAAATTAGGTTAGGGTTCATAATATATACAAAAAAGAATAAAATATAATTTAACTCGACTGATTATGTAAATGTAATTATAAATTTTTTTTACCATTACTTTTTTAATTCGTACATTTTTAGTTAACAATTTATTAATATTTCAATTAATTAATAACAATAAATTTATTTGTTTAATATTACACAAACTCCAATGATCTCGATGATAAAAAAATTATTATTATTATTTGAGGTCCAAAGTATAAGCACTTGACTACCAAATGTACAACAGTTTAATATCAAATGATTTAAAGTTATCTTTAAACAGATATTACCTTAAAATTATATATATTTTTATTTTAACATGAAATTATTTTATTGACAAAATGACTTGTATCGTATTACATTATTTTATTATAAATTAAATTTTTAATATTTTTATAATTTTAAAATTATTTACTAATATAACATATAAGAAAATAATATCGTGTCAACAATGATATACACGTAAACAATCAGCACCTAAAAAAATATTAAGATTTTAATCATCATTTTCATTGGTAATAAAAAAAAGAAGAAAATCCAATGCTTTTGGTTATGGAAATGATGGAAGGAAAACATCTTAGAATACCCTAAACCAAAACTGTAAAAGATATATTTTCTGATACAATTTGGTTATGGTAGTGATGTTCCACATCATTGACAATCTTTCAAGGTTAGCCAAATCATTCCCATAATTGCAGTTTCTGTCCCCCTCTCTTCCATGATATTGAAGGCTTTCTCTTCCCATCATTTTATATAGCCTCCCTTTTCGCATTCTTTCGTGTTACCTGAGATTGCCGAAGCAACAATCGGGTGAACTTACATTTGCCAGTTCTGGAGGATTTGTTGCATTAAGACTGCCAAAATGCAGCCTATGGATATGTTGATGACATTAACAGCATCATTGTTCAGCTGCAAGAAGAAAAGCCATAAAAGAATCAGAGTTTCAGCTTTACAATGATAAACAAATGAAAGATGCTTGGAACATGGAGCATAAGACAGGTTTATATATGGCCAGTGCAGCTATTTTACTCAAACTCGAGAGAGGATGTCTGGTACGGGTATATATCTAACACGGATGCGTTTATCTTTTAAAAGGCATTTCCATGTATTTGGATACTTCAAGCAAAATAAAGAGTCGAAGTAACATAACAGGCCACTACATGGATAACAAAACATTTTCATCCAACAGAAAATCAACACGAAAATAATCTTTAGAAGGCAGCTCTATAACAGGTTGATATCTCTAAATTTACGATTTGATCATCCAAAAAAAGGGTATATGATTCTTGCTCACTACAGCTTTCTGCAGTGCTGCCTGATCCAAACATCACTAGACTCCAACAAAAGGACATACATGAAATCATCTCCTTGCTACACCACATAGGCACTTCCTTCCTAACACTAACATCTACAAGACACACAGGCAATAATTTTTTTTAAAAGAACGGTTAGAAAACAGGATGACAGAAACCATCTTATTATTCAAACAATTCCTTACCCAACGAAATCCTTCTTTCCCTTGGAATGAAGCACCGATTATACTCTCACCAAGATTAGCAATTTGAGAAGCTATTACGCATATCAGCACCTCAGGTACACTTATCTACTAGCAAGCAGAAAAAAAAAGAGAAAGAAGAAGTGGCTTAAAACATTTATATCGATTCAAATAATCATAGTTGTCAAGAAACAATATATCATTTCTCAATTTGAAAGTGTATCAAGGATGTGGCATCAACAACATTATGAACAACAAGAACAATATCAAGGATCGTATAAGCCTTTGGGAAACCCTTTTTAAGCATGCACCTATTCTAAAGTAATAATCTCATCCACTCACATCCAAAGAAACATTATCCATGTCACCAAATTGTAATAACAGACAACATTAATCCAAATTTAAGCTCGTGGCAAAATAATGCTCAAAAGGAAGTGAGGAACCAAGTACAAACCAAAACTAAAATATCAAATCCCATTTATCAATATATCAAGATCTGCTATTTTGGCAAGAGTTCCCACAGAAAATCATCTTTGACCATCTAAAATACACATTCAACCAATTATATCCATAAAATTATTCCAGCATGACACCATCCCACCACCAGTATTGTTATTGACATCAATACCAACTAGTCTTTAGTTACAGGAAATGATAAATTTCCACGTTTTCCTGAGGTGAAAACATCTTGTAATGTTCACTAAATGATGCTTGTAATTTGTAATTTAAAAGAAAAGGCATCCTTGAATAACAGAATAAATTAATCATAGTAGTAAATAGCAAGTACTACCTCACCCAGTAGACAACTGATAGAGGCAAGTAGTACAGATGCTAGAAGTCCGGCAACTGTTCCTTCAAGACTGACAGCTCCTTCTGTTCCCCTAGGAACAATTCGAAAGTCTGTGACCAGATACCTGTTCGTTTTGGCACATCACACACTTTTATAACCAGCATAGCATAAATGACAATAATAGCACTCCATTATAGACTATAAGGGATTTAATTCGACTTTATTCAAACTATCATTTCTTTAGAGTGAACTATGAGAAGTTTTAATAACATTAATTTGAAGAGCCTACACCTTGACAAACAGAGATGTGGCACTTACGTTGTTTTGCCATATGCTTTCCCAATCTCACTTGAGACAGTATCACTCAGCTTAGTACAGAAACTGGCAACAAAACCAAGTCGCCAAAGTCGTGTAAATGCGTCTCCTCCAACTCCATATATTGCAAGAAAAGCACATACACAACCAGCGGCACTGGACCCAATTACACTCCCAGGTCCCCTTCTTCCTTTCCTCTTTTCGGCAACCCCTTGGGCCTCCTTTTGAGCCATTTTCACTTTTGTCACTGCTGTTCCCTAACAAATACAAATATGCTTTACTCACAAAGTCATAATCTAATTCAACTTGAAACGGCCATAAGAATCAGAAGAGGGAGGCAGGAAATAATTCAAGGTTTTCATATTGCAAATAAAACAAGCCATAATTAGGAGGGGGAAATAAAGTGGAACAATATATCATTTCCAAATTGACCTTATTTCATCTAAAATTCTTGAAGCCGCTGAAGAAATTTTGGTTACTCTTTAGGCATTATTTCACCAAGCACAATCAATTTCTCTAAATAAAACTAATCAAACTTGAATACCTAACTAATTAAAACATAACATTTCGACATAAAACAAATTTATTTTCCTTGTCATATATCAAACAGTGAAAGCTAATTCTCCAAAGCATAAAACTTTTAACACCAGATAGATACAAAATCAGAATCCAATATCCAAAATTTAACTTAAATCCGATAATTCACGCAAATTTTCATAAGATGTCTTTAGTAACTCACCATAACGAAGTAAGAAGCAACGAGTAGGAACCCAGGGGAGCCAAAAGCGCGCCAAGTGAGAGTCCCAAGCAAGAAAGCAGTACAAATTCCGGATAGAGAAAGGCCAGCCACTAAGAGTGGGGTCCCGACGACGAAGATCACAAGGTTACTGAGGAGTGCGGATTTCCACGTGGGAGGAGACGATTGGATGATGTCGATGGCTCTTGATAGTACGCCGTGGACTGGGACAGCGTTGGTTCTGTGAAGGAATTGCATTTTGGGGGGTTGGGGTTGGGATTTGCAGGGTTAGGGCTAAGAAGGATTGGGGATCTTTTGTGGAGGAAATGGGGGAATGCGAGAGAAGGAACCGAAGGGGATTTGATGTGAAACTGAAGCAGAGTGCTTGACCACGCCATTTTTATGAGCTGTTTTTTGAGTAACGCAGAAGAAATGAGAAATAAAAGGGTATGTTCGGGTCATGGAGCTCCGACTCAATTGAGTCAATAACGGTTCGCATTTCATTTTTCTTATAGTTGTAATTAGGGATTGAAATTTCATCCGAATTATATCCCATTGGATTAAATTTTTTTCTTTAAAAATTCAGTTTTTGAGGTTAGGTTTATGAAGAAAAATTTCACATGATATAATTTTGTAATTATATTTTATGTATTTAAAGATAATTATAATAATATATATCATTATATTTTTTCAATTAAAATTATATTTTATTTAATAAAGATTGAATTTTATATATGTCGGTCGGGTGTGGATTTTGACCTAAAATATTAGGTCAAATATTTCTTTTGAAATTCCAACTTTTTTATGGTTAAATTAATGTGATTACAAATTAGTATTTATTTTAAGTATTTTCAACCATTTGATAATGAACGCTCCTTTGCAGTTACGGTGCTCGAACCCATAACCTCTAGAAATAACAATAATTCCTTTAACAGTTAAGGTAAATAAGTTGATTAGTGCTGAAATTCGAACTTCCAAACAATCGGATGACACCTTATGAATGTAGTTGAATGAATCAAATGGGTTACTTGAGCCTCGGGTTCGGACAGCGGATTTTCCTGGGAAAATTAGCTAAACAAGAAAATTTGCATTGTTCCTAATGAACTTATTCCAGCAGTAGATCATTCACAAGTTGTTTCTAATTTGTTGAATCTCTATTCTGCCAATACCCAGAATTCAAACTAACTGGATAGAGATCAGCAGCAGATGTAGAAGAACCAGTCCATGGTCCATCAGCTAACATGCTTTTCGTTTGGCTAATATCCGTATCGTCTTCTTCGAGTTTCCGATACAACTTCTTCATAGCTTCGGCATCCATTTGACGTCTCGAAGTAACACTGGAATCGATCAAGAATTCGTCGACCGCAGCCTTGCCTTCGAGCATGCTCACCACGGAAGACATCAAAGGCCTAGCAGAAGCAGTGGGGTTTGTGCACAAAAGAGCGACATTGATCATCGCCATCACTTCATCTATGTTGCAATCCGAGCCAATCCGAGTATCAACCAAGTCCAATAACTTCCCTTGCTCCTTCAAAACATGAGCCTATAGAAAACACAATATAATTGACGATATTTAGATTCATTTCATAACATTCGACACAAAAGTGTTTCGTGTCACATGTGTGTTAGATCGTTCGATACATATTCGGATATGGATACGAGAACTTAATTTACCCATTCGAGGAGAATGAACGGTTCTTCCTTCGGGCGGGTTCTAGTGTTGCATCTGCCACTAACAATTTCAAGAGCCACAATCCCAAAGCTGTATACATCTGCTTTTTCTGTCAAATGTCCATTCATTGCATATTCCGGAGCCATATAGCCACTGCAAATTTGTATGAACCACTTCTATAAACTAAAATCGATGCATACATTGTGAACGAATTCGAAGAGAGACTTACTAAGTTCCTGCGATTCGGGTGCTAATGTGGGTATTATCTTCTTCATCGAGCTTGGCCAAACCAAAGTCGGATATTTTCGGGTTTAGATTCTTGTCAAGTAGCACATTGGTGGCCTTGATGTCTCTATGAACTATCTTCAACCTTGATTCTTCATGGAGATAAGCTAATCCTCTTGCTATACCGATGCATATCTTCCGTCTCGTCGTCCAGTCTAATTTCAACTGAAACTCCGGTTGCCCTTTTATTACCAACATACAGAGAAGCTCAGATACATACATTGGCATACATCTTATTCATGTTAGAACAGATCATTTTAGATTCGGAAAAAAGATATTATTCGGATGAGATTTGTACCGAGTAATGCACGTGCAAGGCTGTTGTTTTCCAGGTACTCGTATATAAGCATCAATTGATTTCCCTCTATGCAACATCCATACAACCTTACAAGATGAGGGTGTTGCAGAGCTGAAATCATGCCAATTTCGGTCACAAACTCACGATTCCCTTGCTTGGATCGAGCCGATAACTGCTTAACAGCGATTACCGTTCCATCCGGTAGAGTGCCCTGCATTTGAAATGAAAAAAACATGATGTCCAGGTTCAAAATCAAGAACAATGTACCTGCAGAAAGATTGTGTTGGACGTGGTACCTTGTAAACGGGACCGAAACCACCTTCTCCGATCTTATTAGAAGCGTGAAAATCGTTTGTAGCAGCTTTAATTTGCCTTAAGCTAAAGGAACTTGTCTGCAACTCTACACCTTTTAGATCTGTGGAAGAAAGTATTGCCAATTAAGAAACATTTATAATTATTTTTTTGCTATCTAACAGAATATAATGTTTTTTTTTGTCTGTCATAATACCTTGTTCTAATGTTCTCTCCCGTCTTAAACAGCCTTTCCACCAAAGGATGCCCACCACCAGCAAAGCAGCAAACACGGCTCCGGCCACTATACCAACCACCGCAGCTACCGCGATACCATCGTCGCTTTCTGATGCAGGTGTTACCGGTGTATAAACTGGTTCAACAACATTGTAAATAAGTCGGTCAAAAAGATTAGTAAAACAACTTATACGAGACTACATAAGATACGAAATTTAACATCCGACAACCTACAGGGATCGAAAATGGATATCGCAGAGATAAGGGGACCGTAAACGCCTCTCACGGGAATAGAAGTCGTCCCTTTTCCGGCCCATCGAAGGTGGATCTCCAAAGTGCCATCTGTTACATTTACAGCAAAAGGCTTTACTACTTGTATGCCTGCCCCCTGCTGCTATTTTAATATTGAAATCCTTCAGCACCCGCTGTCCCTGCAATCATTATCCATTCCATGTAACCCTTTCCATGCAAGCACATATTGTGTTCAACATATATCGGTGTCCAACATCGTGTTCGACGTATATTCGGATATAGTATAACCCAAATAGGCTAACAAGAATGACATTAATAATACCTGAATGTAAACATCAAACATCCTCCTCCCTAAGCTGCTATAATTTTGATCAGTGAACTGAATCTCGGCAAAATGGAGGTCTACTGTGTAATTTGCATTGGCGAGACAATATGCATAGTATGTCAAAGAGCTAGGCGAAAGCCTTGCATTTTCGTGGAGTTCACCATCGGCGTTACCGGTTGTTAACATGTCGTTGTTCCCACCATCACTTAGAAAAACTCCGGTGCTACTCAGTGCCCAGTTGGTATCCGACCGTAAGAATGTCGAAGGTCCGGCTTGACCAACGTCACCTTCATAAGTGGTGGTTCCATTAATAGTTTTTGGTCTTCCTCCACAGTTTATATAAACAAAATGCAAAGCTGAGGAAAACAACGTGTGCATTTGCACATCGATTAGTACATCGAATATGAATCAAGATGAACACAGATGAAGTACATGAAATTTCCACTTACGTTCTGTGCAGTTAATCTGGTTTCTCAAACATGGAACCATCCCTCTGGTAAAACAATCATATGTCCCAGGAAACATAAATTAGCCATTGTAAACACAGGCAACGAAATGCTTGAAAAACAGTTCTTACGAGTTATTGGTCCTTGGAATGCTTGAAAAAAGGTTCCTACAGATCGTAAACGAAGCAAAAATCGTTTAAAATCGATAGATATTTGAAATAAAGATCAGAACACATAAATTAAACAACAGTTCGAATTGAAAGATGTCGTACAGGGTTGGACCTCCACAGTTTGGTACACCACCTGTGCTAGTGAAGTTGTTATATGAAACATCCCTGCACGAAGATTACTTCAGAATATGATTTTCATTAAATGTTTATGTTCATGTAATTCAACATTAACTAAGAACAGAATCTTACATTTCTTCTCTTGTTTCCAGTATCCATCGAGGAACTGTTCCAGTAAAATTGTTTCCATTTAAGAACCTAGTAAAAGAAATCATTAGGTTTATATAAATATGAACATATGAAGAAAAAAAAATCCATATTCTTACAATGTATCCAAATTAAGACCAGAAAGATCTGGGATTTCTCCACTGAGTCTGTTAAAGCTGAGATCTCTGCAAGAGCATTATGTTCCAAGACAAGATAGAGATTAAAACAATTTCTTTCCATAAGGGAGGTATAGTATAAATGTTGAGATTCGTATCACAAACAACTAGACTAAACCCGGATCTCTCGAAAAGAAAGTCTAACACATACAAGATCTTTATTGTTGTATCTCCCAAGAGAAGGAGGTATCTCTCCAACGAGATTGCAGCTCCTCAACATCCTGTAATTCAATCAAAACTATACTGCATCAGATTTGGGGTTCCTCAGTATAATATATCTTTCCCTTGCCGAAAAAATATGCTTACACTCTATCCAAACTAGGCAAACTGGTATTGAGTTGTGGAAAACCTGCTTCAGCTCCGTTCAAGTCACTAATTATTCTGTAAACCAATATCAGATACAATCATAAACAAGGATTTAATTATGATAAAGATTTTTTTTTGCAAAATAGTTTATATATGCATTGAAATATGCATCCATGTAAACCATCAATGCTTACATGTATTTTAAGTTGTCTAGTGGAGCATTAATGGATGGAATTGGCCCACTCAAACCACTTGCCTCCATATATCTGTGATATACAAAAGATGGATTCATTTGATTGATTGATAAAACAAAATATCTCCAATGAAACTTAAAAAAGAATCCAATAATGTTGATTAAAGTCTCACATCTGTGTAAGATTTCTCCAATTCCGGAACATGAACTCGGGAATCTGTCCCGTGAAGTTGTTGTCACTGATACGACTGTTGCAAAACAAAACATTAATAACCGATATCTAATAAGTTAGTGGAATAGAACATTAGAATTGCTTACAATTCCTCCAACGAAGTCAGCCTAGCATATGCTTCAGGTATTTCTCCAGTAAAATTGTTGGAACTAAGATGCCTGTAAAAACCAGTAAACAGATATTAAACAATGAGAATGATAATAGTTTCATCTAAATCATGAGGAATCTGAGGATGGAAATGGTTCAAATCAATAGTGAACAGTGATAAATATATACATTTAAAAGAAAAGGATTTGTCTTACAATCTCTCAAGTTTGGATAGATTCCCCAATGCCTGAGGCAAATTTCCTGAAAGTTCATTGATCTCAAGGACTCTACACAGTTTTCCAGTAATTAATTATCCATTAGACATTCATAAAAAGAAGAAAAAGTTCGTATAAGAATTTGTCATAACATGAACTGAGGATATATATATATATATATATATATTAGTAGAAAAGTGTGTAATCCAACTTACAAGCTGGTAAGATTTCTGAGATTTGCCAGCTCTTCCGGGATTTCACCAGTTAATCGATTTCCAAGAAGAGAACTGAATCACGAAACATCTTTTCCATTTAACAACAACATACATACATATACGTACATGTTCATATATACACGAGTAGGAAAGAAACATACATGTTGACGAGTTGGGAAGCAGAACCCCATTGAGGAGGAATGCTGCCGCTAAGATAGTTGCGAGTTAAGTCACTGTACAAATGGTTAATTAGTCGATGCATAAGTAAGCTATATGTATATATATAATGAAAAAAGAAGTTAGGAAACGTGGTCCTTACATTTCTTGCAGGTAAGGGAGACTGTCCAAGTTTGTTGGGAGGGTACCTGTTAGATTTTGTCCCTTGAGCAGTCTGATACAAACAAAGTTAAGTTCAATAAATCAGTAAAAAGTGACACTAATTTGACCTCAATAAGGGTTTTCCTAATCTTGCTTGAAATGGTATAATTCATTAGGCTATCTCCAGACCTCATCTCTACAACATCTCTATCTCTACTCTAAAGATGAAATAGTAATTCATCTCCAGCACTATCTCTACATTACCACCAACTCTATTTTATTCACAATATTTAACTATTAGTATGTTTATTTATCTAATTTCAATGTATTTTTATCTATCTTGCAATTTAATCTACTTAAATTTATTATATTATGTTTATTTTTTATTTTATTGTGTAGAAATTATAATAAAAAACATAAAAGATAGAATAAGAGAAAATAATGTAACAAAGAAAAGGAAAAGAAAATAAAATAACAAAAGAAAAAAAATAACAAACCAAAAATCAGAAATCAGAAAAATAACAAAAAAAATAATAATATGTAGCGTTAGAGTAGAGAAAAACTTGAATTTCAACTCCAAATGTAGAGTATCACTATAGCTTTTCTCTACTCTAGCGTTGAAAGTGGAGATGGACTGGAGTTGAAATTCATCTCCAAAGTGGATCTAACGATGCACTGGAGATGGTCTTAGTTACATGTATATAACTTATTATATTTTTTAGGGTTCAGTTAATAAGTGCTAATTGGCATTAGTTAAAAACCAAACAAGTATTATACTTTTGTTAAAAATAAAAATCTGAAAAATATTTATCTATAATTTTATTAAAACATGGGGTAAAGTATATAAATGGTCATATGACTATAAGGCGTTGCATTGTTGAATCCCCTGACTATTAAAAGTTACAAAATGATCCCTCTGATTACAGGGTGTTATTTTGTTGAATCTCCCGACTATTCATATGTTTCAAGCACCGACTCGACGACATAAAATAAATAGAGAGTTGATCCATAGAATACAACTCAAACTATTTTATCATATCTCAACCAAAATGTTAACGTCCAGCTCAAAAGATCAGTACTTTTTAACGTAAAAAACGAGTTTGAAAAAATATGAATAGTCGGATGACAATTTTGTAACTTTTAATAGTCTATGACTCAACAAAATAACGCTCTATAGTTAGAGGACTATTTTATAATTTTAATAGTCGAATGACTCAGCAAAATAACACCTATAATTAGAGGACCATTTGTACACTTTACCCAATAAAATATTATCAATGGCCCTAAGTTTAAACTATTTACGAAGTTTAAAACTAGAGTTTTATAAAATATTAAAAATGTAATAAAAAAATATCATAAAAGGAAAATAATAAAAGGTTGGAACGACATGTAGGGATGGGTATAGGACTGAAGTCGACGGGTTATGATTCGATCGAATCCGATTGAATTATAATAGGGTTTGAGTCGAGTCTGATGGAATTTTTTAAGGACGTATATTTGAGTTGGGTCGAGTTTAAATTTAAGGTGAAAAATAACAGATCCGAAAGTATAACTCGACTAGACCCAACTCATGCCCATAGTAGACATGGTACATGCATGTCGGCTGTCGGTTACATTGACTACACGAGTCAAGTCAACAGTTGTTGGTGGGCTATTAAATTTATTCTACGTTACCACTTGCACTTGTGACACCACCGGCCCACAATTTAATTTTGGATAAGAAATTGATGTGAAAGTTTCATGGTGAAGAAAATTAAGTAGTGAAAGAATTAAATTAAATATTGATAGTTATTTTTATTAGAATTAATTTAAAAACAATTTATAAATTTTATTATATAAATTCTATTAAGGGTAAACTACGTATTTAGTCACTCATATATTCTCAACTAGCTATTATTTCAAAAAAGTACATCTAATATTATGTTTTAGTTCTATTTTAATCAATCATCGTTAGAAAATTAACAGTAATATTAATGTGTCAATAAAAGGTAATGTCACATCATTATTAAAAAAACAAAAAAAAAAGTTATCATATTAACGGTTTTATTTATTTTTAACAATAGATGATCAAAAGTGAAACGTAACGTTAAGTATGATTTTGAAGAAAAAAAAGATAAGTAACTAAAATAAAATTAAAAGAATATAAGAGTGACTAAATACGTAGTTTACTCTTTTGTTAATTATCGTATTTGTTTTTTATCAAAAAAAATTAATAATTGTCAAACAAGTTGCGTTTTAAATTCATTTTATCAAGATAAAGCTAGTCATGATATGAAAGCTTCAAGCAACAAACAAATTCATTTTATTAACATTCGTGCCCCTACCATTTTAAATATTTCTTAAAGATTCGCACCCGTGACATGAATGAATCGAGAAAGAAATGCTTACACGTGGGTGACATGGCAGGTATTGCTATTGTTGAAGGAGCAATCGCATGTAACATTATTAGCATGATAACTCGATAATGGTGGTGGATCTATCCAACCCCTGCCTCCACTGCACGGATCAATACCATCAAAGTTCCAATCTGTCTTCCCCAACGTTCTACCAATGCTTCTCAGAGCTTCCACTATAAAAATATATATAAAAAATGGATGAAATTTATTAAAAAATTTAAACAATTTTTTTCATTAATCTGGGTTATTCAAAGATTCTCTCCCTATGATATTAAACGCCCATACTCCTGCATATATAGTACTTGAACCCGGAATCTCAAGAAAAAAACTAAGCAAATTAAGCTTCCTTCAAGAGTAGAATATAATGGATATTACCTTCATCTCTGTCAAGAGTAGCTCCATTTGCGAACCTTGTAAGGCAACAAACTATGAATACTGAAGCGCAAACCAGTCGATGAAAGAGCATATCGGGAGAGGATCAGTTCAGGAGCTCGTTGTCGGTTGATTTGAATGAGCAGAAAATGGGTTGAAAGATTGGGGTTTCATAGAGATTTTAGAGTGAGAAATCTGGAAGTTTCCTTGAAATGAAATCAAAAAGCAAGGGGAAGAAAATTATTTGGCCGCCTATGGAGAAAAAGGGAAGATAGGGGTAGTGTGAACACTTTATTGTACAGTGATTGGGTGTACAATAATTGAATCCTTGAAAAAGACTTTAGCACATTAGCAACTTGTTTAAAATATCTTGCATGAAAATTAATTGACATGAAAGCCCCCATCTCTCTATTATATATAGTATGGTATATCATAGTATGGTATATATAGTATGACTCTATGGGAGCAAGTTCATCCCATTATTTTTGAAAAAATTGTAAAAAATAATTTAAGTTGTTAATGGAAGGAAAAATAAAAGAATTACATACCCAATATTTAAAAAAATGTATATTAAAATTTTAGATTTCCATTTTTGAATTTTTGAATTTTTAAATCTATTATTATTTGGTGCTCGAATCTAAAACCTCTAAAGATAATAATTATTTCTTTAACCATTAAGATAACTTTTTTTTTATATAGAAATATCTAATTTTATTCAAAATATGAAATATCCTAAATTACAATAAATATTTACAATTATAATCGTAAGTTAAGCACATAATTAGGACAATTTCCTATAATCATTGAAACAAAACTAACAAACATAATATCACATAAGGATCATACAATGAAATATTAAAATCTAACCAAGAAAACTCGAACAAAGATAGATACAAACATATCTGACCGCATCGACAAACGAACCAAAAGAGGAGATCAAGCTACTGAAATACCATCGACAAACCGAAAATCAGACTCGAGCGACGTGAAAAACTATCCACGAATGTATATCGGGTATCCAAATCCAATTCGAGGGTCAAAAGTAAAGAAGATCAACAATATAACAGATAAGTGTCATCTTGATCAGTCGTGACGATATCAAATCAACCCTTAGAAAAAGATAAGTAAAAACCACGGTCAAACGACTGGAAAACGTATCAAAAGACAGAAGAAAACGTATCATAAAGGCAGATGAAAACGTATCGAATAATAGTTTAGGCAAACAATAATTTTAGTCAGTCTAAATAATAATATTTTGACTATTAAAATATTTGGGATGGATTACATACAGTAACATAAAATTTATTAGAATTTTCTGAATATTTTCTTGGTATATAAGAAAAATAATGTTTTAGTTAGCGTTTTATCGGATATGTTAATAAAACTAGTAAAACGCTTAATAATAATAAAATCGGTAGAAATAATAATTTTTTAAATAATTTTTTACCAAAAATATTAAAAGAAAATAATAAAATCGATAACGTCTTTCTTTAAGTGTATATTAAGACTGAAGAACGTGAGATTTCCCATATGACATTTTCTTAAATTATCTGTTCAGTTTGTTGGCTATTAAATAAACAGAAGGTGGTAGTTGATAGAATTAATAAGTTGAATACTGACATTTTCTCCCACCTAGAAACTAGAATCCAAGAAGCTAAGGCTCTAGATATGGTAAATAAATGGTTTGCTGGTTGGAGTTACATGAAAAATAATTTAAATAGTCGTCCGTTGTTGGAATAATGATTGTTATATAGTGATTTTGATGTTGTCCGAAACCATTGTTATATGATTGTGAAACTTACAATGACTGCAATAACACTTAATATGTATACAATCGTGATAAACGTAACCGTAATTGTAATTTAAATTCCTGGTTTTAATTGCATTGAAGTAGTTAATGGAGAGTTTGGTTGCTCTGGCAAAATAACTTGAGTTGGTTATATGTTACCTCCTTACATTTTAGGTTCAATCGAAAATGTTAGAAAAATATAACATTTTAGGTTGCGCTCAACCTAACCTAAAATGTTATGATTTTAATCATATTTTCGGCTACATCCCAGAGTAGTTGATTTTTAACCTTAAATTAAATTATCGCTTCTTAGATTTCCCTTCGCTTAAAGTTCGGTAACGAAGAAAGTCATATGATGCCATTGAAATTTACATAACTCTGATCAGTAACTACTTTTGGGACAAAACTCAAAGTTATTTTGCCAGAGCTACCAAACTCTCCCATTAACTGCTTCAATGTAATTGAAAATATAACCAGGAATTTTGGTTGCGCCCTAAAGTTGTTATTTTTTAACCTTGAATTAAGCTGTGGCACAACAAATTACCCTTAAACAAGAGGTTGATGGGAGTCTTTGGATTCTTTTAGGGGATTTTGACATTACTTTATCTCCTTTGGGAAGTCCTGATTGCACTGAAAACCATGCTTTGAATTCTGATATGTTGCAGTTTAAGGCAGGCTTGGAGTTGTTTGAGGTAATGGATCATCCCTATATATGTCCTCACTTTACATGGTCTAACAACCTTCTGTCTGAGAGGTTTTGGGCCAGGAAATTGGATAGGGCCTTGGTTAATGTCAGCCGACTCTCTGTTCTTACCCAATCCAGTGTGGAATTCTTAGCTCCAAGTTCGTCTGATCATTGCACAATTTTCACCACCAAAACCGGTATGGATTTCTTAAACATGGAGGATCGTCCGTTGGCCAGTGGTTTCCTGTTTTTCTATGTGTGGGAGAGAGATAACATAAAAGAGAAGATAGAGAAAATGATTTTTTTTGGTGAGGGAGAGATCGATCCCTCGTTTTCTTTTTCTTGAAAGTATAAATACTCCAATTATAAGATGGTTGGTATAAGACATATGATGGCTAAAACGGAATTTCAGCGTAGAGTTATAAACAGTCAATGTCTGTTAATTAAGTGAGTCCAAGAAAGGCTAAAGAGGAAGACGAGTCTCTTTTCTCAGTTTGGACCAAAGAATCTTATAACGATTTTTAATGTTGATGTTAGACGTAAAGTTATGATGATTATTAATAGATCGACAACCTAAGTAGATTTAATTGTCAGATATTAAATTATAGATCATATAAAATTAAAAGATTGTAATTATCTTAAAGAGACAGAACTCGTATAATATAACTTAACATAACTTGCGAAGAAGATACCAAATAAGAACATTGGGATCACCTCAACGTCATCACATAAACAGGCCAATGACATATTATCCCACCACAAAAAAAAATGAAAGTGGTACTCATGCGTTACGACTAAGTAAATGGTAATCTCGATGACTTTTCATGCTTGTTGCAACGTAACAGTAAACCTCATTGCTCAAATTTTCCAACCAAAGTCACCATTATAGGACTGTTTATATATAATGTTAGAATAAAAATAGTAGTTTATACGTTCTATATAAAGGAACCAAAGAAGTGTTGAAAAGTCAAGGAAAACGGTGCATTAATGCACCGAATTCATTCAATGCAAATTGTCAAAAGTTTCAACTAATTTGTTGGAAAAAAATGGTAAAAGCTTAAATTAGTCATTGTAATTTATGGTATTTACAAATTAGTCCTTAAGACTTCGACTATAAATACCCTAGCTCATTTAGCTTCAAAATCATCCCAAAGTATTCTAGCTTTCTTCTAATATTAGAGAGAATTTAGAGAGTTTCTTGAGAGTTGTTTTCTCCTTTTTATCAAGAGAGAATTATCATTATTTTCTCCTTGGTCAATTGAGAGAAGTTGTAATTCATATTTTCTCATAGTGAAATTCTTCTACCGTTGCCCGTGGTTTTTACCCTATATTATTCAGGGGTTTTCCACGTAAATTTTGTGTCTCTTTTATCTTCATATTTATTTTCTCAAATTATCAGTTGCGATTTTGCTCTATCCGATAGCCGTCTTTCGCAACAATTGGTATCCGAGCCAGATTAGAGTGTGTAATATCTGCTTATTGTCTTTGTGGTTGCCACCAAAAGATGGATCCTCCAACATAAGAAAGTAAGAAGTTATTACCCATTCTTTGAAGGTTCCAGAGAACTATTCACGATAGTGAAATAGTGAGAGCTATCTGTAAAAGAAGCTATGGCAACGAAATTTGATATTGAAAAGTTCAATGGGAGAAATTTCTCATTGTGAAAATTAAAGATGAAGGTCATCCTGAGGAAAGACCGGTGTCTAACGGCTATCAGTGAAAGGCCGGTGGATTTTGCAGATGACAGCAAATGGACGGAAATGCTATGACAAACTTTCATCTAGCATTAGCAGATGAAGTATTGTCAAGCATCGAGGAGAAGAAGATAGCTAAGGAGATATAGGATCATCTCACCAAATTGTACGAGGCCACATCGTTGCACAATAAAATTTTCTTTAAGAGGAAATTGTATACTCTCCGTATGCCAAAATCTACTTCAGTGACGGAGCACTTAAATACACTGAACACCTTATTTTCTCAGCTTACATCCTTAAGCTGTAAAATAGGAGAACAAGAACGTGCTAAACTTCTACTTCAAAGTCTACCGGATTTATACGATCAACTCATCATCAACTTGACAAACAGTAATGTCACCAGTCTAGTCTTCGATGATGTTGCAGCTGCTGTTCTACAAGAAGATAATCGGCGCAAGAACAAGGAAGACAGACAAGTAAATCTGCAACAAGCAGAAGCGTTGACAACGATGAGAGGGAGATCAACGGAACGTGGCCAAAGCAGCAGTCACAAACATGGTAGATCGAAGTCGAGGAACAAGAAGAATTTAAAGTGTTACAACTGTGGAAAGAAGGGTCACTTGAAGAAGAATTGTTGGAGTCTAAATAAAAACTCCAATCCACAAGGCAATACTGCAAACACTTCAGATGATGGAGATGCTCTATGCTGTGAAGCGTCAACCACCGTGGAAGGTAGAAAGAGATATACAGATATATGGCTCATTGATTCGGGAGCAACATATCACATGACCTCAAGAAGAGAATGGTTACATCAGTATGAACCTGTCTCAGGAGGATCTGTGTATAGTTGTAATGATCATGCCTTAGAGATCATTGGCGTGGGAACCATCAAATTGAAGATGTACGATGGAACAATCAAAGTTGTTCGAGATGTACGACACGTGAAAGGCTTGAAGAAAAATTTATTATCGTACAGATTGTTGGATAATAATGCAAGCAAGATTGAAACACGGAAAGGAATCATGAAGGTGTTCCGTGGAGTGCTTGTGGTGCTGAAAGGTGAAAAGATAGCTGCAAACTTGTACATGCTGAAGGGAGAGACTTTGGTAGAAGCAGAAGCCTCTGTTGCCTCATGTAGTTCAGATTCGGCAATGCAATGGCATCAGAAACTTAGACACATGTCAGAACAAGGAATGAAAGTCCTTGTGGAGCAAAAGCTACTTCCAGGCTTAACAAATGTATCATTTCCTTTGTGTGAGCATTGCATAACAAGTAAGCAACACCGGTTGAAATTCAACACATCAAATTCTAGAGGCAAAAGTGTTTTAGAATTGGTTCACTCTGACGTATGGCAAGCACCAGTTACATCCCTAGGCAGAGCAAAATACTTTGTCTCATTTATTGATGACTACTCCAGGAGATGTTAGGTGTACCCTATTAAGAAGAAGTCAGATGTGTTTTCCACTTTCAAAAACTTCAAAGCGCGGGTGAAACTTGATTCTTAAAATAAGATCAAGTGTTTCAGAACAGATAATGGAGGAGAATACACAAGCGAATAATTTGATGACTTTTGCAGGAAAGAAGGTATCAAAAGACAGTTCACAGTGGCGAACACTCCTCAACAAAATGGAGTGGCAGAGCGGATGAACAGAACCTTGTTAGAAATAACAAGAGCAATGTTGAGGGATGCAGGCCTAGAAAAATCATTCTGGGCAGAAGCAGTCAATACCGCCTGTTATTTGGTGAATCGAGCTCCATCAACTGCAATTGAGCTGAAGACACCAATGGAGATGTGGACTGGTAAACCAACTGATTATTCAAACCTCCATGCATTTGGAAGTATTGTGTACGTGATGTACAACTCCCAAGAAATCTCAAAGTTGGATCCAAAATCCAGGAAATGCAAATTCTTGGGGTATGCTGATGGAGTCAAGGGTACGCTTGTGGATCCACTGCCCGCAAAGTGATCATCATAGGGATGTTATCTTTGTAGAAGATAAACTACAAAGAAAAGAAGACGATGATAGCACTGAAAAGTCAGAGACTACACAGATACATGTGGAAAAGGAGGTTGAACAAGGAGATTCTTCTGAAGCAGAACCAGTACATGATGAACAAGAACCAGAGAGTTCTGAAGCTTCAACAACTCATCAATCAGATCGTGTGAGAAGGCGTCCCAATTGGCACTCATATTATGTTATAGAACGTAATATTGCATACTGCCTTTTAACAGAGGATGGTGAGCCATCAACATACCAGGAGGCAATAAACAGCTCAGATGCTTAACTGTGGATGATGGCGATGCAAGAATAAATCGAAGCCCTTCATAAAAATAATACATGGGATCTTGTGCGACTACCACAAGGAAGGAAGCCAATTGGTAACAATGGGTTTTCAAAATCAGCGAAATGGTGACGATCAATGGAGGTATCGTGCAAGACTGGTGGTCAAAGGATATGCTCAGAAAGAAGGTATTGATTTCAATGAAATGTTTTCTCCTGTGGTTCGACTAACAACAGTTCGAGTAGTCTTGACAATGTGTGCTACATTGAATTTACATCTGGAATAGCTAGATGTTAAAACAACTTTTCTTCATAGAAATCTTGAAGAAGAGATTTATATGCTCCAGCCTGAAGGTTTTGAAGAAGACGAAAAGAAGAACTTGGTTTACAGGTTGAACAAATCTCTGTATGGTCTAAAGCAGGCGCCAAGGTGTTGGTATAAGAGATTTGTTTCCTTCATTATGTGCCTTAGATACAACAGACTTAATGCAGACCCTTGTGTTTATTTCAAGAGGTATGGTGATAATGATTTTGTTATATTGCTGTTGTATGTGGATGACATGTTGGTTGCAGGACCCAACAAAGATCATATTGAAGAATTGAAGGCACAACTGACTAGGGAATTTGAAATGAAAGACTTGGGATCAGCAAACAAGATTCTAGGGATGCAAATTCACCGAGATAGAAGTAATAGGAAGATTTGGCTTTCATAAAAGAATTACTTGAAGAAGATCTTGTCACGATTCAACATGCAAGATTATAAGCCAATTTCTACCCCTCTTCCTATTAACTTCAAATTATCCTCCAGTATGAGTCCTAGCAGTGAAGAAGAGAGGATGGAGATGTCTCGAGTACCGTATGCATCAGCAGTGGGAGCTATGATATGCATAAGACCAGACATTGCACAAGCATGTGGGAGTGGTTAGTCGGTACATGGCTGTAACACCCCAATTTAGGGGCTAAATTTAAGAAAATATAAATTGGTGGATTTAATTTGGTATTTTGAAAGAAATAAGGGATTAAATTGTAAGATTTCAAAGTTGACAAGCCGAAACAACCATCGTGTTCGTTGTCAACCGAGGAACAAAACCCTCAAACCTTTCGTTGTGAATCATCGCCGTTCGTCGTGAATTTCAGTCGGAAGTATCGTCGGTAATAACTCGGTTTTAGTTGGTTTTTCATCGATTCACGACGATCGGGTATCCGTTTACGACACCCCTCCCACCATCGTGTTCCTTGTGTCGTTCCGAGTCCACCGGTGTTCTCCTTTTCTCCGGCGGCGGCGGCGCGTTGGGAGGGAACCGTCAAACTTCCCGATTTGTTGAAATCGAGCTCTCCGCCGTTCAAAATTGTGAACCGAGCTTTGTAAGTATCTCGAAATCACTCAAAATAATTTTTAGAAATTTTTCCGGGATTTTATCACTGTTTGTAAGTATCTCGAAATCACTCAAAATAATTTTTAGAAATTTTTCCGGGATTTTATCACTGTTGCGCCCCCACGCCCGCCACTGCGCGTGGGGAAGGGAAAAGTGACCTGTTGACCGGTTTTGGAACTGTTTTGACCGGTTTGACCGGTCACAATCCGACCCGACCCGTTGACCCGACCCGACCCGTTTACCCGACCCGACCCGTTGACCCGACCCGTTGACCAGCCCCTTGACCGTTGACCCGTTGACCGTTGACCGGAATTGACCACTGTTGACCAAAACTTGACCGGCTTTGATCGGCATTAAACGACCTTTGACTTCGACCGAGTATACCTATCCTGACATTTTTCGACGTTCCAAATCGATTCCGCTGTCCGTTTTTCGAAATTCGAACTCGAAGGCCTCGTAATTGTCAGTCAAACCCGTTGACTTTGATTTTGACCAAAAATTCCAAATTTCCGAAAAGTCATATTTTATGCTTTCGACGTCCTGAATCCGAATCCGAAGTCCGTTTCGCCAATTCAAACCCGGTAAGCCGTCTTTCACTGATTTATCACCCGATTCGATCCGTTTATCGTAATTAAGCTCCGTTTCTGATATAATTTATGTTGATATGTATCTGAGGAATTATTGGAAGTTGAATTGAAGATCAAAGGCATTCGAATGGAATTTTTATGGTCGATCGATATTGCACGGAAATCGAGGTAATACTTTACTACCTCTTATGCTTTATAGAACATGTTGTATTGGTAAATGCATGAATGAAAATGTTTGGTCTCATATGTGTAATTAATGAGGTTCTACACTCGATCTGAATACGGTAAAAGGTTCAGTAATTGATTATGGTTCAGATGACTTTTATAGAAATTAAGGGATTGCTAGAATTAAATTACAAGTTATGTGCTTAGTGGTAAAGAAATCAACCTGGATCTGTAACTTATAATTTATTTCATCAAAGGTTAAATGTTAAAGGCATTTGGATGTGAATTTATAAAAACTCCGGTAGGGTAAAATTACGAAATACCCTTGTGTTATAAAAAGACAAGATTGGAATCTGGAAGTTAGATAAGAGGATTTTACAGACATATTGATCTGATAAAAATATAGATGTGCATAAGAAATGACTCTTATACGTAGACATTATGGATAACCGGTTTTTAACCCCAAGAGGGTTTATGCAAGATACTAGAAGTGTGTTAAGGGAATTATTTCAAGATCAGAGATTGTTCAAGAAAGCAATTAATCATAGGATCTCTAAATTATATTATTTCGTTAAGAGCTAATATCGAACTTATCTTTAAGAAATTACGGAAATGCCCTTAAGAGGTAGAATAGTCTGAGATGACTCTGAATGAGAAAAATACTTAGAGGATTCGTACTTAACTCGATTAAGTACGGATTTAATTGTTAAGATCCCGACTTAGTGCAGGAAAATTCATGATATTCCGTTTGTAAAATCTGAGAAGGCACTTTTAAGTACGGATTTAATTGTTAAGATCCCGACTTAGTGCAGGAAAATTCATGATATTCCGTTTGTAAAATCTGAGAAGGCACTTGACCCGAAAATATCCGAGAAATGAGTAAATACCTGAAGAATAATTTATCGGGGGTATTCTGCTGTCAGAATTATTCGAAAGGACTGAAACAAATAATGATATTGAATTAAATAATAAGATCGGATGGAGGAAAAAGATATAAATTGGAATTAAATAATAAGACCGAATGGAGGAAAAATATTGAAATACCGTGGATCTGTAAAATGACAAAATACCCTGTAATGGAAATGACTCAAGAATGTCACCAAGCTCAGGAATGATTGGATATACTCGAGCTCTGAAATGAATGGAATAAAACTGAACATCAAAATTACCAAAATACTCTTATGGCCTAAATTAAGTAAATGTCTTGGATTAATTAAGGAATCCAAGTAAGATAAGTATTGGACTACCTTTAAAGGTAATGGAAAACAATTTAAGTGAATAGATCAACCCTAAAGCTATGTCAATACCTGAACGACATAGATATTACTTGAATGTGTGTTCGTCTACTCAAGTTTAGCTCGATGATAATTTTAGAAGTATTCAGCTCAGCTCAACTCTAGATCGCATTCAGTATTAAGAATTGGACGTTTGTTCGACAAATCAACCAAGAAGACCAAATTGAATGGATCTGAAGTACAATATATCTGAAATTCAGGAACGTTTGTATTACTATAAAATCCCGAAGTAACTGGAATGGACTTGAATGCTAAATGAACTAAGTAACTTCAATGATTGAGGATTAAGTAAGTGATTAGGATAAGCCTGGAAATTCGGATGAATTTACATGATGTATCGTCCTTATGGAACATGAACTACAAATCAAGCACGTCAGTATTTCATGATATCGTGGAAGCTTGGAAATGAAATAAAGACCATTGGAATATCTATTCAGATGATTCTGAAGATGATCTATGGACAAGAATGTGTGGTATTAAAGAGTAAATACCCTAGAAGGAAAATGAATTAACCACTCGACATAGATTATTAAGGTTCTGATCTTCGTTCTCAAGTTGTTCGATTATTCGATCAATTGACATGGATGTAAAGGATTCTGAATACCCTTCTGATTACGTACAACTTCTGAAAACTATCCGAATAAGATGATCCTGATAATTCACATTCTGAATAACTGATGATTCTGTCGTTAATGAACTCTTCCAATAGTGATTCTAAATTCCAACATTCTATCGACATACTAAAGAACTATGTTTCTCTGCCTGATACAGTACCTCTAAATAATACCTGTAAACTCTGGTGTTTCCCTAATTACATGAATATTTTATCTGATTTCAAATTTGAATTCTGTTATGATATTGACCTGGATTCTGATCTGATATTGACATGGATTCTGATCTGATACATGACCTGAATTATGATATGATACTTGACTTGAATTATGTTTTATTGGGGGGTATTGTTGGAGGAAGATTACTTGGAGGCTCCTTGGCTGTGTGCTCAGGGCCTTACTTGCAGGCTCCTCGCTTTGGCTCAGGGCCTTACTGTTCGTGACGGGGTTGTATGGTTCTGGGGAACCTACACATTTTGTTCGGACGGATGGGGGTATATATATGTTTTAAAAAGATCTGAAAAGTTACATGGTTTTGGGAACACACTAGAAAACCTATTCTGATCTCCTGAACTCAGTCATCCGAATATTTCTCTGAAACGAAGCTCATTGTCCGTTACCACCTGAAATATCAGTAGGATCTCTGCTCAACATAAAAATCTGTAAATATGAACCAATAAGGAAAATATGTTTATCTGTATCTGCACGTTTTTCAGCATCATCTGGTAGTTCTGTATTACTGAGCTTTCCAAAGCTCACTCTATTACTCACCTTTTCAGGTTAAAAGATTTGTACCAGTGCATCTATCTGCAGAGTATGGTACATGTGATTAGGGGGCATGTAATTGTATTTTGTTTTAAATACGAGTCTGAAATCTATTTTATTTCTGAATACTGATAAATGATTTTATGAGTTTACATGTTCTGATAAAAGTTTTAAATTTTCCGCTATTTTTATAGAGGGTCGCTCCGGTGGCCCTAATGTGACTTCCCGGATCGGATCGGGCTACCCGCATCGGTTTGGGGGGTTACATTTAGTGGTATCAGAGCTATGGTTTGAGTCAAAATTTTCAAGTTAGACCGGCCGGTCGAATGTCAAATATGTCTGATCAATACATGCCCCTAGACTGCAATCGTACCTCTCTGAGCTGGAACTCCAGGGCTGAGCCCCTATCTGTAATGAACAAACTGAAGTTTCTATCTGTTAAGGCTATACTTGTACAAAAAGGAATTCCAGTAACATCTGTCTTAACGCAGTAAAGTACCTTAGCTATGTGAGATTATTCATCTGAGAAATTCTGACTCGACTCCAGAAATAAAATTGAGATATGTTGCTGCTCTAACGAGCCTATTCACGTAACCAAGGCTGAATTGATTTCACAAGAATAAGTTGTTCTGATTATTTACTTGGACTGAGGGAGAATTCTGAAGAGATTGATTACTCGAGAAAATTTTAAATTCTTTTATTGAAATAAGGAAAATTTATGATAAGAATGTATGCTCAGCTGGTTAAGGATAAGTGGAGGAATCGTACTTTTATAAAACTATTGATAGATTTGAAAGAACTGATGGAAGTTTCATTTATGCAATTATGTGACATGAATGAATTTCGAGGACGAAATTTTTTAAGGAGGGGAGAATGTAACACCCCAATTTAGGGGCTAAATTTAAGAAAATAAATTGGTGGATTTAATTTGGTATTTTGAAAGAAATAGGGATTAAATTGTAGATTTCAAAGTTGACAGACCGTTTTAAGAAGTGCAGGAAGTTCAGTGGCTAAACTCTGTTTAGCCATTTTTAATTATGATGTTATAAACCCCAGACTCCCGTATGTTTCTGGAAAATTTTCCAGTTTTCCTCTCCCGTTCTCCCTACTTCCAACTCCGATCTACTCGCCGTCCGACCTCCAAACGACAAGCCGAAAAACCATCGTGTTCGTTGTCAACCGAGGAACAAAACCCCTCAAACCTTTCGTTGTGAATCATCGCCGTCGTCGTGAATTTCAGTCGGAAGTATCGTCGTAATAACTCGGTTTTTAGTTGGTTTTTCATCGATTCACGACGATCGGGTCATCCGTTACGACACCTCCCGCACCATCGTGTTCCTTGTGTCGTTCCGAGTCCACCGGTGTTCTCCTTTTTCTCCGGCGGCGGCGGCGCGTTGGGAGGTGAACCGGTCAAACTTCCCGATTTGTTGAAATCGAGCTCTCCGCCGTTCAAAATTGTGAACCGAGCTTTGTAAGTATCTCGAAATCACTCAAATAATTTTTAGAATTTTTCCGGGATTTTATCACTGTTCACGCGCCCCCACGCGCCGCCACTGCGCGTGGGAAGGGAAAAGTGACCTGTTTTGACCGGTTTTGGAACTGTTTTGACCGGTCACAATCCGACCCGACCCGTTGACCCGACCCGACCCGTTTACCCGACCCGACCCGTTGACCCGACCCGTTGACCAGCCCCTTGACCGTTGACCCGTTGACCGTTGACCGGAATTGACCACTGTTGACCAAAACTTTGACCGGCTTTGATCGGGCATTAAACGACCTTGACTTCGACCGAGTATACCTATCCTGACATTTTTCGACGTTCCAAATCCGATTCCGCTGTCCGTTTTTCGAAATTCGAACTCGAAGGCCTCGTAATTGTCAGTCAAACCCGTTGACTTTGATTTTGACCAAAAATTTCAAATTTCCGAAAAGTCATATTTTATGCTTTCGACGTCCTGAATCCGAATCCGAAGTCCGTTTCGCCAAATTCAAACCCGGTAAGCCGTCTTTCACTGATTTATCACCCGATTCGATCCGTTTATCGTAATTAAGCTCCGTTTCTGATATAATTTATGTTGATATGTATCTGAGGAATTATTGGAAGTTGAATTGAAGATCAAAGGCATCGAATGGAATTTTTTGGTCGATCGATATTGCACGGAAATCGAGGTAATACTTTACTACCTCTTTATGCTTTATAGAACATGTTGGTATTGGTAAATGCATGAATGAAAATGTTTGGTCTCATATGTGTAATTAATGAGGTTCTACACTCGATCTGAATACGGTAAAAAGGTTCAGTAATTGATTATGGTTCAGATGACTTTTATAAGAAATTAAGGGATTGCTAGAATTAAATTACAAGTTATGTGCTTAGTGGTAAAGAAATCAACCTGGATCTGTAACTTATAATTTATTTCATCAAAGGTTAAATGTTAAGGCATTTGGATGTGAATTTTATAAAAATACTCCGGTAGGGTAAAATTACGAAAATACCCTTGTGTTATAAAAAGACAAGATTGGAATATGGAAGTTAGATAAGAGGATTTTACAGACATATTGATCTGATAAAAATATAGATGTGCATAAGAAATGACTCTTATACGTAGACATTATGGATAACCGGTTTTTAACCCCAAGAGGGTTTATGCAAGATACTAGAAGTGTGTTAAGGGAATTATTTCAAGATCAGAGATTGTTCAAGAAAGCATTAATCATAGGATCTCTAAATTATTATTTTCGTTAAGAGCTAATATCGACTTATCTGGTTAAGAAATTACGGAAATGCCCTTAAGAGGTAGAATAGTCTGAGATGACTCTGAATGAGAAAATACTTAGAGGATTCGTACTTAACTCGATTAAGTACGGATTTAATTGTTAAGATCCCGACTTAGTGCAGGAAAATTCATGATATTCCGTTTGTAAAATCTGAGAAGGCACTTGACCCGAAAATATCCGAGAAATGAGTAAATACCTGAAGAATAATTTATCGGGGGTATTCTGCTGTCAGAATTATTCGAAAGGACTGAACAATAATGAATATTGAATTAAATAATAAGATCGGATGGAGGAAAAATATAAATTGGAATTAATAATAAGACCGAATGGAGGAAAAATATTGAAATACCGTGGATCTGTAAAATGACAAAAATACCCCTGTAATGGAAATGACTCAAGAATGTCACCAAGCTCAGGAATGATTGGATATACTCGAGCTCTGAAATGATGGAATAAAACTGAACATCAAAATTACCAAAATACTCTTATGGCCTAAATTAAGTAAATGTCTTGGATTAATTAAGGAATCCAAGTAAGATAAGTATTGGACTACCTTTAAAGGTAATGGAAAACAATTTAAGTGAATAATCAACCCTAAAGCTATGTCAATACCTGAACGACATAGATATTACTTGAATGTGTGTTCGTCTACTCAAGTTTAGCTCGATGATAATTTTAGAAGTATTCAGCTCAGCTCAACTCTAGATCGCATTCAGTATTAAGAATTGGACGTTTGTTTTCGACAATCAACCAAGAAGACCAAATTGAATGGATCTGAAGTACATATATATCTGAAATTCAGGAACGTTTGTATTACTATAGAAAATCCCGAAGTAACTGGAATGGACTTGAATGCTAAATGAACTAAGTAACTTCAATATTGAGGATTAAGTAAGTGATTAGGATAGCCTGGAAATTCGGATGAATTTTACATGATGTATCGTCCTTATGGAACATGAACTACAAATCAAGCACTCAGTATTTCATGATATCGTGGAAGCTTGGAAATGAAATAAAGACCATTGGAATGAATGTGTGGTATTAAAGAGTAAATACCCTAGAAGGAAAATGAATTAACCACTCGACATAGATTATTAAGGTTCTGAATCTTCGTTCTCAAGTTGTTCGATTATTCGATCATTGACATGGATGTAAAGGATTCTGAATACCCTTCTGATTACGTACACTTCTGAAAACTATCCGAATAAGATATGATCCTGATAATTCACATTCTGAATAACTGATGATTCTGTCAGTTAATGAACTCTTCCAATAGTGATTCTAAATTCCAACATTCTATCGACATACTAAGAACTATGTTTCTCTGCCTGATACAGTACCTCTAAATATACCTGTTAAACTCTGGTGTGTTCCCTAATTACATGAATATTTTATCTGATTTCAAATTTGAATTCTGTTATGATATTGACCTGGATTCTGATCTGATATTGACATGGATTCTGATCTGATACATGACCTGAATTATGATATGATACTTGACTTGAATTATGTTTTATTGGGGGGTATTGTTGGAGGAAGATTACTTGGAGGCTCCTTGGCTGTGTGCTCAGGGCCTTACTTGCAGGCTCCTCGGCTTTGTGCTCAGGGCCTTACTGTTCGTGACGGGGTTGTATGGTTCTGGGGAACCTACACATTTTGTTCGTGACGGATGGGGGTATATATATATGTTTTTAAAAAAGATCTGAAAAGTTACATGGTTTTTGGGAACACACTAGAAAACCTATTCTGATCTCCTGAACTCAGTCATCCGAAATATTTCTCTGAAACGAAAGCTCATTGTCCGTTACCACCTGAAATATCAGTAGGATCTCTGCTCAACATAAAAATCTGTAAATATCTGAACCAATAAGGAAAATATGTTTATCTGTATCTGCACGTTTTTCAGCATCATCTGGTAGTTCTGTATTACTGAGCTTTCCAAAGCTCACTCTATTACTCACCTTTTCAGGTTAAAAGATTTGTACCAGTGCATCTATCGACTTCAGTAAGGGAGTTCTTCCGGCGTTGTTGCAGAGTATGGTACATGTGATTAGGGGGCATGTAATTGTATTTTGTTTTAAATACGAGTCTGAAATCTATTTTATTTCTGAATACTGATAAATGATTTTATGAGTTTACATGTTCTGATAAAAAGTTTTAAATTTTCCGCTATTTTTATAGAGGGTCGCTCCGGTGGCCCTAATGTGACTTCCCGGATCGGATCGGGCTACCCGCATCGGTTTGGGGGGTTACAATGGCGAATCCATGCAAAGAGTATTGGAATACATTAAAGAGGGTCTTGAGATACATCAAATGAACCTCAAATGTTGTATTATATTACGGAGGATCAAACTTACTAATCAATGGGTATGTAGATTTTGACTATGCAGGGGATTTAGATAAAAGTAAATCTATGACAAGATATGTGTTCAAAATAACTGATGGAGTTGTAAGCTGAGTTTCAAAATTGCAATCAGTTGTGGCTACATCCACAACAGAAGCAGAATATATAACAGCTACACAAGTCAGTTGTAGATGCTCGATTTATTCAGGGTCTTATTCGATGATTAATTCGAGTTTATTGTTATTATTAATATATATATATACATGCATTAAACAATTAAATAAATAAACAATTAAAAACACACTAAACATGTTATTTGATTTTTACAGACCCAAATTAATACAAGTTACAACAGGCCCGAATTCCGTGAGCCCAAATCTGCATCCCGTTTGAAGAGGCCCTAAACCCGTAAGGGTTTTCCCTTGAGAGGTTCCCAGTGCCGCACGTTGTAGACCACAGGATTGGGCCACCCTCATCTGATGGTTCAAGAAGAGTGATAGTAATTTTAGGGTTTTTTAAACCTAAACATTCCATCGTTAGCCCTATTCTGGCCGTTTGGATCTGGCCTCATGATCCAACGGTTCGCAACACGTTAGAGCCTCGAGACAGTGCGCTGTTCCACTAAACATACACTCGTGCTTGTCGGCCATTCCCGGAAGCCATTACCGCCGTTCATGTGTATTTTGCTCGAGCCCATAAACAAGGAATGTTTTTTTATATACCATAGGGGGTATAATACGAAAAGAACAGAGTGAAAACAGGGGGCATCAGTACGAAAAGAGGAGAAAAACAAAAACCAAGCAAAAAATAGTGAGAAGCAAGAATCCATCAACAATAATCAGAAATATTTAAGAACAAACATCACGATTCTTGCCTTTGGGGGAGGGAGGCGAAGAGAAGAACCATCACCGTCGCTTGAAACCCGAACGCCATTGAGTTATTGAGGGTAAGATTTTCGTGCTTTTGGGTTATGGTCACTTCATGATGTTTTGTTGAGGAGTTTTGTTAGGGATTTCGAGTGGTTTGGTCTAAATCTTGGGCTAGGTCGTTGTTTTAGAATAGGGTTTCGGTCAAGTTTAAGTGTAAGGGTGAGTTTTGTACCATTTTAGGGTCCTAATCGAAGCTTTATGCGGTGGAGAGAAGATTGTTCAAAGGGTTTTTCATTTCTGTTGGGTTGGAGTGTGGGAACTTGAAAAGAATATTAGGGGTAGAGAGAAAACGGCGTGGGGAGGGGAAGTATCTGTTTGGGCTAAGAAAGAAATGAAATTAGGTTAAGAATTCTAACCTAGTATCCATATATTAGCACACCCAAAACGGTGTAGTTTCATGAGGGTGTCAAACGGTGGCGTATTGATATCTTGGGGAAGATGAGCCGTGTGGTAAATAGGGTTTAACCAGTTGAGAGGTCCAGTATGTTTCAACCCATTCTATTTTGGTCCTTGAACGAATCTTTTGTGCGTTCTTAATTTGGTTCTCTTTGTTTATGCGCGTTCCATTTCAGTCCTCGGCTTATGTTATTTTTCATTTTCGTTTGTTTTCTTGTTTAGCTCGTGATTTTAGACACTTTGTAATTTAATCCCATAGCAGGCTTGATTAGTACTTTAATCTATTGGTATTTTGGTTAAAATTTTAATATTTTTCTATTTTCGTCCTTTATGGCAATATTTAAATTTAAGCTTGAGTTAATGGTAGTATGCCTTTATTTTTATGAATGAATTTTTATTGTATGTATTCATGTATTACGTGAGTGTTCTCTAATTTAAGTAGTTATTTTCCTAAAATGAGACAAATATTATTTTAAATGGTTAATTAATGTAGAGATACTTTTGCATGTAATATGAATAGGATGAATTAATAATCTTAAAATATTACAAAATCCACTAATTCCCTTTGAAAATATGAAAATCTTATGATCGTTTAGACATAGGTTTCTCTTTAACATCTTTTTTGCATATTATGTATAATATCCTCATATGCATAACTCGACATGATTACATAATTTAACTAAGGGTAATGTCCTTTTAATTTAAAATTGTTTAAGTGGGTTGTCTTAACTGATTAGATATCCTCTTTTGACGATTTTAAATTAAAAGTATATCCCATCAGTGACACCTAAGAAATTGATTTACCACTTTTAAAATTTGGAATGGAAGAAAAAGAAATATTCGGGTACTTAAATTTATCGAGAAAAGTTAGTTAGAACTTATCTAAGATCTGGTCTCGATATTTGTAAATAATCGAATATTCTTTATCTTTCTAAAGGCCTGGTAATTTTAATTTATCTATTTTGGTGCTTTTGAATGCTGTAAAATTCATGTGTTGTTTTGTCGGTGATCATAAACCAAATTAAAATCGAATTTGTAAGTTTCATTACAAAGATATTAATTAATCGACGAGGTACCGATTTAGGGCATTGTGGGGGGTGCTAATCCTTCCCCACGCGTAACCGACTCCCGAACTCATTTTCTGGTAACGCAAACCAAAATTTGTTGTTTTAATTAAAATTAATTTTTATTTAAAATGACAAAACATTTTTGGGTGTCCAATCACACCCTAATCAAAGATTGGTGGCAACTCTTCTAACCTGTGTTTTTATCGTGAATGAATACCAAAGTTTTCGAAACGAGAGGTTTTCTAAAATCGCATTGTTTTTAATTAAAAACCAATTGTAAAAATGGATAATTAAAAATGACGTGGTTTCCAAAATCTCGCTCCCCGCCGTTTTAAAAATCGTTTCGACACCAGTAAAGAAGCAATTTGGTTGAAGATGTTTTGGAAGAGCTTGGGCACAATCAAGAGTATGTCTCTCTGTTTTGTGACAGTCAAAGCGCCTTGCATCTAGCAAGGAATCCTTCATTTCATTCAAGGACAAAGCACATACGAGTTCAATACCACTTCATTCGTGAAAAAGGTGGAAGAAGGGACGATAGATATGCAGAAGATCCATACCAAAGATAACATAGCAGATTTCATGACGAAGGCAATCAATGCTGATAAATTTACATGGTGTCGATCCTCCTGTGGCCTGTCAGAGACGTAAGCAACATGAAGGTACAAGGTAGAAAGAATGGTGTGAAGATATGATTGTTCCAATCAAATCTTTAAGTGGGAGATTGTTGAAAAGTCAAGGAAAACGGTGCATTAATGCACCGAATTCATTCAATGCAAATTGTCAAAAGTTTCAACTAATTTGTTGGAAAAAATGGTAAAAGCTTAAATTAGTCATTGTAATTTAGGGTATTTACAAATTAGTCCTTAAGACTTCGACTATAAATACCCTAACTCATTTAGCTTCAAAACCATCCCAAAGTATTCTAGCTTTCTTCCAATACTAGAGAGAATTTAGAGAGTTTCTTGAGAGTTGTTTTCTCCTTTTTATCAAGAGAGAATTATCATTGTTTTCTCCTTGGTCAATTGAGAGGAGTTGTAATTCCTATTTTCCCATAGTGAAATTCTTCTACCGTTGCCTGTGGTTTTTACCCTATATTATTCAGGGGTTTTCCACGTAAATTTTGTCTCTTTTAACTTCATATTTATTTTCTCAAATTATCAGTTGCGATTTTGCTCTATCCGATAGCCGTCTTTCGCAACAAGAAGTACTAATTGCTTCCAAGTTGAAATAATTGGAAAAACTGAATTTTTAGTCGATGGTGATCTCTTTTTTCTTCTTCTTCTTGCTTCTCTGCTCTTTCAAGAACAACTATGGCTTCCGACCCGAAACCGCAACCATTGAAACCATGGATCTTCTTCATACTCACAGTCTTCGAACCACTTCTCTGTTGCCATCAACTGTTTGCAAATCCACTCCCAAAGGTTCAATTTTTATCTCCCATAGCTTTGATATATATATATGCAGAGACAGACACATAATTTTATATTGAGTACAAACTTTTAAAATTTAAAGAGTAAAAACATATTATTAATTTATGTTCATCTATTACAGGTATGAAGGAAAGATCATCAATACAAGCATGGTCCATGCTCGGGACTGAGCCAAGACAAAGCAAATCTTGTTCCCTCTCATGCCGAAGTTCTTCACCAAGACCAACCCCGAGCTGATTCAATCCATTAATGGCCTCCTCAAATTCCTTGGAGAAGACATTACTTCAAGACAAACCCGGAATCTCGATCGGCACCGGGAAATACCAAGTCGGCATAGGCTTTGGTGGGTCGAATACAAAGCTTTCCTTGGTTTTCGACACTGCTAGCCAATTAACATGGACTCAATGCCAGCCATGCTCTGGATATTGCTATGATCAAAAGGAACCAATAGTCAATCCATTTAAGCCTTCATCTTATGCCAGCGTTCGGTGCCCGTCGACGACCTGCAATCAAATTTCTTCTAATTTTTCGATTTTCTCTAACCATGTAAGATATATATTTCTTCATATTATTTTCACATTACAATGTTATTTAATATATCACGTGCAATCTAAAATTATAAAATATATTTCAAAATATTATATTTCAAATAAGGTGTTTTTGAGAACAAAAGATTAATGAGAGTATAAAGGAGTCAAAGAATTGATGTGAAGAAAGAATTTGTAAACAATTGTAATCAAAAGACTAAATTGAGTAAAATGAATAGTTAATGGACTAAATTAAAAAGAGAGAGTATATTTTTATTAAAAAAAATAAGAATTGAAGTTACGTAGGTATTCTATAATGGTAGGGGAGTATGTGATTTAAATTTGATTAAAAAAACGTACTTAAAATGAAGGGTGAATTGAAGAAATATGAAAATCATGCAAAATTGAAGGACTAAATTGAAAATTAGAAAATTTGTTATCAAAAGTGGAATTGAAAGTATATTATGTATTCTATAATGGTTTATGAGCATATGATTCAAATTTGGTAAAATTTTGACTTAAAATGAAGGGGGAATTGAAGGAATAGGAAATCAGGAACCAAATTACAAATATGTCAAAATACTCATCAAAATTTTTGATTTTTAGAGTTATTCACAAATTTGAAATTTCAACTCGAATCAAATTCAAAAACTGGATTGATAATTCAAATCGACTTGAATAACTCGAAATTGAAAAAAATATTTTTTCGAGTCGACTCGAGTTTTGGTCAGCCTAATTTGCACTAGTCTTGAATCGAACAACAATGACGTCATGGTGGAGATGAGTTAAGCTAAGGATTAACTTGCGGAACTTGTCGTGAGTTAAGTCGGAAGGGATGTTGAAGTGGTAAGCGGTGGGCTTAAAGTCGAGCATTGAAAAGGAATATTCGACTATGGAAGAAAAAGAGGAGAGAGAAAGAAAAGAGAGAGGAGAGGAAGAAAATAACATGTCATGTCAGCTGACGACAATGATCGCAATGAAAGTGAATTAAAAGTTCAAAAATCGTATTGTAAGTTCTTAAAGGTTCAATGATCAAAATGCAGGCATCCTAAAAGTTCGGTGACTACTTTATAATAAAAGCATGATTTTTTGGTTCAATCGTGTATAACAACAGTCCAGACGCGCAGTCTTGTCAGAGGTGACAAAATTTCAATTACTTGTTGGAAAAGGAGGTCATTCTTTTGATTTTGTATTTCCAATATGGAGTTTACTTTTCAACTTAATAAAAGAAGAAAAATTCTTCTCACCTTGATGTTTCGCATGTTGAGGTTACTTGTTTGAAACGGTGGCCATTCTTTTGAATTCATGTTTCAAATCTTGGCACGAATCCAACGAACTCGGTGGTAAAAGAATTGTTATTATTCATTGAGATCCCGAGTTTAAATACTATAAATGTTAGGGATACGAGCGTTGAATGTCAAATAGTTGAGAGTTATATTTAAAAATATATTATTTTGTATTTACCCCGTATTAATAAAAAAATATTTCAAATCTTGCATATCAGCCTTTCCTTTTGGGGCCCCAAGTATTTAAAGACTTTGAAATAACGATAGAGAAGCATTAAACTCAGCTGTTGTTTTCTCTCTTTATGATCACACCCAACCTTATGGCAAAAACTCCTTCCTCCCTTCTCTTATGTTTCTGCTGCTATTTGCAACCTTGAGGGCTACTTTGTCTGCCAACATCACCACCGATGAATCCGCTCTTTTAGCCTTAAAATCCCATATAACTCATGATCCAGACAACCTCCTCGCAACCAATTGGTCCACTTCTATCTCTGTGTGCAATTGGATTGGTGTCACCTGTGGATCCAGACACCATAGAGTCATCGTTCTGAATTTGCCAAGTATGGATCTCAAAGGCACCATCCCATCTCTATTGGGAAATTTGTCTTTCCTTGCTTGGCTCGATATTAGCCACAATAGTTTCCATGGCTCTTTACCCATCGAGTTAGCCAATTTGCTAGGCTGGAATATTTAAACTTTGGTAGCAACAACTTTGAAGGAAACATCCCATCATGGTTTGGTTACTTCACTAAGCTTCGAAGCTTGTTTCTGTATGGCAACAACTTCACTGGTGTTCTCCCATCTGCTCTGGGAAATTTATCAAAAACTAGAAGAACTCGTCTTGTTTGATAATGATTCAAAGGACAGATTCCTCTAACATTTGGGAATCTTTCAAACTTGAAATGGATGGAATAGATAACAATTCTCTTTCAGGTATCATACTTTTCTGATCTTGAATTTTATTTTTTTCATTAGTGAAACATTGGTTTATAACTAACATCCCCGTCTAGGCCATCTGCAATCGGGAAATTTGATAACCTTTCGAAATTGCAAGAACTCAACTTGAGTGGGAATCGGATTTCTGGTAGAATTCCAACTGATTTATTCAAGTGCAAAGAGTTGATGTATTTGTCATTGTATAACAACTCTTTGAATGGAATTATACCTATAGAAATCGGAAATTTGACTATACTACACTCTTGTCTTGGTTACAACAACCTCACAGGTAAACAGTTCCTTGTTTTAATTTCTTTGTTTTTTTTTTCCATTTTTAAGTATTGAAGCATGACTTTAAACAATATAGTCAGGGATGGATGTATGAGGTTAGGTGATGAAAATAGATTATCAATAAGAAATACAAATAAAATATCTTAAAAATATGAGAAATATTTGAAAATTTCACAGGGACGACCGCCCTGTCAACCCCACTCGGTCCATCTCTAGTATAGCCAATTGATCTTATTTATTGCAGGGTCCATTCCTTCCTCAATCTTCAACATTTCTGCATTGCAAGAAATTGTATTGGGAAACAACAATCTCTTTGGTCATCTCTCATCCAAACATTGATTACCTTCCTCGGTTACTTCATCTTAATTTGGTTGGAATTCAACTTTCTGGAAAAATTCCATCAAGTTTATTCAAATGCAAAAGTTTAGAACACTTGGAGTTGTACGACAATCATTTGGAGGCAGAGACTGTACCTTTAGAAATCACAAATTTAACTTCACTTGTGTATTTCTCCATCCCGAAGACCAACATCTCCGGTACGTGAAGTGATGATCATAGAACACCGTTTTTCTTATATTGGTGTAGTTTATTGACACAATATATTAGCAAATTTGACGAGTTCAATTATATGTATCAGGTGAAATTCCATCGTTTATTGGAAATATGACTTCTCTCGAATACATTGATCTTTCTTATAACAACTTAAGGGGTATAATCTCGTATTTTCTCTTAGAACAAATAAATATATAAATACATAGAGGCGCCTAATCCTGAAGAAAGAAATGAAGAGTTTGCTAGAAATATATTTGCAAATTGTGATAGGTTTAATTATATATTTCAGGTGAAATTTCTTCGAATATCGGAAACTTGCCTTTCCTCCGAGATTTTTTTGTTTTAGAAAATAAATTATCAGGTATGATTTCATTTACTTTTCTCTTTTTTATTGCTACAATACATTCACTTTTTTATAATTGTCATAATGTCAAAAATTGCATCTAATGTTTGATTAATGTCACTTTAGCCCCTATCTTTTTGGAGTATTTGGTGGCCAAATGCTCCAAACAAAAAGAATAAGAGTCAAAGTGACTATTTAATCAAACATTAAGGGTCTTTTTGTCTTAAAATGAAACTTTGGTGGCCAAAATGCTCCAAACAAAGAGAATAAGGGCCAAAGTGACTTTAATAAAAAAATAGGGTGTTTTTAACTAAACTACATATATACCATCAAACTTTAGCATTGTATCGTTTATACTACTGAACTTTTAATTTTACCAATTATAGCAATGAACTTTGATTTTTGTTTCAATTGCCACTGGGCCATTAAATCGTTAACAGTCGGATCAAAATGACGTCATTTTGGTGAGGTGTCTACGTCGAACTGTCAGTCACGTCGGCAGCTGTTAGCGGCGTTATTGTGCCGTTAACGATTTAACGGTTCAGGTTTAATTGAAACGAAAATCAAAGTTCAGTGGTATAAATGGAAAAATTAAAGTTCAGTTGTATAAACGATACAATGCCTAAAGTTCGATGGTATCTGATGTAGTTAACCTTTTTTTATATATGCCTGTATAATACCTTTCAAATATATGCATATATATATGCCTATAATTCATCTACTTCTTGTTTGTTGCAAAGAATGTTGGAAGTACTAATTCTAACTCTATTCCAAAATTTCTCCAAGGGCAAATTCCAAATCTTCAACCTTCATTGCAAGGGTATGGTGTTGCAGATAATTACTTAGTTGGAGAAATCCCTTACTCAATTTGCAATCTGAGTTCCCCTGATTCTCTCTATTTATCGGAAAATAGATTGGATGGAAAAATCCCAGAGTGCCTTGGGAACTTGACTTCTTCTCTTTCACTCGTTGAGCTTCAAAACAATAATTTTCATGGTGAAATACCAAAAAGTTTTGCTCAAGGTTGCACGTTACAAAGTTTTCGGATCAACAACAACCAAATAGAAGGGTCACTACCACAGTCTTTGAGTAATTGCAAAGAGTTGAAGGTTCTTGATGTTGGGAACAACTATTTAAATGATTCTTTCCCATACTGGTTAGTAAATTTGGATAAGCTGCAAGTTCTTATCTTAAGATCGAACCGATTTTACGGTCGAGTTGATAACTCAGATGTTGCAGTTTCCTTCGGTCGTTGCGTGTCATCGATCTTCTTATAATAACTTCAGTGGTTATTTACCTGCAAAATTTTTGAAAAATTTACACGCCATTAGAGAAGGGAACGAAAAGAAAGCTGAACCTGAGTACCTGAACTACTCATTGGATGATGGATCGATCTACTATGTGCACGAATTATATTTTACTTCAAAGGGTTTGGAAAGAGAGTTTCACTCACTAGTGACCAATTGGATGGCAATAGACTTTTCAAATAATCGATTCTTCGGAGAAATTCCTGAAACACTTGGAGAGCTTCATTCACTTATTGTCCTAAACCTCTCTCATAAACTGTTTAACAGGTCCTATCCCATCTTCATTAGGTGACCTCTCAGAACTCGAATCATTAGATCTTTCATCAAACAAGCTGCATGGAAGAATTCCACCAGAGTTGAAAAATCTTGGATTTTTAGCAGTGTTGAACCTTTCTCGAAATGATCTTGTTGGACCTATTCCTCAAGGAAAACAATTTGATACTTTCACTAATGATTCCTACTTGGGGAACTGGGGTTTATGCGGGTTACCACTATCAAAAAGCTGTGATAATGACGAGGAATCTCCGACAACAATCGATCCAGAAGATGATGGTGATGATGGTGAATTGAATTGGAAATTTTCTATATTGATGGGTTATGGAAGTGGATTGGTGTTTGGACTGAGCATGGGATACATCGTATTCACGACCGGAAAACCACGGTGGCTCGTTAAGATCATAGAGAGAGTTCAGCAAAGATTTATAAAATGGTACACAAGACTCTTGGCTGAATCTTTTGCAAAACAAGCTGTTTTTATATCTTTACTCCCAGCTGGGAACCTTAAAAAGATTGAACTCCCTGGATTTATCGAACGATGCTTACCGGTGAGAGTCTGGAGAGTTTCTCTGAGCTTAAACTTGACTCTGCTCAATCTTTTAGAAACAAACTTCAGGGACAGATTCGTGAGTTATTGGTGAGTTGCCCGAGTTGGAGGTATTACAGTTTCACTGTGAGTATTCCTCAATCTAATCTGTTTTCATCTATGAACATTTGCAGTATTTCTATGTCATGAATAAATTACGCGCCTTCAGTGACACAAGTACTTCTAATCAATTGGAATCCATGATTAGTCATTAGTTTATTTAATTTTTTTCTCGACAAATATGATTTTATTGAGAATTTAACTATATAATCTCAAAACTTAAGTTGTATGACTCTTTAAAACCTCCCTCTACCTAGGAAAAGAGTACAACACAACTGTGTAAAAACTACATCTCAAAGACCCACTACTAACATACACCAACTAAATGATTGATTAGAAAGAAATCAACATAGCAAAGTCACACTCAACCTACACTAAAGAAGACCACCTATATTCAAACAGTTTTTTTAATATAATAATAAATTTAATCCTTAATATTTATGTTTTTTACTGTTTAATTTTAACTCTTGTTTTAAATTAAATTTATCCTAAAATATTAAAAATTAGTGTTACATTTAATTATCAAATTTTTTCGCAACGTTAAAAATGAAAATCCATATATATTTTAATATTCGACATGACATGCTCTATTCTTGTTACATGCCACTACGATATAATGTCCTACATAATTTTAAACAAAAATATAACAATTTAAACAAATACTTGAGTTTAGACCCAAAAGTTGTTATTTGATCACAATTGTTCTTGCAAAGTTCAATGGCATGGTTGGACATTCTATGTTACTGCCAATTACGGTATTTGTGGGGTCACTTGCTGGATTTTAAGCAAGAGGTTGCTGGAAATCTTTGGATTCGTTTAGGAAATTTCTGTTTGCACTGAAAACCATGCTTTGAATTCTTATATGTTGTAGTTTATGGAATGCTTGGAGTTGCTTGAGGCAATGGATCATCCTTATATGTGTCCTCACTTTGCATGGTGTAACCATTTAAATTTGTTGACAGGAATAAGTTTGTCTCATCGGCTGTTGTTGGTTTATTTTTTTAGTTTGAACGAAAAGTCGTGGCTAGTGATGTGATAGCCGTGTTTTTTTCATGAGAGATGAAAGTATAAAGAGAAAATAAAAGTCTATATAGAAAAGATGGTGGGGAGAATCCTCTCTCACTCGTAGTTAAGGACTATTTATAGTAGCTCTAACTGGTTGCATTATGAATTCACTACTGCTTATAGGTCAACAGACTAAATAGATATAATAGTGAAATCTTGAATTTCACTTTTATAGATCACATGAAACTGTTAAAGGTATTGTCTATGAATTGTACCTGACTCGGAGGTTATGATACTATTGTATCCGAAAAACATGGATTATTTGGAAGCTCGAGTGATCGGAAGAGTCTAACTAGAGACCTTAGCTGACGGAGAGCTAGCAGTTTTCGAGTACTATCTCTAGAGATATAGCAAAATTCTTTAATTTTCTGGATCAAAACAAGGATTTCTTAAAGATTGTTGGGGACTCTTGGAAGTGTATATGAATCAACCTCCAGAGTATGAGGTTGGTGACGAAGGGGTGGTTGTTTGCAAATTGAGGAAGGCGACTTATGGTTTGAAGCAAGTTTTGAGGGCGTGGTTTGAAAAACTCTAGGGTTTGTTGACTGAAGGGTTTGTGTTGTCGAAGTTAGATGCTTCGTTGTTTTTTCAGGAAGAATGGTAATAGTTGTTGGTTTTTGGCAAATATCCCACATTGGTTTTGTATAAGGAGGATGGGAAATTCTTTTGTTATAAATAGAGCCCTCCTCCTCCTTAGTTTAGCATCCCACAAATATAAGCCTTCTTCTATATTAAAGGCTATTTGTATTCTTTCTCTCTTTGTAATATTTCCTCTATTAGTGAAATATTTTGGTGTTCTCTTTTATGTTTATTTAATAGCTATTCGGGTATAGTTGTTGTTAATTATTGTCCTATTAAAATTACTTGTCTTGGTAGTTCTGTCTAAGGAAAGTGGGTTTTAAGAGGGACCATTGTGACCCCTCCTCTTTCCTGGGAATATACATTGGGGTGATTTTTAGTACAATCGTTTTCACACTAGTCACTTAGATAATAGTTTCGAAGGTGAATCTGTTATTGGTAGAAATTAACCCGAATTCCACAACAATTGGTATCAGAGCAGTTCAAAGTTCAGAACATAAAAAGTGGGGGATCGCCATGAATGAAGAAATGTAATCCCTTCAAAAGAATCAGACGTGGAAACTAGCTAGTCTTCCGAAGGGAAAGAAGGCAATTGGGTGCAAGTGGGTATATGCAAAGAAAGATGGATTTCCTGACAAGAATAACATCCGCTACAAAGCAAGATTGGTGGCTAAAGGCTACGCTCAAACGGAGGGAGTTGATTATAATGAAGTATTTTCTCCAGTTGTAAAACATTCCTCCATCAGAATTTTGTTGGCTTTGGTAGCGCAGTTGGATTTGGAACTAGTTCAGATGGATGTAAAAACTGCATTTTTACATGGAGACTCGGATGAGGAAATCTACATGACTCAGCTAGATGGATTCAAAGTTGCTGAAAAAGAAGAGATGGTGTGCAAATTAGAAAAATCATTTTACGGATTGAAGCAATCTCCAAGGCAGTGGTACAAGCGATTTGACAAGTTTATGATAGGGCAGAAGTACACAAGAAGCAAATATGATCATTGTGTGTATTTACGCGAGCTAGAAGATGGATCCTATATATATCTTCTTCTTTATGTTGATGATATGTTGATAGCTTCCAGGAGTCAGACAGAAATTGCGAAAATAAAGACTAAATTGAACAGGGAGTTTGAGATGAAGGATCTTGGTGAAGCAAAGAAGATTCTAGGCATGGAGATATCAAGAGATAAGAAATTGGGGAGGCTTTGTTTATCTCAGAAAGAATATATGAGGAAGGTACTAAAACGTTTTGGCATGAATGAGAAGTCAAAACCAGTTAGTACACCTCTTGCTCCTCATTTCAAGCTCGGTGCATCCATGTCACCTAAGGATGATGCAGAACGAGAATACATGTCAAAGGTTCCGTATGCAAGTGCTGTTGGTAGCTTAATGTATGCAATGGTGTGTACGAGACTCGATATTTCACAGGCAGTTAGGGTTGTGAGCAGGTATATGCATGATCCTAGAAAGGAGCATTGGGAAGCTGTGAAATGGATTCTGCGGTATATTCTGAACACCGTAGATGTTGGTTTGGTCTTTCAGCAGGACAAACAAGATAGTCAATGTGTAGTTAGGTATTGTGATTCAGACTATGCAGGTGATTTGGACAAGCGTCGATCAACTACTGGTTATGTTTTTACATTTACAAAAGCACCAGTCAGTTGGAAGTCCACCTTACAGTCAACAGTGGCTTTGTCTACTACAGAGGCAGAGTATATGGCAGTTACAGAGGCTGTGAAGGAGGCAATTTGGCTTCAAGGGTTGTTTGGTGAATTGGGAATGGAACAAAAGCACATCAAAGTGCATTGTGACAGTCAAAGTGCTATTCATTTAGCAAAGAACCAAGTTTACCATGCAAGGACGAAGCACATCGATGTTCGATATCACTTTGTATGAGAGATTCTAAAAGAAGGTGGAGTCATAATCCAGAAGATTCGGACCACTGAGAATCCTGCTGATATGTTGACAAAAGTGGTAACTGCGGTCAAGTTTAAACATTGTTTAGACTTGGTCAATATTGTTACAAATTGAAAGATGAATTTGCAGACACTACTGAAGATTTGATTTTTTGTGAGACGTGTGTGGAATTTGCCAAGGTGGAGATTTGTTGGTTTTTGGCAAATATCCCACATTGGTTTGTATAAGGAGGAGGGGAAATTCTTTTGTTATAAATAGAGCTCTCCTCCTCCTTAGTTTAGCATCCCACAAATATAAGCATTCTTCTATATTAAAGGCTATTTGTATTCTTTATCTCTTTGTAATATTTCCTCTATTAGTGAAATATTTTGGTGTTCTCTTTTATATCTATTTAATAGCTATTGTCGGGTATAATTGTTGTTAATTATTGTCCTATTAAATTACTTGTCTTGGTAGTTCTCTAAGGAAAGTGGGTTTTAAGAGGGACCATTGTGACCCCTCCTCTTTCCTGGGAATATACCTTGGGGTGATTTTTAGTACAATCGTTTTCACACTAGTCACCTAGATAATAGTTTCGAAAGTGAATCTGTTATTGGTGGAAATTAACCCGAATTCCACAACAATAGTTTGGTTTACCTTCTGGTTTATGTTGTTGACATCCTTATCACAAGAAGTGATCATTATGATGTTCAACGAATTGTGTCTGATCTTGATAAGGTGTTTTCTTTAAAAGATCTTGGCAAGCTGAATTATTTTTTGGGTGTGCAGGTTACCTATGACCAGGATAGTCTGTTCTTAAATCAAAGAAAATACATTGAAGATATTCTTTCTCGATGTTGTCTAGACAAAGCAAAGAGCTTGCCTACTCCTATGGTCTCGAACTGTAAACTACCCTTCATAACGGTACACCTATTCTTAATCCCACTAAATATCGAAACATTGAGGGTGCCCTGCAATATGTTATCATTACAAGGCCAGATATTGCGTTTGCAGTTAATCGAGTTTGTCAGTTTATGGACTGAGGAGTACGGACGGGGTAGTGGTTTTTCCTAAAACTTTCAAATTAGTATATATTTTAGATAGTTACTTTTTATTTTTAATTGATAATATGTTTTCGCCAGTCCACCCTAAAATTTTATAAATTCATCCCTACTAAAATTTTAGAAATTTGTCCCCTAACATAAGATTCTATGTCCATCCCTAGGGAAGTCAACCTACCCATAATATAACAAAACTCGAACTTTATAAAATTATCTCTTGACATTTTCTTCTTCCAAACTTCAACCAGAAGCCATTTTCCAATTACCTTCTAAAAGCAAACATATGAAACTTTCAATAATAATGCATTCAAATTAATTGGTCTGCGCATTAGCTTCAAGCTGATTTGCAAAGACTCTTGACTTGGTCTTCCATGTCCATGAAATATCCACTTGTTTCTTTACTTTAGTAAGGAAAAGAAGAGAGGGAGAAAAGAGGAACAAAAGACAGAAATTAAGAAGAAAGGAGGAAGGTAAGACAAATATTATATTTGATAGAAATCAATGAAGAGATGAAAAAACATTCCATCTTTGGTTTAATCGTGAATCATGATCAAGACATTCAATGTGAACACGACAAAGTATCAAATTACTTATTGGAAAAGGTGATCATTCTTTTTCCATGTTTTAAGTTACTGTTAGCTTTAATAAAAGGAATAAAGGTGACAAAATATTTTTCACATTCAGAAGAAGATGGAACATCAAGAGGCGTACATATATCTGTATAAGTTTAAGGAGCCGTGTGTATTTTGTGGCTGTATTTTGAATTGAATGAATCCCTTAGCCTACTTTCTTCTTGAATGAACATATTATGCAGTTCATGCACATTTAACTTATCTTTAATGATATTATAATCCATTTAAAATGTAGAATACTCAGAAGGTAAAGAGTTCAAAATGCACAGTGAAATTTTCATTCACTTCCATTCTGATAACTCCATAAAAAAACTACATTTAGAGCCTTTCACTTAAGTTATTAATTGTATAAAAGTTTCTATAGGATCATATAAATTCATTTAGGAGCATATAGTTGCATGTGGTGAATCCCCATGCACCCCTATAAGAGCATATAGATTCACTAAGCCCCATAGGGGTCAAGTGCATCCCCATTATTTAGGAAAAAAAAGTGAAATTTAGTATAATATGTTAAGGAAAAATGGAAAAAATAAAAAAATTTGCACCCCCTTAATTTTAAGAAAATAAAATTAAAATTTTGGACCTCCATTTATAAATTTCTGGATCCGCCACTGGCCGTGACATTTTATTTTTAAAACAGTATTGCGTTATGGGGAATGTGCTTTGTTTGATGATGAGCAGGATTTGGGAGCAAGGATGCGCGAGGAGAATTGTCGTGACAAATTAAAAATGCTGAGCAGAATGCGAATACTGTGACAACTCGAACGACATTTATGGGTAAAAAAGACAAAAGAGGATATTTTTATAAAAAGTCAGTTATCTTGTCTGCAAGTGCCCTTAGCTACCTGCCACCTAGGAGGGGACCACTGCCACCTTTGTACCACCCCTCACGTGAAGGGAATGAACCCTTAGGTATTATGAGAATTTTTGACACAAATCCTTAGGTTATTAACTTGGTTCTAACACCACATATTAGAATTAATTAATTGATACAAAACAGTTATGCATGCTGATTTAAGGATAGAAGAATATTATGATTTCCACAATTAGAATAAGTAATCAAGAAAAACACATTGATCCATCGAATTGATTTTGTATAAAACTTTTGTTGAAATGAATCGATTAGGAAGAACTTGATTTCTCTCATTTGACCCGTTAGTGTTAACATGTTCATATTAACATAACATCTCTTATTGTTAACATTATGTCTCTTCATATTCACATAACATCAATGTAAAATAAATGTATCTCCTTAATAAGCCAATATGATTTAGTATTATTAAATACAATTAGTATTATATCTACATATACAAATATAAATACAAAATACAAAATATAAAATTATCCAATATTTTCTTTGATTAACTGACTAATCAACAATTTAATGTTATCCCATAACCTTCTTTTAGTAAAAGAAGAGAAGAATAAAAAAAAATTTAATAAAAAATACAAAAAAAGGAAAGGGGAAAATCAGATGCTGCTCTGAGTGGCTGGTTATTTCCGCTCGTAGGGAAAGAAAAATAAAATAAAAGAAAAGGAATGCCACAATCAGGGATAAAAGAAAAGGAATGCCACAATCAGGGATATGCTGTAAATGAGACGAGACAGATCGCAAGCTACTCGAGATCGACTCGATCAAGGCTCAATAAATAGTCGGATCGAATGGACTCGAACTCGACTCGAGTTCTTAACGATCTGAAACGAGCTACTTGATATTCGACTCGAAAAGCTCGTGAGTAGCTCGAAAATATAATATATTAAGATTTTATTTTAAAAAAAATAAATTATTAATAATATTAACATTTATGTATTTTTTCAGTAAGATTTCATGTATTTAAGGTTCATGTTCGAGTTTGAGTTTGAGGCTTTAATCGAGTTAAGTTTAAGATTTTTTTTCATTTCGAGCCTTTTCGAGCTGCTCATGAGCTTCAGTTTAGGATTTCGAGTTCGAGCTTGAAAATTTTAAGCTCGCGAGTTTTCGAGTCGAATCGAGCTCAGTAATACTCGAGCTCGACTCGGCTTGTTTACACCCCTAATCGGGGATGGATCGAGAGGGTGTGGTTGCACCCTAGAAAAATTAAATTCTCTTATATGCTTTAAAGGTAGATATTGTGTGCCTGATGATGCTAAGTTGAGGCAGACTATCCTTACTGAGGCTCATAGTAGTCCATATGCTATGCACCCCAGAGGAGATAAGATGTACCGGAATTTGAGAGAGAGGTATTATTGGATTGGTATGAAGAAAGACATATCTGACTTTGTGGCTAGGTGTTTGACTTGTCAGCAAGTTAAGGCAGAACATCAACATCCATCAGGTTTGTTACAGCCTATCAAGATTCCTGAATGGAAATGGGAGCGTATTACTATGGATTTTGTTACTGGCTTGCCGATGACTCCTTCGAAAAAAGATTCAGTTTGGGTGATTGTTGACAGACTTACAAAGTCATCTCACTTCATTCCTGTGCGAGTAAATTATACTTTGGATAAGCTGGCAAGATTGTATATTTCAGAGATTGTCAGATTGCATGGTGTTCCATTGTCTATTATTTCTGATCGAGATCCGAGATTTACTTCGAGATTTTGGAAGGCGTTACATACGGCTTTGGGAACAAGATTGGATTATAGTACATCCTTTCATCCACAAACTGATGGTCAATCTGAGAGAGTAATTCAGATTCTGGAGGATATGTTGCGGGGTTGCGTAATCGATTTTCATGGTAGTTGGGAGAACTTTTTGCCGTTGGCTGAATTTGCTTACAATAACAGTTATCAGACCAGCATTCGTATGGCACCCTATGAAGCGCTCTATGGGCGTAAATGTCGCACTCCGATCTGTTGGACTGAGTTGCGTGATAGGAAAACGTTGGGACCTGAGTTAGTGCGAGAGACGGAGGACACAGTCAGATTAATCTGTGACCGTCTGAAAGAGGCATTTGATAGGCAGAAATCTTATGCAGATCAAAGAAGTAAGGATATACAGTTTGAAGTGGGAGATCGGGTCTTTTTGAAAGTTTCACCCTGGAAGAAAGTATTGAGATTCGGGCGTAAGGGTAAATTGAGTCCAAGATTTATTGGACCATTTCGTATCTTGAAGAGGGTAGGACCTGTTGCATATCAGCTTGAGTTGCCTTCTGAGCTAAGTCGTATTCATGATGTCTTTCATGTATCAATGTTGAGGAGATACCGTCCAGATCCAGGTCACATTATTCAGTTGAAGAAGTAGAGTTGAGACCTGATTTGTCATATGAAGAGGAGCCCATTCAGATCTTGGAGAGAGATGAACGAGTTCTTCGGAATAGACGAATTCCAATGGTTAAAGTTCAGTGGAGTAATCGAGGCCCCTCAGAAGCTACTTGGGAGACATTGGAGTCAATGGAGGCTCAGTTTCCTCAACTATTCTCATAAGGTAAATTTCGAGGACGAAATTTCTTGTAGAGGGGGAGAATTGTAACAACCCGATTTTCAAAATAATATTTAATTGAAATTGGAGGTAAATTGTGAAAATGGGTGAAATTAAGTGACTAAAGTATAATTTATGAAAACTTGTATGCCATTTTCAAAGTAAAGGAAATTCAGGGACCAAGCCCTGAATTTCCCCTAAAAGTGTCGGCAAGTTTGTTATAACTAACGTGTTTTCTGATTTCAATCAGAAAACACAAAAGCTTTTCTTCAATTTTCTTCCTCTCACACCTCCATTTTCAAGTCCGATCCAAACGCCGTCCAAATTCCGATCGTTGTTTTGAAACCACCGTTGTGTTCATCATCGAGCGAGGAACAAACCCTTCAAATTAATTGAAGCGAAACGCGGCCAAACGTCGGGAATTTCCAGTCAAAGTAGCGACGGTTTTGTTAGCTCTATCGCCGAGGAAATCTTAAATTCACCGCTTATCGTTGCTCCGTTTACGACACCTCCCGCACCATCGTGTTCCTTGTGCCGTTCCGAGTTCACCGGTGTCAACCTTGTCCGCCGTAGACGGCGGAGCGTGAGGAGGTGGTGCAGTCAAAGATTCGGCCGATTTGAAATCGAGCTCTCCGCCGTTCAAAAATTTGAACCGATCGTTGTAAGTATCTTGAAATCGCTCAAAATAATTTTTAGAAAATTTTCCGGGATTTTTAGGGCCCCGGAGGACGCCTCACGCGCCGCCGCAGGGCGAGTGGCTGCTGGAAACCGGTTTAACCGGTTTTCAACCGGTTCTGACCGATTCGAACCGGTTTGACCGGTCTGACCCGACCCGACCGTTGACCCGACCCGACCGTTTACCGTTGACCGTTGACCGTTGACTTTCTTTGACCAAAACTTAAAATGGCTTTGACCGAGCATTAAACGACCGTTAATCTTTTCCGAGTATACCTATCCTGATAGTTTTCGACGTGCCGAATCCGTTTCCATGGTCTGTTTTATCAAATTCGAATCCGAAGGTCTCCAAATCTATGGTCAAAGTGGTTGACTTTGACTTTGACCAAGAATTTGAATTTTCGAAAAGTCATACTTTATGTTTTTCGACGCCCTGATTCCGATTCCGCAATCCGTTTGGCCAAATTCAGACTCGAAATACCTCAAATTGATAGTCAAACAAAAAAAATGCGTATATACTTAAGATGTTTAGCTTTGAACAATTAAATAGGATTTGAGACTGATAAATATTATTGTTTGAAGGTACAAGAGACTCTCCGGATTGTTCGACAGCTCGACCCAGCTCTTCTAGATCAGTTAAACCACGTGTGCCAGTATTCACCCGTTCGAAAACTGTAGCAGAGCGTGGTGAAACCAGCAATCAGTAGATTTGTTATTTGAATCTATTGTCGAGGTGTGTTCCCTACTTATTATTGAACTGTTTTATTGGTTTTAATATGTGGTACACCGAATTCATTGGTTATTGTTTTATGGATGCACCAATTTAATGTGACAATTTATGGAATATGGCTGCTATCTAATTTTTGTTTTGAAATGGTATATGATTACCATGGTTTTGGATTTATGTAATTTATGTCACGGTGCAATTGAATTTTGGAATTGAATTACGATGGAATAGCTCTGATCAAGCTAACTGGGCCTAATGTGACTCTTGAGGGCCCCAAGATGTTTCATTAGGTCGGCTTTCCTTTGCTGTGCTTAGGGTAAGCTATATGGACTTATTGACTTGGGCTTAAGGATACAAGCTTCAGAGCCTATCCTTAAGTCGGCTTTCTTTTTGCTATGTGCATAAAGTAAGCTATATGGAAAATAATTTTGGGAACTACTGATGGTGTACCAGAAAAGGGTTTAAACTATGATTTTCAAAAAGTTAAACTTTTTTACGAATTTGTGAGATTACTGGACTATGATTTGTACCTATTGTGATTTTATGGAAATGTTGGGACACACTGAGCCTAGCTCACCTTTTGAAAATGTTTTCCCCCTTTCAGATATTGTTGGTTAGATACCTTGGTTCGAGCACTTGGAGGATCAACATATCTCTTGAAGTAAATCAGATTGTAATGTTTTTATCTGGCAAGTTGACTTTATTTTGGTGACATGGACCTTATTTTAAAATATCGGATTTTATAATGATAACTCTTTTACTAATACTGCTCGGTTTATTGTGATTTTGAATTTGAAGACATGTTTTAAATTAAATTATTATTTATTTGTACTATATTTACGAGTTGGATTTTGATAGTATAATTTGTTTATAATTTCATGTTATTTATAATGTGATTTTATATTGATGGAATAACGGTTGCGAAAAATGTCTTTAATAATCATAATGTGATCCATTAGACTTAGTCGAAACGCATAGGCCGGGTCTAGGGGGTTACATCAACTATCATACATCAACACGGAAATTCATGTCGTTACAATATGTATATATCATTTGTTAATGAATGATCATAGTTGTTAATATTATGGTTAGAGGGCTTTGCTTGAGAATAACATCATTCCTGGAAATTTAATAATAAAAAGTTTAGTGGCCAAAGAAACATGGAACTAATAATGGAGTGTCTTTGGAAAATTTCCAAAAGCTTTCCTAAAGTAAACTTTTTTACTATAATGGAATTAAAGTCACTTTGAGATTAAAAAACTTAAAACGATTCCCGGAAGAATTCATACAATACCCACTCCTAACTTAAAAAGATCCCCTTACTAGGACATCTATATCCCAATATCTTTCTATAGATCAAACTCTCCACCTGAAACTTCATACATTACAATCCGAACGATTTTGATAAACTTTGGAATAACACCAACGGAACACGGGTAGAATTCCTTCTATACTAAAAGAGAAGCACACCTATATAAACATGACATGAAATAAAACTCTCACAAGAAATCAACCAATACAATTGGGGACAAAAATCGCTCAATATCACGCAAGCTACCAAACTGCTGAACTAAGATATATCGAATCCTACTTTCAATCAAACTATAATATAACATGAAGAGACAAAATCTCTAAATATCCCGCTCAGCAGTTCTTTAGTGAATTTGGATAATGTTTGGGGCAATCTGATTGCTTTAGGGAAAAACACCAACAACGTTTGTGATTTTAGGAGAGCAACATTGCTCATCATGTCTCATTGTTTTGTCCATACAAAATGTTATACAATCAAAAGGTTAAGTGAACACTTTTATATCTCAATTTCAGTTCTAGTATCATGTTGATATTACATTCATCTATCTTCTCTAAGACCATGGCATATAGCAGGAAAGAGTGCTGTTAGGGAGTTTCTTCCAATATGAAGACTTACGCTTTTACCAGGTGCAACAATATGTAAAAGTATTAATAATATGACCAGAGGGCTTTGCATGAGAAGAACATCATCCCTGGAAATTTAACAATGAAAGTTTATTGACCAAAGAAACATTGAACTAATAATGGATTGCCTTTGGAAAATTTCGTTAAAGCTTTCCTAAAGTACACTTTTTGTTTCTTTATAATGGAATTAAAGTCACTTTGGATTAAAAAAACTTGAAATGTTTGTGTTGGAAGACCAAGAATTTCTTTTTATATTTCTATAATAACAGCTTGCAATAATTTCATTTCATCTACTTTCCTTTCCCTCCCAATTCCATTTCAAGGAGTAAAAAGAAGAACAATGAGGTTCCTCCTCCTCCTCCTCCTTATCCTCCACCTTTCCCACTCCTCCGCCGCAAGAGCCATCTCGGAGCATCGTGCGCTCATGGCTGTTAAATCCTCCATTACCGACGACCCTCGATCTTACCTCTCCAACTGGAATACAACTACTCCGCTTTGCTCATTCACCGGTGTAACGTGCAATTACACTGGTCGTCATGTGACCTCCATCGACCTAACCACTTCACCTTGTCGGGAACTCTTTCCCCATCATTTTCCCACCTCCGTTTCCTCCAAAACCTCTCCGTTGCAGCCAACCAGCTTTCCGGTCCAATTCCAATGGAACTCTCTGCCCTTTCCGGTCTCCGTTACCTCAACCTTTCCAACAATGTTTTCAACGGTTCCTTTCCTACCCAGCTTTCCCAGCTGAAAAACCTCCAAGTCCTTGATTTATACAACAATAACATGACTGGGGAATTACCGGTTTCCGTCACGGAGCTTCCCAATCTGCGACACTTGCATTTGGGAGGGAACTATTTCACTGGTCACATCCCATCAAGTTATGGCCTCTGGGAGCATCTCGAATATTTGGCCGTTTCGGGCAACGAACTTGGTGGAAAAATCCCACCTGAAATCGGCAACCTGACCAAGTTGCAGCAGTTGTATATTAGTTATTTCAATACTTTTGAAGGTGGTTTGCCACGGGAGATTGGAAACTTGTCTGAACTTGTTCGTTTCGATGCCGCTAGTTGCACGTTAACCGGCGTAATACCACCAGAGATAGGGAAGCTGCAGAAGCTCGAAACGTTGTATCTCTTCTCCAATTTTCTGTCCGGCTACTTAGCTCCGGAGCTGGGAACCTTAAAAAGCTTGAAATCCATGGATTTATCTCTCAATCTACTTACAGGTGAGATTCCGGAGAGTTTCGCAGAACTTAAAAACCTAACTTTGCTCAACCTTCATATAAACAACCTTCAGGGACAGATTCCTGAGATTATTGGTGAATGGCCCGAGTTGGAGATATTAAATTTATGGGAAAACAACTTCACTAGGAGCATTCCTCAGAAGTTGGGCAGTAACAAAAAGCTTCAGATATTTGATCTTTCATGGAATCAGCTAACCGGTTAACAGAAGTTACACTTTTCTTTCTTTTTCTTTTAAATGTAAAAGATAAATGAAACATTTGCCTATAATGGTAAGTATATGTTTCAGGTCCCATTCCTCCCGTTGTTGGAAACCTGACATCCCTCACACACATTCTTCTTTCCCATAACGAGTTGACAGGTACAATTCCATCTCCCTCTCTTCTTTTCCATACACTTTTCTTTCTTTTTTTCTTTTAAGTGTAAAAGACAGATAGCTTATAACGGTAAGTATATATATGTTTCAGGTCCAATTCCTCCCGTTATTGGAAACCTGACATCCCTCAGACACAATCTTCTTTCCCATAACAAGTTGACAGGTACAATTCCATCTCCCTCTCCTCTTTTCCATTCAATTTTCTTTCTTTTTCTTTTAAATGTAAAAGACAGATAGCTTATAACGGTAAGTATATATATGTTTCAGGTCCAATTCCTCCCGTTATTGGAAACCTGACATCCCTCACACACATTCTTCTTTGCCATAACGAATTGACAAGTACAATTCCTTCTCCCTGTCTTCTCATTTTTGTTATTACATTTATGTAGTTCTTTAGATAGATTAGAATCTTAGAACCCATCAAGCTACCTCACTGGTCACTAATTTAATCCGTCACTTTTATTAGCTATGTACCTCATCCATGCAAGTGTTACATCACAAATATAATTCACCTATTTAGTCCCTTACATTCTCTCATTTTTGTTTTGATAACATAGTTATTATTTTTTAAAAAAAATCTTATCTAACGTTATGTTTTATTTTTTTGTTTTAGTCACCGAGAAGATTTGACCATTGACTTAACGGAAGTGGTAATGTGACATGGTATAATAACAATTTTAGTCATCAAAACTTACACATTCTATCAAATTGGTCTTAATTCGAAATAATTCAAAAAGAATCCTCACTTTTTAAAAAATATTTCAATCTGGTCGAACATAAAATTCCAAAATTCATCTCGCAAATTCTTATCGTCGTCATATCTCCACACCAATTACATACACTTCATCGACTTCTTACAATGTGATGGTGAGAAAATGGTTGGGAGAGTGACTATGTGAGAAAAAGAGACATTCACACAATAAGTCCCAAAACTTTGACGGTTTTAAAAGTTGACGTAAATTATTAATAAATTAATAAACTATTTCAAATTCAACTGAGTACCAAATTGATAAGATTTTTAAATATTGAGGATTTTTATGAATCAATTTAAATTATGATCAATTTGATAGAATGTGGAAGTTTGGTGCACTAAAACTGTTATTATACCAATGCCATGTCACTAGATCCGTTAAATCAACGGTCAAACTTAACGAGTGACCAAAACCGAAAAAAGAAATTTAATGTTAGATATTTTTTTTTAAAAAAATAGTTGGATGATTAAAACAAAAACACAATAATAGGTGGTTAACTAAATAGATAGTTTATCCTATAATTTATTTAAAATTTCTTTTAAAGAATCTCCACTCTTAATTCTAAACTCTATTCCAATATTTTTTTTCCTAGGGAATATCCCAGCCCCACCACCCTCGTTGCAGAGGTACGATGTTTCAATGAATAACTTAGTTGGAGAAATCCCTGCCTCAGTATGCAATTTGAGTTCCCTCAATGTTCTCAACTTTATGAAGAATAGATTGAGTGGAACAATTCCATATTGCATTGGAAACTTGAGTTCTTCTCTTTCACACATTGATCTGCAGGATAATAATATTCATGGAAAATTACCAGATAATTTTGTTAAACATTGCAAGTTGCAGAGTTTTCTGATCAACAACAATCATGTAGAAGGGTCACTGCCCCGATCTTTGGGTAATTGCAAAGATTTGCACCTTCTTGACGTTGGGAAAAACAAGTTACATGACACTTTCCCATTTTGGTTAGGAAATTTGGATCAACTACAAGTTCTCATCTTGAGATCGAACAGATTCTATGGACAAGTGAATAGCTCAGATATTGCAGTTTCCTTCACTCATTTGCACGCCATTGATCTTTCTCATAATAACTTCAGTGGTTACTTACCTACCAAATTTTTTGAAAATTTGCATGCTATTAAAGAAGGGGATGGAAAGAAAGTTGAACCAGAGTACATGAAAGATGAATTTGCTGACGGAGCAGTGTATTATGTGCAAGGTTTATCTTTTACAATAAAAGGGTTCGAAATAGAGTTTCAAGAACTACTGACCAGCTGGATGGTAATTGACTTTTCCAATAATCAATTCTTAGGAGAAATTCCTAAAACAATTGGTGAGCTTCATTCTCTCATTGTCCTAAACCTCTCTCACAATTGTTTGAAGGGTTCTATCCCATCATGCTTTGGTGATTTGTCAAATCTTGAATCATTAGATCTCTCATCAAACAAGCTCCGAGGAAAGATTCCAATGGAGTTGAATAATCTTGGATTCTTGGAGGTGTTAAACCTTTCTCATAATTATCTGGTGGGACCTATTCCTCAAGGCAAACAATTTGATACTTTCACCAGTGATTCCTACATAGGAAACTTGGGCTTATGGGGGCTGCCATTATCAAAAAGTCGTGATAATAATCAGGAAACTCCAGCAAAATTTGATAGAGATGATGATGATGATGGATTGGATTGGAAATTTTCTATACTGATGGGGTATGGATGTGGGTTGGTGCTGGGACTGAGCATGGGATACATTGTATTCAAAACAGGAAAACCATGGTGGTTCATTCGGACCTACGTGAAAGTTCAACAAAGATTTGCAAAATGGTATAGAACTAAACTCCTTCGCTGATTCCTTTTCAGAAAAATAAAGGCCTTGGACAGAGCATTAAACTTCATTTCTCGGTGGTCGGTATTGTTTTCTTCCTGGGTGCTTTGATGTATGTTGTGTTGTTCGTATTATGTTTAACAGGGTCTTCTCTCATGGCAGCAGCGTCTGCTTGTGTGTTTATAGCTTGTAAGGACTATCTTAATCAGCATTGTATTTGTGTTTCCTTCTCTTTTTAATAAAATTTATGAAACTTTACACACACATATATATAAAAAATAAAGTATATGCGACAATGGATTGTTTGTTACGGGAAGGCCGAAGCAGCTAAAAGAGCGACAATCAACAATGTCATCAAGGTCAGTGCCATACGCAGTTGGTGATATCAAAAAATCCGGTGAGCTGGGGAAAATGTTTGATATCCCAGTGCTTGATCGTTCCTCGTCCAGTGTTCCGCCTTTGAAACCCAACTCCAACCCCAACTCGAAGCAACAATAGCAAGTTCTGCAGCCTTAACGTGCTTCCTATTCTTTTCATCCCAACAGTGGATCCAAGTGACCCAGGTCGAACACGAGTACGATCAGGAATTGGTCCAGGTCCATGCCGCTTCAACCTCATCACTTCGGGTCCACTAAGTTCCTCCATAGCCTACTCTGACTAGTGCTCTTAACCCATATTGAAAATCCAATATGTAGAAATTAACAACATATTTCTGGTTACAAACAAAAAAAACATAGGCTAGGAGAATAAAAAGAAAAACCAACATTGTCAAGTTCGCCAAACATGATCGACCCTAAACCATAAACACTAATTATTCTAAGCCAAAACAAATACAGCAGAATGTCTATATCCCCAGGAGAGGTTGCGATGTTTAGGATTTGCAGATTTTCCACCCCATCCTTTGTACTCGTTCAATTTGATGTAAACATATACGCATCTCGACATCCTCTGTTAAGATGACTCCAATGGAATGCTACCACAGGTGACAACAATGAACGAGAACACTCAAGGAACTTCCTAGTTCATACACAATCAACTTCAGGTTTTATCCTACACATCAAATGAAAACTGCGGCATCAAACCGTTAATTCATATTGGATAATAAGGACAAATAAGATGTACCATATTAGACAATTATCAAAACTGGGAACTAAATCAAATAATTCAGCAAGGGTACACCAAGATATTTACTGAGGTCATCCACGAGTGTGTACTGAAGTCACTCCAAAGCAATAGATTTAGCACCTGCACAACAACTAGGCCAGGTAGGAAAGAAACATGAGGCCAGGTAAGAGGGCTCAGCTGTCGACAATTTTCGTTCATAACATCCTTGAGAAATTCCATTGGAAGGGTCTGTGGTCACTGTTCGGGAAGCATGGCGAGGTTGCAGATTCTTTTATTCCAACGAAGCGGAGTAAAAGTATAAAAATTAAAATAAAAAAAAAGCTTAAATCACAAAGGAGCAAACACATTTAAGGACAAAAATTAAATCGTAATATTCATGGATCAAGTTAATAGAGATAAAACACAAATAAGGACCAAAATAAGAGTTTTAAACAATGCATGCCAAATGTGAAACGGCAAAAGATAAGGGCCAACAAGCAAAATGGGCCAAAATACAACTCACAGAAACCTTAGCGCCCAAAATGGAAACTTGCTAAAATGGAAATGGGGATCAAAATGTACCTACCTAAAACTAGGCGGACCCCCTACAAGAATATTGCATGCTAAAACGGGTGACTCAATCCCAACCCCCACGACGCCGTTTTAGCTGCAGATAAATATGGTATTTTGGGTTTAAAAAAACTCCTAGGTCTCATTTCATACCACCCTTTTTACTAAAAAGCTCTATTTTCTCGCTGGCTACTCCCTCTCCCCGCCGTTCTGTCTAACTCTCTAGCCTAACTCTTTTTTAATCTCTTCCTCCCCAACTAGGCAGCCATCGTGACTACCACCCTTAAACGGCTCCGACGAGCTGCCAATGCTTCTAAAACGCTCAAACTTCAACCCCCAACTCAAAACATACCTAAACCCGATGAAACAACCCTTTAAACTCCCAAATAAAACCCAAGAGACGAATTACCTTCGACTTAGGAGGTTTTGATTCCGAGAGACGGTGACAATCCCTTTCGAATGGGAAAAGTAAGTGCTTTTCTTCTTGGGGCTTATTCTTTTTTTTGGTTCTGGGTTCCTTAAACATAAAAAGGAAAAACTCTTTTTTTTTGTTGATGATGAGAAAAAAAAGAATTTTTTTTGCTGTTGTCTTGTTGATGGCTCGCTGAAGAGATGAAAAAGATGCCTTCTTTCGGTTTTTTGTTATGGTTACTGTAGGTTACTGATGAAGAGATGGGTTTTTTTGGTGCTCTGTTGATGTGTTGTTTTTTTTTTTTGGAGAGAACGATGGATCCCCTCCTGTTGGTGTGTCTGATCTACGGGTTTTGAGAGGGGCGCGTGGAAGCTTGGGAGGTGTGCATGCATCCAACGCACGAATCCGAACGGTTTGATGCTCCCTGTATGAATCTGGACCATTGGATCGCTGATTGGATCCAACGGTTGTAACACGTTGGCGGCAACAACAATATTCTAGGGTAAACAAACCCTAAATCAGACCTAATCTAGATTGTTGAACTGCCCTTCATACAAAGGCCGACGATTGGCGGCGCACGGATGATGAGGAGGGCTAGGGTTTCTCTAAACCCTAAATGTCTGGGCCATCAGACTTAGGCCTATATAATATGCACCCTACATATAACTAAATAACTAGCCCAATAATCTTTTGCATTTAAACTAATTACCAGGTTGGGAGTAGTTTCCGTGAGAGACTTTCGAATTATGAATTCCGTGAGACTCGATTTCACGACTACAAACTTAAGAGCCTTGCGCTTTACCAACTGAACTAGACAGACAATTCTTGTGAAGAAGATATAAGAAAATACAAAATAGAAACGAATCACCTCAACGTCATTACATGAACAGGCCAATGACATTTTCCCGCAACAAACAAAATAATAATAAAAAAATGAAGGTGGTACTCAATGAGTTACGACTAAATGGTAATCTCCAATTTCCATGACTTTTCATGCTTATTGCAACATAAAAAGAAACAATATGTGCTCAAATAACTAACAGTGCTCAATTCTTCCACCAAAGTCATCATTGTACGACTGTTTATATATAATGTTAGAATAAAAATAGTAGTTTGTATGTTCTATATAAAGGAAACAAAGAAGCACTAATTGCTTCCAAGTTGAAACAATCGGAAAACTGGATTTTTAGTCCATGGCGATCTCCTTTTTCTTCTTCTTGCTTCTCTGCTCTTTCAAGAACAGCTATGGCTTCCTGCCCGAAACCGCAACTGTTGAAATCATGGATCTTCCTCGTACTCACTCTCTTCAAACCACTTCTCTGTTGCCATCAACTGTTTGCAAATCCTCTCCCAAAGGTTCAAATTTTATCTCCCATAGCTTTTATATATATATATATATGCAGAGACAGATGTAAAGAGTAAAAACAAGTTATTAATTTATGTTTATCTATTACAGGTATGAAGGAAAGATCATCAATACCAATAGTGAACAAGCTTGGTCCATGCTGGGGACTGAGCCAAGACAAAGAAAATCTTGTTCCCTCTCATGCCGAGGTTCTTCGCCAAGACAAGGCCCGAGCAGATTCAATCCATTCGATGCTCTCCTCAAATTTCTTGGAGAAGACATCACTTCAAGACAAACCTGGAATCTCGATCGGCACCGGAAAATACCAAGTCGGCATAGGCTTTGGCCAATCGAATACAAAGCTTTCCTTGGTATTCGACACTGCTAGCCAATTAACATGGACTCAATGCCAGCCATGCTCTGGATATTGCTATGATCAAAAGGACCCAATATTCAATCCATTGAAGTCTTCATCTTATGCCAGCATTCGGTGCCCATCGGTGACCTGCAATCAAATTTCTTCTGAAGGTAATGACGATGGTTGCTTAGTAAGTAGAGATTTTCTATTGACATGGTCGATATTTTAATTGCAGGTATGCAAAAAGGTTGCTCTTCCTCTTCAACATGCATATATGGCGTTACATACACCTATACTACGTTTTCAGTTGGCTTTCTTGCTAGAGAAACCATAAGCCTAACATCTTCCGATGTGTTCCGAGGCTTCTTATTCGGCTGTGGCCAACGAAATCGCTTCCCAAACGGTAGAAATGCAGCAGGGGTGTTAGGCCTCGGCCGTGGATGGTTTTCTATAGTGTCCCAAACTTCTAAGAAGTACCACAAGGTTTTCTCATATTGCTTACCGTCAAGTGATGAATCGGCTGGATATTTAAAGTTTGGTGACAGAAACCTTCCGAGCTCGATCAAATTCACTCCGATGTCGAAATCATTCGAAGGTACTAACTATTACGGTCTCGATATAGTTGATATCGGCGTAGGTGGTGAAAGATTATCCATAGACAGGTCTGTTTTTTCAACATCTGGCACCGTCATTGATTCGGCATCTTTGATCACCCGACTCCCTCCGGCCGCCTATTCAAGAGTCAGGAGATCTTTTGTAGCAAAGATGACCAATTATCCTACGGCACCGGCATTTGAAAACCTTGGGACGTGCTATGATTTCAGTGGGAATTCAACTGTTGTAATGCCGACCATTACCTTATACTTTGATGGGGGTGTTGAGATGCCTATTGATGCTCGAGGGATATTGTATATCAACAAGATATCTCAAGCATGTTTGGCATTTGCGAAAAACAATGAAGACGATGATGTGATGATCGTCGGAAACTTTCAACAGAAAGGGTACGAGGTTGTCTATGATGATGCTAACGGAAGGGTTGGATTTGCTGCTGGTAGTTGTTCTTAATGAGATCGCCATGTTAGAATATTTGAGCAAAAACTATGATTGTAAAACCCTACTTTCTAAAAATCTCATAGAATACTTTGCTCTCCACTGGATTAAGCAATAAGGGAACAAGTGGAACAATGTAATCATAGAATACTAGAAAGAGATTGTGGCTATGATATCTAAAGCATTGTATAAGAAACTGCCTATAATATATGAATGTTTATGCAATTGAAAAAACTAGTGCTTTAATGGTTAACCCACAAAGAGTTTATTACGTGTTTAGAATCGTCATTGATCATTTTAGTTACATATGACCGAACACTCTTAAAATCTGATTATAATCTCAATGAAGATCCACTACCCCAAAATAAAGGCATGCGATAGAAACTAACCATCTTGAATCACTAAAGGATAATCTGATGCACTGAGATTGATAAACCAATCCCAATCTTTATTTCTCTTAAGAAGAATGGCACAAGCATGAAGTGTATTAGCAACCATTGTAGGCCCTCTGTAAGTAATCATATTAGCCTTAGTGATCATATAAACATTCCCAACTTTAGAGAAAATAGTATGGTTATCGATTCGAGAAGCAAGCGCCATTCTTTCCTCTGGAGGCGCCTCAAGGTCCAAATGAACCACATATTCATTCCGCGGATGATACAGGGCATGAAGGGTTCTCCAAAGATTTCCAGATCTCCTTTTGATCCAGAAACCAAATAAGCAAAACGAGGTAACGTCGGATGATATAGGTTAAATTATATGGTTAGTATTTATTGAACGATCATAATGATAAAAAATTATTTTTTTAGAAAATTCGATTTTAAGTACAAGGTGTCCATGAAATATAAATAAAGTTAAGAAATTTTTTAAATATAAATTATATTGTAATCATCACATACTAATAAAAATATTATTATACGTTACATGTAGATTTAATTATGTTTTTTAATTTGATAATTTTAAGTAATGCAAGTTATTTATATTCTTATTGTATAATTTGATTTAAATTTAAAATTTTGCAAAATATAGATATTAAAAATTGAACAAATTAGAGTATATAAATTAAATTTATAACTTACGCGTGGTAAATTTTAAAAAGTGCATAGATTAAAATTGAAAAATTAAAATATATGGACTAAATTTACAATTTACGCATAACACACGTATTAAACATATATTTTGACGTAAAATATATAAGGTTAAAATAAAGTTTAAATATATCAAAGGCTTTTGTACTATTTGAAAATTTTAAATTTAGTCCCTATACTTTATTTTTGCTAAGTTGAGTCTCTATACTTTGTTGATTAATGAAGGGAGAACCAAAGCAGCCATGGCTAGATATGATAACTGCAACAGCAACAATGATAGAGAGCTTGAGAATCACTGCCATGGCTAGCTAAGTCCAGTTCGGATTTCCAGATCCGAACCTAAAGACAAGTTCTTTGCCTTTATCTCGATATCGAATATAACAACGCTGAAGGAATTGAAGTTAAGAGATTGATTCAGTAAACAAGAAAACTAACCTTGATCAGCACTAAGGCCGTATGTGATCATATAGGCGATGTTTTCTGTATAATGCTCTGAAAAAAGACAGAATCCTCCATGAGCAAGCTTGATAAAAATGTAGAAAGAAGCATGATATGACATGATACGTTTAAATAAATACAAAAAACATGTGTGTTTGTGTATATATTTACATGGATGACATGAAAATAAAGAACACTAGACACGAAAGACGTAAAAGGATTTCCAAGTTGACTTGCTACGCAAGTCATATGAATCGATTAGAGTGTATGAAAAAAGATGTATTAAAGAACACAATTTTTGGAGCACTTACCAAGCCATGGCTGCTGCGGGAAGGGGATAATTTCAAGCTTGTGAAATGAGTCAAAAGACAATCTTTCCCGGACATCAGAATATAAAAGCAATGCCAACGACGTGCTCCGGCTTTTTATGTTACGATTATACAATCATCGGGAAACAGAGGCAACACTCTCTACATTTTATTGAATAAACTCCTATAATATCTCAACAGAGACCAGGGAAATATATACAAAGGATAGAGACTAGTCGTGAGCTGTGAACTGTCCAACAGAAAACCCTAACACCTCTACCAACTTATGACAGCCAAGATAACCAATGCCAAAACAACCTAATGGCATCACAGATGCATACATTCATAGACGAACACATTTATAACATTCTCCCTACTGTCTACTCCTTTCAAACCTGAAAAATAAGAAACAAGCGAACAGAAGACAAAGCAAACCCAAAAGGAAAAACAATACATGCAACTTGGATATCTCTGCTCCGAGAAAAAACTATCCTGACAAGGGTTTTGTCATCATATCAACGACCTGCTCACACGCAGGAACCTCACCAACTTGGAGGTGCCCTGATGCAACTTTCTCTCGAACAAAAAATAAATCCATCTCAACATGTTTGAACTTAGTGTAACAAAAGATTTGTAGAAACAGCCACACCACTCGAATTATCACACCACAACACGGATTTACCATTAGGAACAATGTGAAGTTCGCGCAATAAAGATTATAGCCAAATTACCTCAATTGTTGCACAGACAACACTACGATACTCCGCTTCAGCAGTGGATCTGGACACAACCTGCTGCTTCCTGGATGCCCAAGACACAAGATTACCTCCGGAAACATATACAGAACCCTGAGGTTGACCGACGTTCATCCACATCCGATCCCCAATCAGAATCTGCAAAACAGACAATAGACAATCGAGCAGAATAAGAAAATTTCAGACCGTACTCAAGTGTACCCTGTAAATAACGCATCTGACAGCAACATAATGTTCATCCAAGGACTCTTGAAGAAATTGAAAGACACGGTTAACTGCGAACAAAATATCTGGTCTTGTAATAGTCACATATCGGAAGCCCCCAACAAGGCTCCTATACTCTGTAGGATTTAACAAGGGATTGCCACTCCGAGCAGACAACTTGCAACTACATATCATAGGAGTAGGTAACCCTTTAGCCTTCTCAAGACCACACTTACAAAAAGCTCCTCAATGTATTTCCTCTCACAAAGGAAAAGACCATCACGAGTATAAGAAACTTGAATGCCCAAAAAATAGTTCAGCCTGCCAAGATCCTTTAATGAAAAAACAACATCAAGACTGGTTATAATCTTTTGAATTTCACAGCCATCATTACCAGTCTAAATAATATCGTCCACACAAATTAAAAGATACACCAGTCTCTCACCAGTCTTCTTTACAAATAAAGAGGCATCCGATTTTGACACAACAAATCCTTTAGAAACAAGATAGCTCCTTAATTTTTCAAACCATGCTCGCGAGGCTTGCTTTAGAATTTAGATCATAAAGAGCCTGGTTTAAGCGACACAACCATTTTCTTGTCTCCCTACTCATACCAAGGAGGTTGGGTCATATAGACTTCCTCAGCTAAATCTCCATTAAGAAAAGCGTTATTGATGTTTATTTGTCTGAGTCCTCATTTTTTGCAACTGCCACATACAAAATCGTACGGACAGTAGATGACTTGACCACAAGGCTAAAGGTTTCATGAAAATCATGTCCCGCTTGTTGAGAGTATCCTTTAGCTACAAGCCTTGCCTTGTATCGAGCAACCGATCCATTAACATTCCTTCTTAGCTTAAAAATCCATTTGCACCCAACAGCCCGTCGATGAGCAGGTAAAGTAGTCAACGACCAAGAATTGTTCTTGATCAATGCATCATATTCATCCTGAGCAGCATGCTTCCAGGATGGATCCCTCATTGCTTCTTCAATCGTACGAGGTTCCTTTTCTGATGCAACTGTCTTAGATACATAGAAGATTTTAGGCTTTCTAATACCACTCTTGCACCTAGTCTGCATAGGATGACTATTGTTAGAAGCAACCAAAGGTTGCTCCATAGCAGCAACACATGCACCATCAGAAGATTGTTCCTCAACAACAACGGCATCTGCATCAACAGCAGGACTATCAAGACCAGAACTATTATCCTAAGCTGACCCCAAGGAACGACCTTCAATGAAATCATCAACAGAAGAAGAGGTCGAACAACAACTAGGAATAAAATCAATAGGAACCTGTACATCACACGGAGAAACCTCATCAATATTGAAACCAGCAGACCTTTCTTTTGCCAAACCAGTATCGACATCAAACACATATGTACTTAGAATAGGAGTAGGAACAGAAGAACTTCTATTAGCAGCAGGCACAGGAGTAGGACACCTATGAGTAGCAGGCACAGCAACAGACGAGTTCTTGTCACCAGAAACAACAATACTAAAAGGAAAATTATCAGCACACCTAGCAGCAAAATTTTGTATCTCCCGAAATCCCCCTGCACTAGGAAACAAAGACTTATAAAAAATGACATGACGAGAAATAAACATATGACCATTCTCAACCAAACACTTGTAGCCTTTATGTGTCACACTGTAACCTAGAAACAAACATTGTTTGGACCGATAGTCTAATTTATGCTGATTAAATGGGCGTAATAATGGGTAGCAGGCGCAACCAAACACCCAAAGCAACGAATAATCTGGATTTACACCAAAAAGCATCTCATGAGGGACTTGTCTCTCAACACAGCTGTTGGAAGTCTGTTGATGAGATAAACAGCGGTGATGAATGCATGACTCCAGAACACAAAAGACAGCGAAGCTTGAGCAAGCAACGTAAGTCACATCTCGACTACATGACGATGCTTCCTCTCAGCCTTCCTATTTTGTTCAGACATGCGAGGAAAAGACACTTTATGTTGAATACCATGAGCTGCTAACCATTTTTACAGAGCCATATATTCTCCCCCACCATTCGTCTGAAGAGCTTTAATTTGACAACCAAATTGAACCTTTACCTACCATCTTATGAAAATTAACAAAAGACTGATAAACTTCAGACTTCCTTTTTAACAAAAACAACCAAGTGTGTCTACTGAAGACATCAATGAAAATCACATAATAACAAAAACCATCCGAGACTATAGGAGCAAGACCCCAAACATCAAACACAACAAGTTGAAAAGGACTAGTATACTTGGTCTCAGACAAGGGAAAATACAATTTATGAGCATTTCCCTGCAAACATGAGGAACAAACAGGCGACATTTTATTAGTAGTAACTGCAACATTACACAAATTAACTACAGTCCTAAGAACATTCAAAGAAGGATGGCCAAGACGTTGATGCCACACATCAAGAGAACCGGGATTCTGACAAGCAACATTAGCCTCGACTCACGAACCTACAGGAGCATCAAAAGTAGACCAGAGACATGGAGCCTGTACAAGCCTTCAGAAGTGCGCTCCCCTCTTAGAAGTATAGCCTAAGTTTGAGAATCCTTCACAAAATACTCATGCGGATGAAATTGAGATTCAAACTCAACCGATAACCCAACAAGAATAACACGGATATGCTCTTGCTCCGTAACAACCATACCAGCAGACAACAACTTATCACAAATCATCTTAATCTTGGCCAAAAATTCATTAATACACATATCATGTTTCCTCTGAGAATGCAGAGAAAGGCGCAGTGCAGAAACCTTTGCAATCCAATGTGCACTAAACAACCGGCAAATCGCCTTTCAGATCGCACTCGAAATCGACAGACGAATAAGATGAGGAAGCACCTCTGAAGATACTGTAGACAACAACCAGGACGCAAGAAGCTTATCTACCTGACGATGAGAAAAATATGCCTGATTTCTAACCAAAACTCCATCATTATTCAAAAGAAAATTCTCAAGAGAACAACAATCCTCAGCAATAAAATTCATCAAGCCATAGCCATCAGTAATCAACAAGACTTGACGTTTCCAGAGAAGAAAAGAAGAATCACAAAGTTTAACCTTGTCAAGCTAATGTAACTGATAAATAACCGAGGAGGTAGAAGACGAGCTTCCCGACGCAGCATTCGCACCAGTCACAGCTGGAGAAGAATGCGTAGTGTCACCAGGAGGAGGATCAACAGCCATTACCACGATCAAACAAAAAACAAATCAGCAGAAGCAGTCAAAGATCACACCCATTTGGATCAAGAGTTAATGATACCATGTTACGATTCCACAGTCATAGGGAAAGAGAGGCAGCACTCTCTACATTTTATTGAATAAACTCCTGTAATATCTCAATAGAGACCAGGGAAATATATACAATGGACAGAGACTAATCATGAGCTGTGAACTGTATAACAGAAAATCCTAACAGCTCTAACAACTTATGACAACCAAGATAACCAATGCCAAAACAACCTAACGGCACTACAGACGCATACATTCATAGACGCATACATTCATGACATTTTAACAAAAACGTTTCCGGTTTGATCTTACCAGAACCTCAAGAAGGGCTCCAAAAGAGACTTGGAATCTGGATGATGCCATTCCACTGATTCCCACCATTCCTTTGGCTTTATATAAATACGAAGAGCAGGAGCTGCAGATGATCGGACATTATCAAGTTCGGGAGGATTAAGAGGCATCCTTTTTAATTTTGGACAATTTAGTACCCAAAATTTTTCAAGAGAATCACAAATCATCACTTCATTGACACTGCAAATACTCTTTAATTCAGGTAGATCCATCAATAGCAACTGAGTCAGTTGTGGGAGACGATGTTCCAGAGAAACCAGTCCTCCTCCTTCTGATTCAGGTTCTGATGCTATTATTTCCTCCATTTGGTTACAGTCCGTAACGCTAAGCTGTTGTAAATTTAGCGGCACGCAGTTTGGAGAGAACAACCTCTTCATATTTTCACAATTGTTTATATTAAGAATTCTAAGAGTGGAAAAGGTGGCAAGTGGGATTCGGAAAAACCTGGAAAACAGCAAGTCATCTTCACTGCAAACCAGATTGCACTTCTGATATCACGTGGAAGCATAATCTGATTGGTATAGATGCTACAACCCCATAATTCAACGTATTTTCTTGAACAAATTTTCTCCAAAAAACCTCTTTCACCTACCACTATTAAGTATTCACGAGGACCTTCTCGATCATGTAAAGCATGAACATACATATTTAAGTTGCTCACGTCGTTAAACCGCCCCTCGAAGAATTCCAACTTCTTAAATCCAGCGATCTCTTCTCCTCTTACAGACGTTTCACCAACATTCAGGTGTTGAAGGCAAGAAAGTTTTGATAATATTCCGTTGGGGATCCCATTTAGCATCTGAATATCAAACATATTAAGGTATTTGAGATTTAGCAAGTTTTCATCCCATGGGGGACTTTCTCAATATTTGTTGATTCAAGATTCAACACCTTTAGAACCCCGAGTTTTGACAACGATGGCACCTTCTTTAAATTTTGACAGTACGCAAGTAATAGTGCAGTGAGATTCTTCAAATCTGATATGGAACCAGGGAGACTCTTTATAGGATTTTCAGAAAGATCAAGAATCTTGAGTCCATGCATATGCTTAAAGAAGGCTCCTGGAATACTCTTTATACCACAATCAGACACCAGTAATGTGGTGATCATCGGACATCTTGGTGGTGGTTTTTTCAAAGGATACATTACTTGTAACTCACGATTCTTCATGAATGAAACCTGCTCTAGATCCTGCTTCCATTCTTGTACATCGAGTGGCTCTGTCAAGCTCATGCCGGCTTTTACCAAGAACCGAGGTGTTCCTCTTGTGATATGTAATGCCATGTCCCTTACAAGATCATGCATCGTTACACATCTTCCATCTTCTGTTTCAGGACAAACTTCCAACAAACAATTGTTTGAGTCTATTCATTATTGCATGACCCCTGTCAAACTCTGCTTCCCTGTTATCCATTTCATCTACAAGCCCTAAAGCAATCCAAAGTTGAACAAGATCTACCTCACTGATTTCACAATCTTCAGGATATAATGCACAGCTTAGGAAACATTGCTGGAGTTTTACATCCTTTAAACGATCGAAACTAAATTGCAACTGCTGGAAAACCTCATCTTTCAGCCCATTAACACTTTTTATGTGTACACTTGATTCATTTAGTGCATTCCTCCATTCAGAGAGGTCATGAATTCCTTTCATACAAGAAGCCACCGTGATTTATTTTAATTTCTTTAAACCCCATTTGTTGACACAAATCGAATGACCGAGTTGTCAACACTAGTTTACTCCCTGCAGACTGCTCTGGAATTCCTATGATCTCAAGGGAAATTTTCTCCCATAGGTCATCAAAGATTATCACAAACCTTCTCTTTTGAGACAGTGTTTCAAACAACACCCCTGCCCTTGTCATTACATCTTCATCACCACAAAAAGTTACTCCAATTTTATTTGCATTGTCATTTTGCAATTTAGCAATACTCATCTCCTTGGACACAGTAATCCAAATCACAGTATCAAACTTCTTCATCTCTTTTAAGAGTTGATTGTTTATAAGCTTCATTACGCTCGTTTTACCAACTCCTCCCATTCCCCAAACTCCAATCTTTTGAACTTCATCATCCATCAAGTACTGCCAAATCTCTTCCACACATGCCTTCACGGTTTCACCAAATAAAGTTGTTGTGAGTAAAACTTGTCCTATCCGTTGAGAATCTTCAACCACTAGACTTTCACGAAATTTAGCTTGTTGAATAAGTTCTTCTACTTCCCTGATCCTCTTTAACACATCTGCTCGAAATCCACGTGTAAGAGCACTGCTTTCACCAATTCTTCCATCAAGGTTTTCTACTTCACCATTGATTATTTCTACATTTTCTAGCCATATCTGGACTTCAGTCTTGAGTTTCTTTGCTGGCCGCAGCTCTGCACTCATTTTAGATTCTGCATCATCCTTCAAACCATTCAGTTCCTTTATTTTCCTTTTAAGGTCATTCACATGCTGATCAATGCTTCTGTGATTGTCCAAGAGTTGATCCATCTTAGTCAGGAAAAAATCCATGGCTGCAAGTCAAGAGTACTGCATGATATGCAATATGTTAGAAACTAAGAATGCAATATCAGATCTATAGCAAGAAAATAACTCCATTTTCTGAACCACAAATTTTCAACAAGTTAGTAAACAAGGTGGCTCTATAAAGATGGAACTCCAGAAATTTTCTACTTAATAGATTTGTATTAATTCTTCTTTATGTAATAACAAACTATCTCAAAAGTCATTTATGTTACTTCTGTACCATAATTGTTCATACAAAAGATCAGGAAGAGAGGAGTTTGGGAGAGATCAATAAGAACCCTAAATCATCTAAAAAGAAAACCTAGGATTTTAGCAAATGAAAAAACTTGCATCTTTTGCTCTTCTATGGTATCATAAGGCTAATTATATCCATCAAGCATGTAGAATGTTATTTTAAAAGTTAGAACACAACCCAAGGAAGATCTAGAAAAAATAGTTTCAGTTCCAAGAGACTTGTAAGAAGAATATAGATTGTAAAATATAATAAATACATGCCCTACCAAACTTGTTTGGAGATGGTGACTGTAGAGAAGAGAACAGCAAAGAAGAACAACGAAACCAGCGAAATTCCTTGCAGTTGCAGATGACCTAATGCTACCACACATGGGTTTTCTACGCCTTCCCTTCTCTCTCTTAAACTTGAGCAAATTTCAACCAATAGAGAAAGAGAAAAAAAACCAGTGCTGGAAGGCTGAGAATGACAGTCTCTGCTGCTATTAATCAGAATATTGCATGGACGTAGATCGAATAAACTCACGGGTGTCTGTTGATTTAGTTTAGAATTTTCAGATAGCTTCAAGTGTGTTCATGTTTCAGTTTTATTCGATATAGCTGGCTGATCAAGAATGGATCCAATTCTCAAGGCCATGAGTTTATTGGATTTATTAAACAAATGCTACAGCTTTCCATAAGATAATAGCAAAGGCGCGCCTACTTACTAAATTCCAAAAAGCTTCATTATACAATTTCTTCATCTCGAAATCAGAGTTTCATCCAACTCACGATTCCTGGTAAGATTAAAGGTGATGCTCAAGTTGGCAATATTTAATTATAAGTTTGTAGCGGTAGCTTTATTCCATTAACAGTTGAACCCTAGTTTCTTAGCTTCAGCATCATGCATGGTTCGCCACAAGGAGAAGCATCTCACAGGGAAACAAATTACAGCAAGTATGAGGTGATTCATATACATACATACATGCAATATTTGTTAAAGAATCTTTATTTTCTAAAAGTCAATTAACTTGATATTATCAAACCCAAAATTTATTTATTAAATAACCGCATATGGAATTAATTTACATTAAACCTTGATTTGGGTTTTCCTGGTGAGTATTAGTCAAACCAAAACTTGGGTTTTCTCACCACTTTCTACTGAAAGATCAAATTTAGGCCATGGCCTAAACAAAGCAATTGATAGGAGAGCAGTGCCTTGGAAAAACAGACCACATATTATGCCTATCCACAAACCCTGAAATAAAAAACCAATATAAAGTTTAGAATATGAACTAATCAACATCAGAACATGAATTTATCAGAAAAATAAAAAATTATGGTCCACCTTATCATAAAGTTGTAGAACAAATCCTGAAAGGCATGCAATTGGAATACCAATGAAATAGTAAGTCCCCAAGTTAACCCACGCAGCTAAATGCTGCCAACCACATCCCCTTGCCACAGCTGCAACATGGTATTAAGATTCCAGTTTAATATTACTATTAAATAATTTGATTCTTCCTGATGTTTAATCGTGATTCTTTCTCTGATTGCGTAGTTCTACCTGATAAAATGCCTTGAAAAGAATCGAATGCTATGGAGATGATAAGTAAGGGTATGACTGAGGCAAATTGGTGTAGGATCAAGGAACTGTCAGTGAAGAAAGTAGCCCAAATTTTGTGACCAAAGACTAAAGCAAGGCCAATTGCAAGGGTAAGAACGGTGGAGAGCTTGAGTGTCATAACCATTGCATTTTTTGCTTTCTCTGGATTCCCACCTCCCAATTCATTAGCAACCCTTGTGCTGTCAATGCAAATTCCATTCAATTCATTGCATCTCAAATACTTATACAAATTGATAGATTCAAAGAAGAAAATGGTCTGAAAACTAACCTTGCTGCTGCACCAAGCCCACATGTGAACATGAAGGCAATGGTTTCTGTATTCACACTATATATAATGTGGGAAAATTAAAGCATAAGTTATTAAGTTGAGGAACTAAAATTAATTGATCAAAAAAGGGGTAAATTTCAAATTTCATCACTCAACTGTCTTCTCATTCTTATTTGAATCACTAAAGCTTCAAAATCTTCAATTTACTCACCAAACTTTTGATTTACTCCTATTTTGATCACTTTTTCGTTAAATACTTAACGGAATTTTGACTAACATATTTCTTTTAAAAAATCATGAAATAGCCCAAAAACTTTTTTCATTTTTGTGAAAAAAACCTAGTTTAGAATTCTCTTTGATTTCTCAATAGTAAAGTATCTTCTTCCAAATCCCAACGGTGGGGAGATGGACGAGTTGTATATCTTGATTTCAACGCTAATTGAATATTATAGATCAAAGTGGTAAAGTTTCATGATTTTTAAAGTGATTTAGGTAAAATCTAAATTTATAGAGTGGTAGGAGATCATGAGAAAAGTTCATCAATATCGTAAGTGGTTAGAGAAGAGGTTGGAGAATGGTAATTGAGCGTGGAAGTGACACATAGATGAAACTGTAAAACTTTCATTTTTGGAGGAATAAGATAAAAAAAGAGAGAAAATAATGTAGAGACACATTGATTCTATGTCAATAAAAAGAAATTCAAATTAGCACACGTAACTTCCATGTCATCTTTCCGATCTAATACCCAAGTGACTAAAATAAGAGAAAATCAAAAGTTCAATGATTAAATTGTAAATTTTTAAACTTCAATGACCAAAATAGGAGTAAGAAGAAAGTTGAACAGTAAAATTTATAATTTACCCAAAAAATAGAGCAAAACTTACCACATTGCAATCAATGAAGTAGATATGTTTGAATTTGGCATCAATCCTGCTAACAACACCAGAAGTTCAAATGCCCAGTCCTCCAAACTAGGAAAAAATTGTAATGTCAAATACGAATGTGTCGAAAATGAGTATACATTTACATCGATATCTGTTTGATTGTTATCGTACATTGCAGAAAACTTACCAATGCATTGCTGCAGAAGGGAGGGCAACTTTGAGGAACGTAAGTATGTGACGAAATGATTCAGACGAAAATCCTTCCCATGTATGCTTCAATTGCTTGGCACAAGCAATGTACATTGCCAACGAAATGAATAACATCCATAACGAAATCGAAGCGGCCATTGAAGCTCCTTTTAGACCAATGCTTGTCCAGTTCACCAAACCATAAACGATGCCGAAATGGGTTCCGATAGGAAGGATCGAAAACCAGACAAGGGGCATGACAATGCCTTGAGCTTGAAGGAACCTCAAGATGTTCTGCAAAAAACCATATGCAAATAAACCTGGATCAAATTCCTAAGGTAGATTGAGGCTGTTTTCGAAATTTGAGGATTTTGGTGAAGCCAAATGAAGATTGGTTCGGTGTAGATCCATAAGATGGATACGATGATGGAGAAGAAGCATGAGATGATGCACGATGCTTGGAGATGAAGCCCCAACATTCTGTATGATTTTGCACCAAATCCTTGACCACAAAGTGTTTCTAGCGCTCCACTTAGTCCTATCTGAAACAAGTAGAGAAATTATCTCATTCATTCACCGTGTAAAATAATAAAAAAATAATTAATATTTTAAATTAGGATGACAAACAAATCGAGTAAATCGAAATTCGAATCAAATCATAATATTTGAACAATTTATAATTCATATATTAAAATTATGATTATTAAAAATAATTTATATATTTTTTCATTTTTTTAGAATCTAACTTAATTCAATCCATTGAATCAAAACACAACGAAAAAAGGGACTTCTTTTGTTTCCCTTTTAGTGGCTCTTCCAACTCATGTAAAGCCAGTTACAAAATATTGATAAAAATATTGTAGTTAAAAATAGGGTAAAGTGCACAAATGGTCCTTAATTATAGGGCCCTACTTTATTTAGTCCCCGACTATTAAAAGTTACAAAATGATCCTATGTCTATAGGAAATTGCTTCATTGAGTCCCTCGACTATTAAAAGTTACAAAATAGTCACTCAACTATTCATATGTTTCACACTCGTCCTTTTTGGGTAAAATTTGATGATCATTTGAGTTGGACGTTAGCATGTTGACTGAGATATGTTAGTTATTTGAGATTCTAGGAGCAAATTTTAACATATTTCAGCCAGTAGGTTAACATCCAACTCAAATTGTCGTTAATTTTTTACCGTCAAAGGACGAGTTTGAAACATATGAATAGTCAGATGATCATTTTGTAACTTTTAATAGTTAGGGAACTCAACAATGTGATGCCTTATAGTCGAAGGACCATTTTGTAACATTTAATAATCGAGGGACTCAATAAAGCAGCACCCTATAATCAAGGGATCATTTATGTACTTTACCCTTAAAAATAATATTCATTTGATTTCAAATCCTTTTCTTCAATCAATAAATAGTTCATATTATTTTCTTTTATAACGAGTGTGGTTAACTAGTATATGTAGGTAAAAAGTAAGACTTTGTTTAATTATTATTTTTAAAATATATGTGAGTTAAATTCAAAGTGTATTATTTAAACCCTGAAGTGAGTTTAGTGTAAAAAAGAGATATTATTATTTTTAGAGATTCCAGATTTAAACAATTATCTATGTATGCGTGTTGTCAATGGCTTAAAAAGATTTTAAACAATTATTATCTTATAAATTACATTCACTTCAAACTATTTAAAAAAAATTAAAGTGTATTAACGAAAAATATCACTACCGATTATCAGTCCCCAAATCGATTTCGTAATCCCATTCCTTTTCATCTTATAAAATACAATACTATATATATCATCCTATGTATGATTAAGTTTTTCATTTATAATTAGTATAATCCAAAGTCCCTTTTGGTACAAAAGAGGGAAAAGGTGGGATAGACATACCATGAAGGCGAAGCCGGTGACGCTGGCCCAAGAATTGGCAATAGTGGCACCGGCGAGCTCGAGCTCACCGAGGTGACCGGCAAACATGACAGACACCAAAGTAATGGAGTAATAGGCAACATTGGAAATAATCATCGGCAACGACAACAGAAGTTGATGTTTTGCCTCTTCCAAATCCAAAACTCTCCTTATACTCCACCATCTTCCCTTGTCTTCTTCGTTTACCAATAGTGTTACCCTTTCGGGAGTTTTGCTCGATGACATCTCTTTCCTGGGTTTTACAATTATTATTGGGTGTTTTCAAGAAGATGAAAGAAAACCCCTCGTAGATAAGTTATGATTTTTCCACTTCTATGTAACCCCCCAGACCGATGCGGGTAGCCCGATCCGATCCGGGAAGTCACATTAGGGCCACCGGAGCGACCCACTGTAAAAATAGCGGAAAATTTAAATCTTTTTATCCAAACATGTAAACTTATAAATCATTTGTCACTATTTAAAAATAAAACATATTTCCAGACTCGTATATAAATCAAAATACAATTACATGCTCCCTAATCACATGTACCATACTCTGCAACAACGCCGGAAGAACTCCCTTACTGAAGTCGATAGATGCTCTGGTACAATTCTTTTAACCTGAAAAGATGAGTAATAGAGTGAGCTTCGAAAAGCTCAGTAATACAGAACTACCAGATGATGCTGATGAACGTGCAGATACAGATAAATATTTATTTCCTTATTGTTTCCGAACATTTACATATTTTATGCTGAGCAGAGATCTACTGATATTTCAGGTGGTAACGGACAATGAGCTTTCAGTTCAGAGAAATATTTCAGATGACTGAGTTCAGGATATCAGAATAGGTTTTCTAGTGTATTCCCAAAACCATGTAACTTTTCAGATCTTTTTAAAACTATATATATATATATATACCCCCATCCCAACACAACATAATGTGTAGGTTCCCCAGAACCATACACCCAACCCAACACAACATATAAGGCCCTGAGCACAAAGCCGAGGAACCTGCGGAACTTCATCCTTCAACAATACCCCCATTTAAAACATTTCTCCATCGGTAAACGGAGATATCAAAAATCAAAACATAATTCAGATCAGATATCATAACAGAATCCAGGTTAGGAATCAGAACAGATTTCAGATCAGATGTCAAAACAGAATTCAAATCAGAAATCAGATAAAATATTCATATAAGTAGGAACACACTAGAGTTTCCAGATATTATTTAGAGATACAGGATAATCTTATCGGGCAGAGAACGCAAATATTCAGTATACCGATAGGATATCGGAATTTAGAATCACTATTTGAAATAGTTCATTAACTGACAGAATCATCAGTTATTCAGAATGTGAATTATCAGGATATTATCTTATTCGGACAGTTTTCAGAAGCTGTACGTAATCAGAAGGGTATTCAGAATCCTTTACATCCATGTCGATTGATCGGATAATCGAACAACTTGAGAACGAAGATTCAGAACCTTAACAATCTATGTCGACTGGTCAATTCATTTCCTTCTAGGGTATTTACTCTTTAATACCACAAATTCTTGTCCGTAGACCATTTTCGGAATTATCGCTGAATAAATCTTCCATGACTTTATTTCATTTCCACACTTCCACAATATCATGAAATGTTGACGTACTTGATTAATTTGTTCATAACCCATTGTAATTGTACACTACGTAAACTCATCAGTTTCCAGACTTATCCAAATCACTTACTAAATCCTCCGTCATTAAGGTTACCTATTTCATTTAGCAGTCATCTCCATTCCAGTTACTTCAGAATTTTCCAGAGTAATTCAAACGTTCCTGAATTTCAGATACATGTTGTACTTCCATCCCATTCAATTTGGTCTTCGTGGTTGATTGTTGAACAAACGTCCAATTCTTAGTACTGAATACGATCTAGATCTGAGCTGAACTGAATACTTCCAAGATTCGTCATCGAGCCAAACTTGAGAAGACGAACATATGTTCCAGTAATATCTATGCCATTCAGGTATTGACATAGCTTTAGGTTTGATCTACTCACTTAAATTATTTTCCATTACCTTTAAAGGTAGTCCAATACCTATGCTTACTTGGATTCCTTAATTAATCCAAGACATTTACTTAATTTAGGCCATAAGGGTATTTTGGTAATTTTGATGTTTAGTTTTGTTCCATTCATTTCAGAACTCGAGGATATTCAATCATTCCTGAGCTTGGTGATATTCTTGGGTCATTTCCATTACAGGGGTATTTTGGTCATTTTACAGATCTACGGTATTTCAATCTTTTCCTTCCATCCGATCTTATTATTTAATTCATCTTATCATTTACTTCAGTCCTTTCGAACAATTCTGACAGCAGAATACCCCGATAAATTACTCTTCCAGTATTACTCATTATTCGAATATTTTCAGGTCAAGTGTCTTCTCAGACTTTACAAACGGAATATCATAAATTTTCCTGCACTAAGTCGGGATCTTAACAATTAAATCCGTACTTAATCGAGTTAAGTATGAATCCTCTAAGTATTTTCTCATTCAGAGTCATCTCAGACTATTCTACCTCTTAAGGCATTTCCGTAATTTCTTAACCGATAAGTTCGATATTAGCTCTTAACGAAAATAATATAATTTAGAGATCCTATGATTAATTGCTTTCTTGAACAATCTCTGATCTTGAAATAATTCCCTAACACACTTCTAGTATCTTGCATAAACCTTCTTGGGGTTAAAAACCGGTTCTCCATAATTCCAAGTAAAACTAACATTTCTTATGCACATCAATAGTTTAGCAGATCAATAATTCTTCTCAGATTTATTAATCCACTTCCCGAGACAATTCTTATCATTTTCCAACATAAGGGTAATTCGTAATTTTCCCTAATCGAATATTATCTTAATTTATCATCTAAGTACCTTTAATGAGATAAATTATAATCTACAATCCATGGTTATTCTTTATTACTTAATTCCGGAACTTGTAATTTAATTCAAACCGTCCTCCAATTTCTTATAGTCATCTGAGCATATTCAGTTATCTACTTTCTACCGTATTCGTACCTAGTGTAGATCTTCATTAATTACACATATGAGACAAACATTTCCATTCATGCATTATCAATACCAACATGTTCCATAAAGCATAAAGAGGTAGTAAGTATTACCTCGATTTCCGTGCAATACTGATCGACCATAAAAATTCCATTCGAACGCCTTTGATCTTCAATTCAACTTCCAATAATTCCTCAGATACATATCAACATAAATTATATCAGAAACGAAGCTTAATTACGATAAACGGATCGAATTGGGTGATAAATCAGTGAAAGACGGCTTACCGGGTTCGAATTTGGCGAACGGACTTCGGATTCGGATTCAGGACGTCGAAAGCATAAAATATGACTTTTCGGAAATTGGAATATTCGGTCAAAATCAAAGTCAACGGGTTTGACCGGCAATTTAAAGGTCTTCGGGTTTGAATTTCGAAAACGGACAGCGGAATCGGATTTGGAACGTCGAAAAATGTCAGGATAGGTATACTCGGTCGAAGTCAAAGGTCGTTTAATGCTCGATCAAAGCCGGTCAAAGTTTTGGTCAACAGTGGTCAACGTGGGTCAACGGTCAACGGTCAACGGGTCAACGGGTCGGGTCAACGGGTCGGGTCGGGTCAACTGGTCGGGTCAACTGGTCGGGTAAACGGGTCGGGTCGGGTCGGGTTATGACCGGTCAAACCGGTCAACTATCCACTAAAACCGGTCAAACCGGTCACTTTTGTCTTCCCCACGCGCAGTGGTGCGCGTGGGGGCGCGTGAACAGTGATAAAATCCGGAAAAATTTCTAAAAATATTTTGAGCGATTTCGAGATACTTACAAAGCTCGGTTCACAATTTTGAACGGCGGAGAGCTCGATTTCAACAAATCGGAAACTTTAACCGCTTCACCTCCACACGCGCCGCCGCCGCCGGAGAAAAGGGAGGACACCGTGGCTCGGAACGGCACAAGGAACACGATGGTGCGGGAGGTGTCGTAAACGGATGACCCGATCGTTGTGAATCGTTGAAAAACCAACTAAAACCGAGTTATTACCGACGATACTTCCGACTGAAATTAACGACGAACGGAGATGATTCACGACGAAAGGTTTGAGGGGTTTTGTTCCTCGGTTGACAATGAACACGATGGTGGTTTCGGCTCGTCGATCGGAGGTCGAACGGCGAGTAGATCGGAGTTCGAAGTAGGGAGAACGGGAGAGGAAAACTGGAAAATTTTCCGCTGCCTGCGCACGGGGGAACTTATAATTCAACATATATAAAAATTGGTTAAATCATGACTTTAGCCACTAAACTTCATGCATTTCTTAAAACGGTCTGCCATCTTTGAAATCTGACAATTTAATCCCCAAATTTCTTCCAAATACCAATTAAATCCACCACTTTATAATTTCTTAATTTTAGCCCCTAAATTGGGGTGTTACAATTCTCCCCTCCTTAAAAGAATTTCGTCCTCGAAATTCATTAATGTCACATAATTGCAGAAATGAAACTTCCATCAGTTCTTTCATATCTTTCATGTAGCTTTTATAGAAACAGATCCTTCACTAATCCTTAATCAGTTGAGTATACATTCTTATCAGAACTTTTCCTCATTTCAATAAAAGAATCTGAACGAAATTTTCTCGAGTATCAATCTCTTCATAATTGTCCCTCAGTCCAAGTAAATAATTAAAACAACTTTATCCTTGTGAAATCAATTCAGCCTCGTAGAGCAGCAACATATCTCAATTTTATTTCTGGAGTCGAGTCAGAATTCTCAGATGAATAACTCTCACATAGCTAAGGTACTTTACTGCGTTAAGACAGATGTTACTGGAATTTCTTTTTGTACAAGTATAGCCTTAACAGATAGAAACTTCAGTTTGTTCATTACAGATAGGGGCTCAGCCCTGGAGTTCCAGCTCAGAGAGGTACGATTGCAGTCTAGGGGCATGTATTGATCAGACATATTTTGACATTCGACCGGCCGGTCTAACTTGAAAATTTTGACTCAAACCATAGCTCTGATACCACTAAATGTAACCCCCCAGACCGATGCGGGTAGCCCGATCCGATCCGGGAAGTCACATTAGGGCCACCGGAGCGACCCACTGTAAAAATAGCGGAAAATTTAAATCTTTTTATCCAAACATGTAAACTTATAAAATCATTTGTCACTATTTAAAAATAAAACATATTTCCAGACTCGTATATAAATCAAAATACAATTACATGCTCCCTAATCACATGTACCATACTCTGCAACAACGCCGGAAGAACTCCCTTACTGAAGTCGATAGATGCTCTGGTACAATTCTTTTAACCTGAAAAGATGTAATAGAGTGAGCTTCGAAAAGCTCAGTAATACAGAACTACCAGATGATGCTGATGAACGTGCAGATACAGATAAATATTTATTTCCTTATTGTTTCCGAACATTTACATATTTTTATGCTGAGCAGAGATCCTACTGATATTTCAGGTGGTAACGGACAATGAGCTTTCAGTTCAGAGAAATATTTCAGATGACTGAGTTCAGGATATCAGAATAGGTTTTTAGTGTATTCCCAAAACCATGTAACTTTTCAGATCTTTTAAACATATATATATATATATACCCCCATCCCAACACAACATAATGTGTAGGTTCCCCAAACCATACACCCAACCCAACAACATATAAGGCCCTGAGCACAAAGCCGAGGAACCTGCGGAACTTCATCCTTCAACAATACCCCCATTTAAAACATTTCTCCATCGGTAAACGGAGATATCAAAAATCAAAACATAATTCAGATCAGATATCATAACAGAATCCAGGTTAGGAATCAGAACAGATTTCAGATCAGATGTCAAAACAGAATTCAAATCAGAAATCAGATAAAATATTCATATAAGTAGAACCACTAGAGTTTCCAGATATTATTTAGAGATACAGGATAATCTTATCGGCAGAGAAACGCAATATTCAGTATACCGATAGGATATCGGAATTTAGAATCACTATTTGAAATAGTTCATTAACTGACAGAATCATCAGTTATTCAGAATGTGAATTATCAGGATATTATCTTTTCGGACAGTTTTCAGAAGCTGTACGTAATCAGAAGGGTATTCAGAATCCTTTACATCCATGTCGATTGATCGGATAATCGAACAACTTGAGAACGAGATTCAGAACCTTAACAATCTATGTCGACTGGTCATTCATTTTCCTTCTAGGGTATTTACTCTTTAATACCACAATTCTTGTCCGTAGACCATTTTCGGAATTATCGCTGATAATCTTCCAATGACTTTATTTCATTTCCACACTTCCACAATATCATGAAATGTTGACGTACTTGATTAATTTGTTCATACCCATTGTAATTGTACACTACGTAAACTCATCAGAGTTTCCAGACTTATCCAAATCACTTACTAAATCCTCCGTCATTAAGGTTACCTATTTCATTTAGCATCTCCATTCCGTTACTTCAGAATTTTCCAGAGTAATTCAACGTTCCTGAATTTCAGATACATGTTGTACTTCCATCCCATTCAATTTGGTCTTCGTGGTTGATTGTTGACAAACGTCCAATTCTTAGTACTGAATACGATCTAGATCTGAGCTGAACTGAATACTTCCAAGATTCGTCATCGAGCCAACTTGAGAAGACGAACATATGTTCCAGTAATATCTATCCATTCAGGTATTGACATAGCTTTAGTTTGATCTACTCACTTAAATTATTTTCCATTACCTTTAAAGGTAGTCCAATACCTATGCTTACTTGGATTCCTTATTATCCAAGACATTTACTTAATTTAGGCCATAAGGTATTTTGGTAATTTTGATGTTTAGTTTTGTTCCATTCATTTCAGAACTCGAGGATATCAATCATTCCTGAGCTTGGTGATATTCTTGGTCATTTCCATTACAGGTATTTTGGTCATTTTACAGATCTACGGTATTTCAATCTTTTCCTTCCATCCGATCTTATTATTTAATTCAATCTTATCATTTACTTCAGTCCTTTCGAACAATTCTGACAGCAGAATACCCCGATAAATTACTCTTCCAGTATTTACTCATTATTCGAATATTTTCAGGTCAAGTGTCTTCTCAGACTTTACAAACGGAATATCATAAATTTTCCTGCACTAAGTCGGGATCTTAACAATTAAATCCGTACTTAATCGAGTTAAGTATGAATCCTCTAAGTATTTTCTCATTCAGAGTCATCTCAGACTATTCTACTCTTAAGGCATTTCCGTAATTTCTTAACCAGATAAGTTCGATATTAGCTCTTAACGAAAATAATATAATTTAGAGATCCTATGATTAATTTGCTTTCTTGAACATCTCTGATCTTGAAATAATTCCTTAACACACTTCTAGTATCTTGCATAAACCTTCTTGGGTTAAAAACCGGTTCTCCATAATTTCCAAGTAAAACTAACATTTCTATGCACATCAATAGTTTTAGCAGATCAATAATTCTTCTCAGATTTATTAATCCCTTCCCGAGACAATTCTTATCATTTTCCAACATAAGGGTAATTTCGTATTTTCCCTAAAAAATATTAATTTATCATCTAAGTACCTTTAATGAGATAAATTATAATCTACAATCCATGGTTAATTTTATTACTTAATTCCGAACTTGTAATTTATTCAAACCGTCCTCCAATTTCTTATAATAGTCATCTGAGCCATATTCAGTTATCTACTTTCTACCGTATTCGTAGTGTAGATCTTCATTAATTACACATATGAGACCAAACATTTCCATTCATGCATTTATCAATACCAACATGTTCCATAAGCATAAAGAGGTAGTAAAGTATTACCTCGATTTCCGTGCAATACTGATCGACCATAAAAATTCCATTCGAACGCCTTTGATCTTCAATTCAACTTCCAATAATTCCTCAGATACATATCAACATAAATTATATCAGAAACGAAGCTTAATTACGATAAACGGATCGAATTGGGTGATAAATCAGTGAAAGACGGCTTACCGGGTTCGAATTTGGCGAAACGGACTTCGGATTCGGATTCAGGACGTCGAAAGCATAAAATATGACTTTTCGGAAATTTGGAATATTCGGTCAAAATCAAAGTCAACGGGTTTGACCGGCAATTTAAAGGTCTTCGGGTTTGAATTTCGAAAAACGGACAGCGGAATCGGATTTGGAACGTCGAAAAATGTCAGGATAGGTATACTCGGTCGAAGTCAAGGTCGTTTAATGCTCGATCAAAGCCGGTCAAAGTTTTGGTCAACAGTGGTCAACGTGGGTCAACGGTCAACGGTCAACGGGTCAACGGGTCGGGTCAACGGGTCGGGTCGGGTCAACTGGTCGGGTCAACTGGTCGGGTAAACGGGTCGGGTCGGGTCGGGTTATGACCGGTCAAACCGGTCAACTATCCACTAAAACCGGTCAAACCGGTCACTTTTGTCTTCCCCACGCGCAGTGGTGGCGAGTGGGGGCGCGTGAACAGTGATAAAATCCCGGAAAAATTTCTAAAAATTATTTTGAGCGATTTCGAGATACTTACAAAGCTCGGTTCACAATTTTGAACGGCGGAGAGCTCGATTTCAACAAATCGGAAACTTTAACCGCTTCACCTCCACACGCGCCGCCGCCGCCGGAGAAAAGGGAGGACACCGGTGGACTCGGAACGGCACAAGGAACACGATGGTGCGGGAGGTGTCGTAAACGGATGACCCGATCGTTGTGAATCGTTGAAAAACCAACTAAAACCGAGTTATTACCGACGATACTTCCGACTGAAATTAACGACGAACGGAGATGATTCACGACGAAAGGTTTGAGGGGTTTTGTTCCTCGGTTGACAACGAACACGATGGTGGTTTCGGCTCGTCGATCGGAGGTCGAACGGCGAGTAGATCGGAGTTCGAAGTAGGGAGAACGGGAGAGGAAAACTGGAAAATTTTCCGCTGAACCTGCGCACGGGGGAACTTATAATTCAACATATATAAAAATTGGTTAAATCATGACTTTAGCCACTAAACTTCATGCATTTCTTAAAACGGTCTGCCATCTTTGAAATCTGACAATTTAATCCCCAAATTTCTTCCAAATACCAATTAAATCCACCACTTTATAATTTCTTAATTTTAGCCCCTAAATTGGGGTGTTACATTCTATGTCACACTTATATATAAGTGTGCTTGAGAAGGGATATTCCACTTGCAATTCGTTTTTATTTATTTATTTATATTTTGTGGAAAATATTATAAATCGATTAAAAATGTCTCACTAATTTATTTATATGTCTATGTCACAATTTTGTACATGTATATTTATAAATTGGTTTAATTAAAAAATATGTACTCAAATTATACCGTTTGTTTAATTTAAGTGTTTGGTCATTAACGAACGTTAAAAAAATTTGAGTCAAAATCATGACATGTTTTTTAAAAAAATCTTAAAATCATTAATTTTCTAAAATCCCTAAATTATCCAAAATTAAAAAATCTACAAAAATACTTAAATCTCGTATGTCACCATCTAGTTAGTCATCCACTCATCTTTTCTGTCGAAGGACTCCCACCAACAGATCCCCTTATTATCGCACATCGTCCTTAAATCCCAATCACATAGAATCATTTTATTCACCTAGTCATCTCATGTGCATGGCCGACAGGAAGACCACATTGACATCTGAATAACTAACAGATCCACTTTAACTCGTTGACTTCGACCGAAAAATTCAAATTTTCTAAAAAGTCTTATTTTATATTTTTCGACGTCTAGAGTCCGAATCCGAAGTCCGTTTTGCCAAATTCACACCCAGTAGGCCATTTTCAATAATTTATCTTCGGATTCAAGTTGGTTTCTCGTTTAAGTTCAATTTCTAACGTAAATTCGGTTACTTTGTATATGAGAAATTATTGGATGTTAAATTCAAGTTCGAGGGCGATCAAATGGAGTTTAAATGATCGATCGATATGGCATGGAAACCGAGGTAATACATTAATACTTGTTTCATGCTTTATGGAACATATTAGTATTGATTTCTGCATGGATGAGTATAATTGGTCACACGTATGTAATGATCACTTCCTAAACTCGATCCGAATATTATAAAAAGTCGGTAACCAAATATGACTTATATTGCTTGCATAAGAAAGTGGAATATTAATCGAAAATAATAATAATAAGTTCGATGATTCAATAATAAATTGATTTGATTTTAAGATCCGTGAATTTTGATAAATTTTCTTAAAGGTTAAATACTGAGGCTATTTGGATATGAAATTACCGAAAAGAGAACCATGAGATAAAATTACAAAAATGCCCTTAATGGAAAAAGACCAAGACTTCCCCGGATGGTGAAAAATAACTCTGAAAGGACAGACTTGACTAATTATCAGAGAAACTGCATATGTTTGAATTTAAAGGAATTACTGAAATGTCCTCAAGGTTCGTAATAACTATAATAACTTCCAACGATCAAAGGAACAAAATACCATGAACGGTAAAGGAACTAGAATTATTCAAGCCCAATTTATTGAAGTATGCCACTAACAGAATTGAGTGGAATGATGATGATACGCTTAAAGTGTAAAAAACACAATGAATGACTATGATAAGGGAGATGATTTAAGAACTTATGTTTTGATCCATTTGAACTTTGGAATCATTGAATTAAATTATGGATCTATATTGGAATTATATAATTGCCCCTGAAGTGTAAAATGACCAAAATGCCCTTAAAGTGTAAAATGACCTAAAATATCTCCAAGCCATGGAATAACTAAATACCCTCGAGCTTTGAAATGATTAAATCAATCTAGAATACAAAAATGACTTTATTATATGACCAATTTGAACTGAACGAAAACTCATGTTTTGAATTACTTTTAAATGACCTGGATAGACTTGACTATTAAATGAACTAAGTAATCTCAATGACTGAGGATTAAGTAAGTGATTTGGTTAAGTCTGGAAATACTGATTAACTTTGATGTACCATCCCTAAGGGTTATGAACCATGAATCAAGTACATCGACATTTTCTGATATTGTTGCAATGTAGAAATGAAATAAAGATCAATGGAATATATGTTCATCTCCCTAAAATTTATTCCATGATGATTCTAAAGATGATCAATGGACAAGAGTTGTTTGTATTAAAAAGTGAATACTCTTGAAGTGCAATGATTTGACTGGTTGACAGGTATCATTGATGGGATATGTACAATTCAAGTTAACTTGATATTCCGATAGATTAACACAATTTGTAAATGCCCTGAATCTTCGACTCTCCCTTATCAGCACAAATGACAAATCACCAAGAATTCTCTAGAACCTAATGCCCAAAATCCCTCTGATTTTCTGAATAATGGAATCACTCTGGTTATAAATGAAAACACAACTAACTCAGATTCAAAGAATTCTAAATACCTTTATGATTTCATAGTGCCTCCGAAAAATATTCGAATACTATATGATCCTGATATATCACGTTCTGAATAACTGATGATCCTATCAGTTAATGAATTCTACCGATAATGATTCTAACTTCAGGCATCCATCGGTATATTGAAGATTTGTGTTTCCCCTGTCCGATAAGATTATCATGTACCTCCGAATAATATCTGGAACCTCTAGTGAGTTCCCTGATCACATGGATATTTTTCTGATTTATGTTCTGATCTCTGCTCTGATTTCTGATATCTCTGGATTCTGAGTAAAACTATTTTATTTGAGTTACTCTGGGATCTGGTGTGAAGACTCTGGCAGGTTTAGTCGATGCTGGTAATTCCTTGTATAGGTTCAACACTGACTGGTAATTCCTATCTCTGGTAGGTTCAGTTGTTGCTGGTAATTCCTTGTATAGGTTTAGCACCGACTGGTAATTCCTTATGGACCTAAGGCGACCCTTGGATAGGCTCTGCGGCCCTGAGAATCTTTCTTGGGTAGGCTCTCAGGCCCCAAGGTGTTCCCTTAGGTTATGCAGTTATGGGGAACTGCATATGGCGTTTGGTTGGAGGGATTACTATAGTTTTTGAAAAATACATTTTAAATTGCTATTGTTTTAAAAAGATTTGTACTTTTTTACTGGTTTTGCGGGAACACACTAGACACCCTGTTCTAATCTACTGAACCCAGTCATCCAAAACATTTCCTCTGAACTGAAAGCTTACTATCTTTTACTACCTGAAATATCACTGGGACCTCAGCTTTGCATAAAAGTCTGTAGATGTCTAAATTAATAAGGAAATATATGCTTATCCGTTATCTATATGTTCTTCAACATCATCTGTTAGTATTGTATTACTGAGTTTTCCAAAGCTCACTCTACTACTCACCTTTTCAAGTCTAAAGGATTGAACAGTGCAACTATTGACATCAGTATGGGAGTTCCACCGGCGTTGCTTGTGGAGTACGGTGCATGTGTTTAGGGGGCATGTAGGTTGTATTTTGTTTTTATATTCGAGTCTGAAATATGTTTTATTTCTGAATATGAGTAAATTTTACTTTTGTATTTATAAATTATTTTTATGATTTTACATGTTTTAACAAAAAAAATTAAAATTTTTCGGGATTTGTACGGTGGGTCGCTCCGGTGACCCTAATTTGAGGGGGTTACAGGATGAAAATGAAATGTTAACAAATTTGAGGACTAATGTAGAATGATAGTCATAGTTTAGTGATAAAATTGAAATGTGTTAAAATTTAGGGACTAATTTAAGGACATGTGATGCAATTTTAAATTTTACAAATAGTTTATATTAAATTTTACAAATTTGAGGACTAATGTAGAATGATAGTCATAGTTTAGTGATGAAATTGAAATGTGTTAAAATTTAGGGACTAATTTAAGGACATGTGATGCAATTAACTCAATTAAATTTTACAAATAGTTTATATTAATTACTTCAAAAAAATTTAGATTTAAGTTTCATATATCATAGTATTAATAATGCTTTATTAATCGATTTTATGTTTTATTATAATTTAAATGTTTCTTATTGTCAAAAAATATTAATAATAAAGATACGAAAAAGAAATACATCTTACAACCAAATCAATTATTACATAAATTATAGTAATTTTCTATTAATTTATAAGAGTTATACTTGTATGTGATTTTAATATTTAATTATCATGATTTATATATTCACATTAAATTTTATAAATAAATTATTTTAAAATAAATTACACCAAACATTACTAAATTCCAGGTGGTGTATCATTTTATATTATTGAACTTCTAATTTCTTCAATTATAACAATAAATTTTAGTTTTGACTTTAATTATGTTAGTGGACTCTTAAACTTCAATGACACGAAGACATGTATATATCTTTTTGTCGCTATGATAACATGAATAAAACAACGCCGCTTCAATGGTTTTATTGATGCTTAAAATAATATCGTGTTAGATACAAAACTTTAAAGATATATCGGTTTTATCATTAACTTTTTTATAAAAAAAATCAATTTTAAGTTATCCATATGATGTCTCATCAATTTAACATCAATAATCTCATTGATGTCACTCAACTTTTTAAAAATAATTTTAAGTTAATATAAATTTAAATATTTTAAGGATGATAATTGAATTAATATTTTTTAAATTAATTATTTATAATTGATTTATTTACCGACTAATTTTGATCAGATTTTATAATTTACAAGCGTTTCATGAATGCGATTGGAATACCAATAAAGAATCCAAGGCTGCACACACCGAAAGTAAAGGAGGATATGGAAAATGAAAAAACGCAAAAGATGTGATTGCGCATGCACTCCATGGAAGCTGCATAGATTGGTCAATGTCAACGTGATCTTGCTACATTATCTTCATTATACCTTGAAATACCAAACAGACCAAAATACCAATTACCTTAAACCAAAATACCACATACTCCCAACAGGAGTAGAAAGGATTTACCCCTTTTAATTTGGATTGAAAATCGTAGTGTTGAAAAATTTTGATCAGAGTTTGAAGGAGGGAGAAAAAGAATTATCACGAGAAAAAAAAAGATCGGCCAGTTACGGAAGGTCCATTCCTTTTACTATCTTGATTGGGGGTATTTAGTGACATTTAATACGTGTCAACCATGTGATTATGATGATTATTTGTAAGTTGATCAGGTTAAACAAATCTCATGATCATACATTAAATTCATTATGACACATCACATAAGCATGCCAGAGGGCTTGTCTGTTAAAAGTCTTGTATGTGCTGCAATTGATCAAACTTTGTGTTTCACGATATGTAGACTAGTAAGAGACTCCATAAGCAAAAACTTTATAAAAGCAGACCATCAAAGCTCGTTAAGTCAATCAATTCTAGTTTAAAAAAAAATAATAGACCAACTTTATTGACCTTAAAAAGAAATATTCATTCTTCCACAAAGAAAAAAAAAGATGGAGCAAAGATTGCCTTTAACGTACAAAAGTAAAAGATGTAAAATGGTTATCAAAGTGTAGAAGTGGTCACCAAACTTATCCTCTCAAGATCAAAGCAATACATAGATTACTAACTAGTCCCAACAAAAGAACATTGCCTCATGCGTCAACTATATTAATATAAAATTAAACTAGTTTACGAACTTCAAAAATATTTATATGATAAAATTTATTGAATGATCTCACTAGTAAAAAAAGAGAATGTTGTTTTCTTTAGAAGATCCAAATTCGAACAATTACATCTACATGATGTGTACGTTATCTTACGTTAAAAGAATTATGAACATATATTACCTTGTAATCAGCTTAGACTATTCATCTAATCATTTTACCTGCATTGCCAAATGTAACCCCCTCAGACCGATGCGAATAGCCCGATCCGATCTGGAGTGTCACATTAAGGCCACCGGAGTGACCCACCGTAAAAAAATAGCGGAAAATTTAAAACTTTTGTAAAAACATGTAACTCATAAAATGATTTATTATTATTCAGAAATAAAACAGGTTTTTCATACTCAGATATAAAACGAAATACAATCTACATGCCCCCTAATCACATGTACCATCCTCTAAAAGCAACGCTAGAATATCTCCCTTATTGATATCGATAGCTGCACTAGTACAATTCTTTTAACCGAAAATGGTGAGTAATAGAGTGAGCTTCGGAAAGCTCAGTAATACAGAACTACCAGATGATGCTACATGACATGCAGATAAATGGAAAGCCATATAATTTCCTTATTGAATCAAATGTATACTGGTTGCGGAATAATATGGGATCCATCAGTAGTTCATCAAGTTGAAACCATGAAGATCACAGTTCATAGGAAGTATTCAAAGTATGACATTTTCAGGAGATCGAATAGGATATCTAGTGTGTTCCAATCAAAACCAGTGAAAAGATATAAATCTTTTTAAAACCATAGTGGAACCCTCCAACCAACTCCATTATGCAGTTCCCTAGAACAGCATCCGTAGGGCTTACCCTAAGCACACAGCAAAGGGAGCCAACCTAAGGATTTACCTTAGGGCCCATGGGCCTACCCAAGGGTATCCTTAGGTCCGTAAGGCCAGCTGTATCAGGGTTGTGCCTCCATACTCCAGAATCCTATACATATAAAAATACAGTAGAAATCAGTTTTAGCCATAAATATTAATACCTTGATCGTTATCCAGTAATATGTCATAATCATAATAATGAAATAAACCGTATAACTGATTTCCACCTGTACACCATAAGTAGTTCCATGATTAACCCAAGGGAGTGCCTTGGGGCCTGATAGCCTACCCATATAATATCTCAATAAAACAGTTCCATAAGTAACCAGTATATTTCATGGTCCATAAATCAATAACAATTCATAGTTTTTGATGAAAACCGTAACCAGATATCACATACCATGTTACCATGGTTCATAAACCAGTAAATCAATAATTTTGTTAAAACTCATTTCAAAACATATAAAACAGTTATGTAGTACATGTGAAACACACTAGAGTATCCACGTATTTTTTTCAGAGGCATTTTATAGTTATCAGTATGGATAACATGAAGCTTGTACAATTTGATCGAATTACAGGAACGAGGTTCCATTAGAGAGGATCGATTAATAACTAGTCTAATCAGACATTTACAATCCATGTTGATCGATCGGTTTATCAAACAATTCGAACTGAACAATCTCTCAGAATTAATGCATGTTGACCCGTCAATTTATTACCTTTCTGGGTATTCACTATTAAATACTAACAATTCTTGTCCATAAATCATCTTCATAATCACCACTGAATAGATCTTTATATGGTCTTTATTTTATTTACACGATTCAACGATATCAGGAATACAAACATACTTAATTCATGGTTAATGATCCATAAGGACAATTCATCATGCAAGTTCAATAGTGTTTCCAGATTCATCCAAATCACCTAATTTATTCTCAGTCATTGAGGTATCTTAGTTCATTTAGCAATCATGTCTATCCCGGTTACTTCATAGTTTTCTAGAGTAATTTAGTCGTTTCTGAATTCTGGATAAATATCGTACTTTCTTTCAGTTCAATTTAATAATATAATAATCTTTCTGATATTCGTGGTTGATTTGTCTTACGAATATCCACTTCTTAGTACCGAATGAGCTTTAGAGTTGAGCTGAGCCAATTACTTCCATATTTATCATCGATCCAAACATGAGAAAATCAACACGCATTCAAGTGATATCTATGCCATTCAATTATTGACATAGTATTATCGTTGACCGACCTGCATGAGGTGTTTTCCATAACTTTTTATGAGCAATGCCACATCCATATTTATTTGAATTCTTTAATGAATTCAAAACATTTACTTATTCTTGGCCATAAGGGTATTTTGATCATTTTGGTGCTTAATGTTGTTCCTGTCATTTCAAAACTTAAGGATATGCATTCATTCCTGGGCTTGGTGATATTCTTAAGTCATTTGCATTCTAGGGGTATTCTGGTCATTTTACAGATCCAGTGTATTACAATCATATCCTTTCGTCCGATCTTATTATCGAATTCAAACTTATCATATTTTTCAGTTCTTTCTAACAATTCAGATAAAAGAGCACCCTTAATAATTTATTCTTAACTCGGAGATTTTCAGGTCAATTGCTTTCTCAGAAGTTACAAACATGTTATCAGTAATTTTCTATATAAAGACAGATCTTAACCATTAAATCCGTAATTTATCGAGTTAATTATGAATTCTCAAAGTACTTTCTCATACAGGGTTAACTCAGACTATTTTACCTCTCAAGGGTATTTTTGTAATTTCTTAACCAGATAACTTCGGTATTAACTCTTAACAAAAATAATATAATTTAGAGATCCTATGATTAATTACTTTCCCGAACATTCTCTGATATTGAAATGATTCCCTTAACAACCTTCTAGTATCTTGCACAAACCCTCATGGGGTTAAAAACCAGTTATCCAAATCTTCTAAGAAAACTAACATTTCTTATGCACATCTGTAATTTTACCGGATCAATATGTCTTTTTCAGAGTTATTAACCAACTTACAGGGACAATTCTTGACATTTTACAACATAAGGGTATTTTCGTAATTTTACCAAACCGGAGTATTCTCATTTTCTCATCCAAGTACCCTTAACGTTTAACCATTAATGATATAAATATACGCTACATTCATGCTGATTCCTTATCACTAATCACAGAACTTTAATTTAATTATAACAATCCTTCAATTTCTTATATAAATCATCTGAACCATATTCAATTACCAAATTTTTACCATATTCAGATCGAGTGTAGAAATTAATTAACTACACAAACGAGACCAAACATTAACTTATTCATGTATTTACTAATATCAACATGTTCCATAAAGCATAAAGAGGTAGTAATGTATTACCTCGATTTTTGTGTCATACTGATGGACCATTAAATTCCATTCAAACACCCTCGATCTTGAGATCATCTTCCAATAATTCCACAGATACATAAAAATAAATATTTCATAAAAAATGGGGCTTAATTCCGAAAAACGAATAGAATCGGGTGATTAATCAGTGAAAACCAACTTACCGAGTTCGAATTTGGCGAAACGGACCCCAAAAATAGATTCAGGACATCAAAAACGTCAAAATAGGTATACCCAGTCAAAGTCAAGAGTCGTTCAACGCCCGGTCAATGCCGGTCAAAGTTCTGGTCAACAGTGGTCAACACCGGTCAACTGTCAATAGTCGACCATTTTACACAAATATCACCATAACCGAAATTAATTACAAAATTAGCCACCTTCCACAAATATTTACAAAACTAACACCCGAATTTTACACAAATATCACCCTAACAGAAATTAATAACCAAATTAACACCCTACGCGCAATGGCGGCACATAAACAGTGATACGGTGTCAGAAAATTCCCGAAAAAATTCTTAAAATTATTTTAAGGCATTTGGAGACACTTACCGAGCTCGGTTCACAATTTTGAACTGCGGAGAACTCGATTTTGAAACATCGAAAACTTTGATTTTCTCACCTCTCCACGCGCCGGTGACGACGGAGAAACGGAGGATACCGGTAGACGTGGAACGATGCAAGGAACACGATAGTGCAGGAGGTGTCGAAAACGGGTGGCCGGATCGAAGTAAATCGACGAAAAACCAATGGAAATCGAGTTATAACCGACGATACTTCCAACTGAAATTAACGACAAACGACGTCGATTCATAAGGAAAGGTTTGAAGTGTTTTGTTCTTCGGTTGACAACGAACACGATGGTGGTTTTGGATCGTCGATCGGAGGTCGGACGACGAGTAGATTGGAGTTGAAAGTGGGTTGACCGGAGGAGAAAAACTGGAAATTTTTTCCAGAAAACATACGGGAATGGGGGGTTTATATTATCTCTTAAAGAAAAATAGTCAAATCATGAGTTTAGCCACTAAATTTCTTGTACTTCTTAAAATGGTCTGCCAACTTTGAAATTTTACAATTTAATCCATCGTTTTCAAAATACCAATTAAATCCAATACTTTATAATTTCTAAAATTTAGCCCCTAAATTGGGGTGTTACAATTCTCCTCTCATTAAAAGAATTTCGTCCTCAAAATTTGTTCATGTCACATAATTGTAGCAATAAAAATTCCAATAGTTCTTTCATATCTTTTCGTAGCTTTTACAGAAGTATTGATACTATATTAATCCTTAATAGGTTGAGTATACATTTTCTTCAGAACTCTCCCTTATTCTAATAAAAGAATCATAACGGAAATATCCTTATAGAATCCATTCAGCCTTGGTTACGAAAACAGGCTTATATAGGGATAACATATCCCAATTTCATTACTGGTATTCCTTTATGCAATGGTGCTTAATGTTGTTCCTGTCATTTCAAAACTTAAGGATATGCATTCATTCCCGGGCTTGGTGATATTCTTAAGTCATTTGCATTCTAGGGGTATTCTGGTCATTTTACAGATCCAGTGTATTACAATCATATCCTTTCGTCCGATCTTATTATCGAATTCAAACTTATCATCTTTTCCAGTTCTTTCGAACAATTCAGACAAAATAGCACCCTCAATAATTTATTCTTAACTCGGAGATTTTCAGGTCAATTGCTTTCTCAGAAGTTACAAACATGTTATCAGTAATTTTCTGTACAAAGACAGATCTTAACCATTAAATCCGTAATTTATCGAGTTAATTACGAATTCTCAAAGTACTTTCTCATACAGGGTTAACTCAGACTATTTTACCTCTCAAGGGTATTTTTGTAATTTCTTAAACAGATAACTTCGGTATTAACTCTTAACAAAAATAATATAATTTAGAGATCCTATGATTAATTGCTTTCCCGAACATTCTCTGATCTTGAAATGATTCCCTTAACAACCTTCTAGCATCTTGCACAAACCCTCATGAGGTTAAAAACCAATTATCCAAATCTTATAAGCAAAACTAACATTTCTTATGCACATCTGTAATTTTACCGAATCAATATGTCTTTTTAGAGTTATTAACCAACTTCCAGGGACAATTCTTGACATTTTACAACATAATGGTATTTTCATAATTTTACCAAACCGGAGTATTCTCATTTTCTCATCCAAGTACCCTTAACGTTTAACCTTTGATGATATAAATATACACTACGTTCATGGTTGATTCCTTATCACTAATCACATAACTTTAATTTAATTCTAACAATCCTTCAATTTCTTATATAAATCATCTGAACCATATTCAATTACCGAATTTTTACCATATTCAGATCGAGTGTAGAAATTAATTAACTACACAAACGAGACCAAACATTAACTTATTCATGTATTTACCAATATCAACATGTTCCATGAAGCATAAAGAGGTAGTAATGTATTACCTCTATTTTCATGTCATACTGATTAACCATTAAATTCCATTCAAATACCCTCGATCTTAAAATCATCTTCCAATAATTCCTCAGACACAAAACAATAAATATTTCATAAAAAACGGGGCTTAATTCTGAAAAACTGATCGAATTGGGTGATTAATCAGTGAAAACCAACTTACTGGGTTCAAATTTAGCAAAACGGACCCCAAAAACGAATTCAAGACGTCAAAAAACATCAAAATAGGTATACCCGGTCAAAGTCAAAGGTCGTTCAACACCCGATCAACGCCGGTCAAAGTTATGTTCAACAGTGGTCAACATCGGTCAACAGTCGACTATTTTACACAAATATCACCCTAACCAAAATTAATTACAAAATTCGCCACCTTCCACAAATATTTACAAAACTAACACCCGAATTTTACACAAATATCACCTGAACAAAAATTAATTACAAAATTAACACCCTACGCGTAGTGGCTGCGCGTGCGGCGTGTGAACAGTGATACAGTGTCAGAAAATTTCTGGAAAAATTCCTAAAAATTATTTTAAGGCATTTTGAGACACTTACCAAGCTCGGTTCACAATTTTGAATGGCGGAGAGCTCCATTCCGAAACATCGAAAACTTTGATTTTCTCACCCCTCCACGCGCCGATGACACTGGAGAAACGGAGGACACTGGTGGACACGGAACGATGCAAGGAACACGATGGTGCGAGAGGTGTCGAAAACGGGTGGCCCGACCGACATAAATCGACGAAAAACCAACGAAAATCGAGTTATAACCGATGATACTTCCAACTGAAATTAACGAAAAACGACGTCGATTCATAACGAAAAGTTTGAGGGGTTTTGTTCTTCAGTCAACAACGAACACGATGGTGGTTTCGGATCGTCGATCGGAGGTCAAACGGCGAGTAAATCGGAGTTGAAAGTGGGTTAACCGGAGGAGGAAAATTAGAAAATTTTTCCAGAAAACATACGGGAATGGGTTTATATTATCTCTTAAAGAAAAATGGCCAAATCATGAGTTTAACCACTGAATTGCCTATACTTCTTAAAACGGTCTACCAACTTTAAAATTTTACAATTTAATCTACTGTTTCTTTCAAAATACCAATTAAATCCAATACTTTATAATTTCTAAAATTTAGCCCCTAAATTGGGGTGTTACACCACCAATGAAGTTGTAGGAAGGGAAACCCATATTATAAATACTAGAACGAAGCATTAAGGAAAGAAAGGTGATTTGGTGAATCACAAATCATCAATCAGTCTCCTCCATCCATAACATAATCACCATAAATACCATCTCGTATGTTAAGCATCAATAACTTTAAATTAAAGAAATAGTAATTCATTGAGTGACCTTAATGGTCAAAGGGAATGTCGTTCTCCCTTGTGATCATTAGTACAAACAGCGACACCTACATTGTGTGTGTTATCAATGATTAAATAAGATTATAAATAATTTAATCGGAGATGCCACATTTCGAGTAGATGGTGATGCATCTGTTTTCTTATGAGCTTGATTGATATTACAAATTTTCTTTTCTGTTTTTCTAGATGAATGCAGGTAGAGACCACAAAGGACCACTAACGTAAGGGTGTAAATTAAATTTTGGACATGGTCAGGTCACTTACTAAAAGAATGGGGTTGTCCACTAGCTAGCTTTTTACATTAATACAAGAGAAATTAAAAAAATTGCATCTTTTCATGGTTCTATTTTCTACAAATAGACATTTCAGTAAGTGAAAGGTGAGGCCACGATGAGGTAATTCTTACCAATAAAATGGATATTTATTGTGTTATTATTTTGTAGAAAAAATGACTTCATTTATTTTTTATTTTTTTGAAAATGGGTATTTTGTATTAATAAAGATACAAGGTACATCATCCCATGGACCTCATTAAAAACCTCCCTAAACCTATTTGGAGGAAAAAGAGTGAACCATGAGGTGTAAAAAAAAGAAAACCAGAAACTGGCTCCTGATAAAACAACACTGCCTAAGAAACATGAGACCTATAAGAAACATCAAACCTGCTGTAATGAAAACAGCTACAAACGAAAGTAGAAACCAGCCTTGAACACCACTTAAAGAGAAGTAGTAGAACAGCTACCCACATAACCTCTTGTGAAAAGGCACCGAAGAGCTGCAACCAAATCGACTTGAAAAAGAGCGACCTCGAGCTTGACACTAAAACCTGGACAGCAAGGAGGGAAACTCCAGTCTGCAATAGGAACAGCTCTAGAATTTATTAATTATATAAAAAAAAAATTTTGGGAAATTTTGTAAAATATATCACCAAATGATTTGTCTGGCGTTTTGTAGTAATTAGTTGCTAATATTAACTATTTAAATATTTGGTCTTACGAAATTTATTTATATTCTTTCGCACAACAAATTTAATTTTATAAATAAAAATAAAATTGGTAAAGTATCAAAAGATTGTCAGTAAATACTTCAAAAAAGTATGATCACAAAAACAAACCTCAAATTATACCTCGGATCAAAGAGAAACAACGTACAAATAAAACACTATGATCCTACGATCATAATCAGTGGTGGAATGACGTGGGGACGGAAGGGGGACAGGGGACATGGCTCATCCTAACTTTTATGATTTAATTGTATTTTAAGTTCTTAAAAGTTTTGAAATCATTAAAATTAAGTCCCGGCTCTCTTAAAATTTTATGGTTTAATTATTTTTTGAGAAGTTTTAAAGTAAAATGAAATTGAGTCTTATCACTAACTTTTTTGGTTTAATTACTTTCTAGGACGTGATAATTTTGAAATTAGTGAAATTAAACCTCAATCCTCTATTTTTTGTGGTTTAATTACCTTTTAAAACCTTATTAGTTTTAAAGATAAACAACTTAACCCCTCCCATAATTTCATTCTAGTTCCGCCCTGGATCATAACATCCTAACCTAAAAACAACGTTGCTATCAACGAGACGACAAAAAACAAACTTATCCAGTTCTAAGTTGAAGAATTTCGTTAGGCCTATTGATGTTTGCCAAAGTTTGTTGCAATTGGAAATTAGTTAGGTGAGTTTGTTAGGCTTGTCAAGGTTGTTATAACTAAGGCCCGTCAGTTTTAACAGATTGAACCAAGTGTGTTCGGGTTTGTTAAGACTTGGTTTTTAATAAGGCTTATCAAGCCAAAACCGATACTTAAAATGAAAGTATCTCAATTTCATTTACGATCAATAATATTTTTCGACATCCAAAGGCAACATTGATACAATTCATGAAGTACAAGGGCTAAATAAGACTTTTACCGAATTGAAACGAGTACAAAAATAAAATTACCCTTTTAACCTTAAATCAAACACCATAAATAATACCAAAATGAATTATTATTATTTAGGGTAAACTACACCACATACCATCGAGCTTTACATGTTGTATCGTTTATACCACGGAACTTTCAATTTTTCTAATTATAACACTGAACTTTGATTTTCATTTTAATTATACAATTAGATGTTAAGTTGTTAACAACCAGATCAAAATGATGTCGTTTTGGTGATGTGTCTACGTCGACAGCCGTTAGCCACGTCGTCGTGTAGTTAACGATTTAACAGTTCAATGGTATAATTAAAATAAAAATCAAAGTTCAGTGTTATAATTGACAAAGTTGAAAGTTCAGTGGTATAAACGATATAATACCTAAAATTTGATGGTATCTGATGTAGTTTACCCTATTATTATTATTTTTATTTTGGATAATCAATTTTTCATTTCATAAAAAAAAAAAGCAACACAATACACACCAAAAATAGCCAACCTAAGTCAAACCCCAGCCTCGCAACACAGCAACCGGGGCAGGGGCACACTTCTTTACACTCCAACAACTTATCACGCGCAATATTTCTAATAGCCTCAAAAATCACTTGAACACATCTAGGCTTATTCCTATGATTCCTACCATTCCTTTCGTGATCACAGAGTTCCATGCAACACATACAATAACATGCAACAACATTTTACTAGCCCCGGTACCTTTGGACTCATTCCAAATAACCTTAACCTGAACATTCAATCCACAAGCATCCATAATCAAGAAACAAACCTGTCGAGCAAAGGAACAAGACACGAAGAAGTGATTCCGATCCTCCAACACCTCATCACACAAAGAGCACTAAGGAGCCACTTGCAGCCCCCACTTAACGAAAAGCTCGAACCATTATAGCTTGATTAACTTTAACCAACCTAAAACCGCCCAATCATCGCCCTCTTTGGGAAATTACTGAACGAGCTCTAAAAAGAAATCTAAAAAATGGTCACGGAACTTATCCTACTAGAACCAACGCAATCACTAACCAGCCGCAATAGATGAACAGTGCATCGTACGGCTCCAGTTGTATCAGTGTAAAATTAAGACATTTTCTTCATGAAAATGCAAATGGTCCTAACGTCATATTAATATTAGAGTAAGCTACACAGCTTACATGTACTTTTTGTCTCAAAATAAAATATTTTTTATTAAAACTATTATTAAATTCTTTAATTTAAATTAAGATAAACTACACAAATGGTCACTAATTTTGAGTAAATTTTCATTTTTCCTACTGAATTTTCAAAAGTTATAAATAGGTCATTAACATTTATCAATTTGTAACAAATTGGTCACTAACATTATCGATTTGTAATAAATTGGTCACTCGATGTTAATAACCGTTAATATGGGTGACGAAAAGTTAGCTGGAGCGTTAACCGCTTACTTGGCCCGTTGACCGGTCAACTCTTCAATTTTAAAGTCATCTTTAAGCTCCGAAACACCATGGGCACTTTCTACTCTTCAAACTCCATTGCCTTCTCTCTACAATAAGAACAAGTTTTGCTATTTCTTCTGCAATAAAACTGACTGATGAATCAATACTATGATACCTCTTCGATTCTAACTCGATTTATGTACGGGCAGAGGATCCGAATAAGTTCATTAAAAGATTCGACGATGAACTCTTTTCTGGTGGCCGATAATGACTAGTTGAATTATAGAAATATAAAAAAATATTGGCTTGACAGTGGTCGGAATACGTTTGTTAAATGTTATTCCGTTTTTATTGGTTCATCATTCAATTGGAAACGCCTCATTTTCTGGACCAATTAGAAGAACAATATCATGATTAACAACTTTCTCTGAGTCAGTCTCTCTCAAGCAATTGATGCTCCAAGTTATTCCCCGTCATCTCTTGGTTTAGAACTTCCAGAACTCTTGGAAGCTGCAGTCCTTGTGTTCTGCAAGCACTCTAGGGTTCCTTGGTCTGTTGATACATCATATAGATTGGCTTCATTGCTATAGCTTTCCGACAATTCTAAATCACCATGCATGCACGCTAAACACGATGTAAATAAAACGACATCGCTAATAGTAAGCCGACAAACAATCAGCTCAGTTCAACTACAGTCAGTTAGGACTTGATAAAAGTACCAGTAAACACCATGAATGCACAACCATTGTACATAACCTACAAACAACATCGCTAATAGCTAATCGTCCAACAAATCAGATCGGTTCACCGCAACTGATCAATAACCCCTGACAGCAACAGTAACATTAAGTACTTCCCCTATTCCACACGATCAACCATTAGTTCTTTAAAAATATTCGCGTCAGCTTGCATGAGCCGCATTATAGGATCGCACATGAACAAATACATTAATCATAGAACAGTAAAAAGTATATTTTTAAATATATTTTATAAATATTATTTATATTTTTATAAAATAAATAAAACTAATTTATATGTAATAATTTAATTTAAATATTATTTATTTACTTGCTTATTTTAGAACACGCTAAACAGTGAATATGTCTGTCAACTTATTTTAACATGATTTTGTTAAAAATCTAAATAAAAAAGTTATCCACGTATAGAATTTGTATAGAGTAAAATATATTAATGATTTTGTTTGTTTTCTGTCTATCTTATTTTAATTATATATTTTTAAAAATAATATTTTAGTTATTTACGTTATTGATTCATTACGTTTCGATCACTAGGCTGCTAACTTTCATTAGTTTGATAAAATGACATGCAAGTAAAATAGTTAGATTTAACTTGACCCCCTTAATGTTAGGGGGGAAATACTAATATAAATATGAACTTTAGATAAAATATTAATTTAACTCCTAAAGTTTAGGTAAAATTTCAATTTGACACATGAATCCAATGAAAGTCTCCATCGTCAATCGTTGCTAATCACTGTTGTTGGTCACCATCGATTGTTGTCACTGCTAACCATTGGTCATTATTATCAATGACCGTTAGACCTCAAATTTTATAATTCACTCCCTTTTGATCCCCAAACACTAATTCGGTGTTTATTTCACCTAAAAATACCGTGAACTCAATAAATTTGGTCTAGATTCTTTCAAATTCCTTTAAAAATATTTCATAATAATAAATTTATCATTATATTTTTATAAAAATTAGAACAACGAAATTCAAATCTAAATCATAATGCGTTCATATTATGATGATAACAATTTAATTTATATAAATTTTGATAAATTATATATTATATGTAATTTTTATCTTTATTTTTTTTCATTATTTTATACATTGTATAAGGTACTTCATGTACAATTTTTGTCTCCTTTAAATTAAATTGCATAATGTACTTCATGTATAGTTTTTGACATCCAAATATTTCATTCAATTCCATGATTCCTTATTTGGAAAATACATTTATTTTCTCCCAGCAATATATAATTTATTGAATTAAAGTAGAATGAAATTGTTCCAATTAACTTGAGATATTCAAGAAACCCAAATGTAGTTGATGTACATTAAGCCTTGATTTGTTCCTGGTGGAGTTTAGTTAAACAAAAACTTGAGTTTCCTCGTCAATTTCGACTGAAATATCAATTTTAGACCACTGCCTAAACAATGCAAATGATAAGAGAGCAATGCTTTGGCAAAACAGGCCACATATTATGCCAATCCACAAACCCTGAGGAAGAAGAAAAATTAAAGTTTAGATAGAAATCAATAAGAATTAACAAACATTATAATATGAATTTAGCATAAAAATCAAAATTATACAGTTCACCTTATCATAGAGTTTGAGCATAAATCCCAGAAGGCATGCAATTGGAATACCAATGAAGTAGTAAGTCCCCAAGTTGACCCATGCAGCTAAGGGCTGCCAACCACATCCCCTTGCTACGGCTGCAACATCGTATTCAGATCCGAGTTTAGTATTGTTGTTAAAAAGTTTCGAATCGAAAAAAAAGAAAAGAAAAGATTGAGGTAGATGAATGAACCTGACAGAATGTCTTGAAAACAACCGAAAGTTATTGAGACGACAAGGAAGGGTGTGATCGAGGCGAATCGGGATATGATTGAGGAACTATCAGTAAAGAAAGCAGCCCAAACATTGTGACCGAAGGCTAAAGCTAGGCCGATTGCAAGCGTAAGAATGGTGGAGAGCTTGAGTGTCACAGCCATTGCACTTTTAGCTTTCTCTGGGTTCCCACCTCCCAGTTCATTGGCAACCCTTGTGCTGTCATACAAATGCCATTCATTTCATGTACCTGTAAAAATTGATAGACTTAAAAGCTCATTGGGACGAACACTAACCTTGCTGCAGCACTTACCCCGCCTGTAACCATGAAGGCAGTGGTTTGTGTATTTACACTAAATACAATGGGGGGAGTGTATTATTATTATTATCAAACTTAATAAACAAGTAACAAGAGATTTTTCAAAATAAAATAAGGGTAAACTACTCCCATTACCTCTTAACTATAGGTAGATTCTAATTTGACCACCAATCCTTCAATTTTGTTAATCAGACTACTTGACTATTTAAATAACCGGTCGTTAACATTTGATGAATTAATTGACGTGATAGTTAACAAAATCTGTATAATTACACGTTTGGTCTTTATGTGTGGGGAAATAGTATGCGTCCTAACCACTTAAAGATCAAATGTGTAACTATACCAATTTTGTTGACTACTACGTCAGCTACTCTATTAAATATTAACGGCTGGTGACTTGATTGTCGTTATTTAAATAGTTAGATGATTTGATTGATAAAATTAAAAGATCGATGATCATATTAGAATCTACCCATAGTTAAGTGATCATCGATATAGTTTATTCGAAAATGAATAGAGCAAAACTTACCACATTGCAATCAGTGAAGTAGATATGTTTGAATTTGGCATCAATCCGGCTAGCAGCACCAGAAGTTCAAATGCCCAATCCTCCAGACTAGGACAAAATGAATAAAATAATTAATCTATAGAGATAATTATAATGTCAAACACAGATATGTATCTTTGCGTATTTAAAGATGAATTTGATTCTCAAGATGTAAGATTATCTTAGATAACGTATGCTAAACATGACATAAATGTTATGTACATTTTGAAAATCATACCAATTCATTGCTGCAGAAGGGAGGGCCACTTTGAGGAATGTAAAAATGTGACGAAATGATTCAGACGACAATCCTTCCCAGGTTTGCTTCAGTTGCTTGGTGCAAGTAACATACATTGCCAACGAAACGAATAATATCCATAACGAAATCGAAGCAGCCATTGAAGCTCCCTTTACACCTGTACTCGTCCAGTTAACCAGGATGTAAACGATGCCGAAATGGGATACCATAGGAAGAATCGAAAACCAGACAAGCGGCATGACAACGCTTTGAGCTTGAAGAAACCTCAAAATGTTTTGCAAGAAACCATATGCAAATAAACCTGGAATCAAATGCCTGAGGTACATTGCAGCTATTTTCGAAATCTGTGGATCTTGGTGAAGACAAATGAAGATTGATTCAGAGTAGAACCATAAGATGGATATAATAATAGAGAAGAAGAAAGAGACGATGCACGATGCTTGGAGATGAAGCCCCAACATTCTGTATGATTTTGCACCAAATCCTTGACCGCAAAGTGTTTCAAGTGCTCCACTTAATCCTATCTGAAACAAGATGATTAATATAAGTTTAGGTTGGAATTATCGTATATATATACGTGAAAGATACTTACCATTAAAGCGAAACCGGTGACACTAGCCCAAGAATCGGCAAGAGTGGCACCGGCAAGCTCAAGTTCACCGAGGTGGCCAGCAAACATGACAGACACCAACGTAATGAAGTCATAGGAAATGTTGGAAATAATCATTGGTAACGACAACATAAGTTGATGTCTTGCCTCTTCCAAATCCAAAACTCTCCTCATACTCCACCATCTTTCCTTTGTTTCTTCGTTTCCATGGCTGCCCTTTGCCAATAGTGCTACTCTTTCTGCACTTTTGCTTGGTGACATATCTTTTCTGTGTGTTTTTTTTAATGTTTTGGTGGCTTCCCTTTTTCTGTTTTGCTTTGTGAATGATAGATTTGTATATATTTTTTTATGATTCTACTGATGATAATTTATTATATATTTTTACTTAAAATATTTCCCTTCGCACATAATATAATGCTGCATAATCTAGTTTAATACTAAGAGAATTTTGTATATAGGAATTGATTTGCACGTGGACACTCAAATAGTATTTATAATTTTATAATTATTGATATGTATAATTAAAAATGAGTATTTATTGATTAGAGTAAAATAATTTTTTGAGTTAGTTAAATCAACTAGTCTTATTTAGGATTTGAATTTTATTTGATTTTTTTAATTAAAATTATAAAATTTGAATTTAATCGAATCGAGTCAAGTTTTTGAGTTTATGTTATGGTTTGGATTAGTCCATTTTAACAAATTTTCTAAGTATATAAGATATATATATATATATATATTCATTTTTTCACACTATAATTTTATTTAATTGATAAAATACCACCTAAAATTATAAAATAAATTGATAATTTTATTTCTTAAAAAATGTATTTTGAGAAAAAAGTATTGATGAGAGTATGAAGGAATCAAGTATCGATGAGAGTATGAAGGAATCAAGGAATGATGAGAAGAGAAAAATTGTAAAAAAGCAATAAAAACAAATTGAATAAAATACATAGTTTTTTTAATAGGAGTCACTATTTTTATTAAAAATAGAAAATATACAAATTACAATAAAGGTTTAATTATAATCGTAAATTAAACACATAATAAAAATATTTTCCTATAATCATTAGCATAAGAAAACTAGTCTATTAAGATCACAAAAAGACAATACAAGGAAAATGTTAAAACCCTAATCAAATAAACTCAAACAAAAGGTAGATTCGAATAGATCTGACTGCATCAGCAAACAAACCACAAAAGGGGATCAACCTATTGAAATACCACTGACAAACTGCAAATCAGAGTCGAGCGACGTGAAAAACTATTCACGAACGCAATTCATGTATCTAAATCCAATATGATGGTCCAAAGCATGAAAGACCAACATGATAATAAATAAGTGTCACATTGATCAGTCGTGGCGATGTCAAATTCAACCCTTAAAAAAAGATAAACAAAAACAACGGTCAAATGACCGAAAACGTTCCATAAAGGTAGAGTTATTAAAAATTAAAAAATAAAAATAAATAAATAAAGATACGCTATAATAAAATAAAAGAAAAATAATACATACTGACAGTCGACAACCAACACCAAAGCTAGTGCCACTGTCGATCAAAAAGATGAATAAGAAAAGAGACTAACGGTGGTCAAAGAAAAGAGAGAAAACTAGGACAAACCCCTTCAACCTAGAGTCTGAGTCTTTATTTTTTTTATAAGTTTACAGATTAAATTGTAAAAGAAAAAGTAGATTTATTGTTAAAAATATGAATTGAAGTTACCTATATTTTTTATAGAAACTGAAGTTACATATATATTCTGTATGAATTGAAATTACATAGATATTCTAGTATTAGAGGAGCATGTGATTTAAATTTGATCAAAAATAAAGTTGAGACAGAAGAATTAAGGGTACAAAGAATTATGGTTGAATATTCGAGTTAGTCGAGTTAAATATTTTCAACTTAGTCAAGTTGGCAAGTCATATTTTATCATTCAAATTTTGTTAATTTTTTTTTGAGTTGACTTGAGTTGGTTTTCTAAATCGAATCAAGTTTATTTCACCCCTATTTACGAGCAAATATTTAGAATATCTATTGGTTCATTTCATCCAGCATCATTAAATTGTGGTTAAATTTCAAATTGATCAAGAAACTTCATATTATTCTAATCGAATTATCAAAGTATTAATATAAATTCTAATTAAATCTAGTCACACCAATAATATGGTTAAAAGTATTTCATGTGAAAATATATTTACAAAAATCATTTTAATAAATAATAATCATGGTGGGATAAATTTTTTATATTATTAAAAAAATTGTAGTGTCGTTACAAAATAAAACATTAATATTGGCTAAAATATAATATAATTGAATGTTATAATTAAATTTTATTATGTCGTGATAAATCATTGTCATAAAACTAATTTAAAACCGACCCATTGGCACTACTTTTTAAAAATATTTCAACGTGATCTAGAAAATCATTTTTAAAAAAATCGGTCACGGAACTTATCCTCTCAGGACCAATGCAATTCATTACTAAGCAGTGGCAAACGTTGGCTTCTTTAGCTCCAGTTGTTTCAAATCCAATGTAGGGACATTCTTAAAATGAAAACGCAAATGGTCCAAATATTAAATGTCATATTGAATTCATTAAGCGATTTAACTCGTTTAAAAAGGTGTTATTCGAAGTTTTATTCTTTTTAGATGTTTTAGATTTGAATAATTATGTCTGTAGACCGGGTAAACTAAAGGAGAACATCCTATGTATCTGCTCAAGGCCCTCAAGGCCCCTATTTTAAGACCCAACATTTTCAATCGTACTTTTTATTTTTATAATTGATGTCTTTAATTTTTTTAATTTTATTTTTCTCTTTATTATTGAAGCCTCTAATTTTTAAATCACACTTTTTATATTTATAATCAAGATTCGAGACCTTTAATTTTTTCAATATCACTTCTTACATTTATAATTGAGGCCCCTAATTATTTTAATCTCACTTTCTACCTTATAATTGAAGCCCCTAATTTTTCATTCCCACTTTTTACTTTTATAATTTAGGCCTCTAGTTTAATCATTTTTCTAAGATTTATTAATGTAATATTAAATTAATTGTTCAAAAGTAATAGAATATACTTTCGTTCTATAAGGACATTTTTAGTTTAGCTAAGGCCCAAAAATGTCTGAGACGACTCTGTCTGCAGGGTGTATGTATTGTCAATAACTACAAAATATTATGAAAATATAATATCTTTTACTCACCTCAAATTATTTTAAAAAATATTTAATGTCATTATTATAATAATATTTTTCGTAGTGTTTATATAAATTTTAAATAAAATAACTAAAAAATATTTATTTTAACGAGTACAAATGTAATATTTTATATAAGGGATACGAACCTTTAAGAAATTATAATAAAAAATTATTTGGTGCGGAATTAAATTATTAATATAAAATATAAATAAAATATCTAAATTATATGAAAATTTAATTTCATTAAAGGATACAACAACTTCCCACTCTCTCGATCTGTCCCTACTTAATTAAATACCAAACTTACATTTAATATGATTTGTATATTAAAATATACTGTCTTCTATGAAATTGGAGTGGATAAAAATAAATATCCTCAAATCTCCGTTATTCGAGTTTATATATGTGGATGTGGGTATTTGAATCCAATTCCATATTATAAAATGTATAATATATTTTCTTCTAAGAATATTCAAAATTTGGTTATTTAAATTTTAGCTGACTCAAATTTAAATTTATACAAATTCATATATTTAGAATATAATAGTATTTAATTTAGATTCAGATCAAGGTAATAATATTAAGATAATTTATAGAAAAAATAAAAATATATTTAAATTTAAATGATCCAAAAATTATATATATCTGATTCACTGTTATTACTATATCTATCAATGGTTATGAACAAACAATATTTGTAATTGATTTGACTTAATGCAGTTTATTATTTAGTGTAAATTATAAATTTCATCACTCAACTTTCTTCCCACTCTTATTTTAGTAACTAAAGTTTTAAAAATTTTAATTAATCACCGAACTTTCGGTTTTCTCTTATTTTGTTCACTATATTGTTAAATACTTTTACGTTGTTATGATTGTATATCTTTCGTTTAAAAATTCTGAAATGATTCAATAACTTTCTTCATTTTTTGAAAAATCATCCAAGTTTCAGTTTCCTTTTGATTTCTCGATAACGGAGCTTCTTCTTTCAAATATCAACGGTGAAGAGGTGGAGAAGGAGGAAACGAGCGATATATGTTGGTTCTACATTGATTGGATGTTGTGGATCAAAGTGATTTGATGTTTTGCGAGTTTTAAAACAATTTTGACAAAATATAAATTGCTAGATCGCTAGAGAATAATGTGATGAGTTTGTCAGTATCTTAAATGATAGGAGAAGAAACAAATGAATGGTGATTTACGTCAATGTGACAGAAAACTAAAATTGTAAAACTTTTATTTTTAAGAGAATGAGGTAAAATCAAAAATAGAAAAAGAGGAAAAATGATGTGACCAAAATAAAAATAATTCATGTCAACACACATGACTCTCATATCATCCTTTCCATCAATAATTTAACGAGGCAGACCAAAATAAAAGCAAATTCAAAATTTAGTGATTGATTCAATTTTTTTCAATTTTAATGACAAAAACAAAATTGAGGTCAAAGTTTAGCGTTAGAATTTATAATTTATCCTATTTTTTATTATTTAAAGTTTTTTTCAATTATAAGAATATATAAATGTTAATGTTAAATAGGTAATAAATTTAAATTCTTGAGTCAAACAAATACAAAAGATGAATCTATATATTAAAAGAAATCAAATGATATATTTAATAAAAAAATCAAATGATATACTATTCAATCATAAAATTATTATAAAAAATATGTAGTTAAAAAAATTATAAAATTATTATAAATTTTAATTATGTAGTTAACAAATTTTTCATTCTTGTTTGATAAGTATCCAATTCAATCATTCAATCTCATGTGTCAGTTATTTATGATACGATATCAGATTGTAACAAACAACTAATTAATAATTTGTTCGAAGGTGCCACATATCGATGCATCTTTGTCGTATGCAGTTGATTTATTGTACAAATCTTATTTATTAGTCCACTGCTATATTATTGAAAGTAGAGGCCACAAATGGACCACTGACGTAATTAATTCCAGACATGACGGTTCGCTACTTAAAATAGTGTGGTCGTCCTGGTCCATCAGCTAGATTATTAATTTTATATTAGGAAAACAAAAAATATATTATTGTTATGAGTAAATTACACAAATAGTCCCCTGTTATTAGGCATTGTTTTATTAAATACTTAGACTATTAAAAATTACAAAATAAATATCCGATTATATGATGCTGCTTTATTGAATACCCTGACTATTATAAGTTATAAAATGGTCACTCGACTATTCATATGTTCGAAATTCATTTTTTATTAAAAAAACTGGTAGTCGTATGAGCTGGACGTTAACATGTTAACTGTTATGTGATAAAACTAAGGAACCAAACTTTGAACTTTTGGTGGAACTTTCAAACTCCAAACGTTATCAAAGTAAAAAAAAAAGGAACTTGGGACCTCAGCAATGGCGAAGCTTGATGATATAATTTAGGGGGACAACTTAAAATTTAAAAAATGTAGAGGCTTAAATTAAAATTTTCAAAATTTTTGAAGGATTTAGTTTTTTTTTTCAAAAAAATGGGTATAACTAAAAATTTTAAAATTTTGAGAGGTTTAATGAGAATTTTTAAAAATTATGAGAGGAATTTAATTAAGAATATTAAAAAATTAAAAATTAGATGGGTAGTTGAAATCAACCGATCAATGTTATAAAAATTAGATGGGTAGTTGAGTCATTGAGATCGTTAATAGTTTATTTCATGGGTTGAAATCAACCAATCCGAAATTAGTCCAATCCAATTCTAAAACATAATACAACCAATTATTAATTAATTTAAACTGAATCATATTTGAAAAACAAAGTTTTTAATACATTGGCACAAATCAACTTACCTCAGTGGTTAAAAGAATCGTTGTTTTTAGAGGTTAATAAGTTCGAGAACCAACGACTCTAAATGTGATTAAACCTTCATTGTCAAATGGTTGAGAATATTTAAAACAAATACTACTTTGTAATCACATTTGTTTAATAGATAAAGTTATGAGTTAATAAGATATTTCCCAAAGAAGAATAAGGATTGATTAACATAAGTTAATGGGGTATATCTCCTTGACATTTTAATTAATAAAATATTTATTAAAAATAATTATACGTTAATTTTATATAATTTTTGAGTTTAGATTAATTCGAGGATGTTAGAAAACTTGTCTCTTATCCGAGCTGTTATTCGACTGGAGAATTAAAGCCGCAAGAAACCCAAACCCAATAAAGAGAAAGGAAAAAGATAGTTTCAGCTTGACAGTGTTAAAAAAATTCAAGAGATAAAGATGACGACGACGATGAGTCTGTAACAACTACTCCTATGAGTAGGGATGGATATAAGACAATGACAAGATTAGGTGATAGAATTTGGAGGCTTAATTTAAAATTTTAAATAACTTCGAGGTTTAAATTAAAATTTTCAAAAATTTTGAAAGGTTAAGTTTACAATTTTTCAAGAAAATAGAGATTTAACTAAAAATTTTGAAATTTTGAGAGACTTAATGAGAATTTTTAAAAATTATGTAAGGGATTTAATTAAGAACATTAAAAAATTAAAGTTTAATATGAATTTTTAAAAGTTTTGTGAGGAATAAATTAAATTTTTTGAAAATTTTGAAAGCCTAAATTATAATTTTTTTTAAAATTTTTGGGAGACCGTGACCCCACATATCCCTATATATTGTCTTCCACCTCTAATTGGAGGGGAGCGGTTGGAGACAATCGTCCTCCAAAAAAGTTTTAAATTCTTATATATTGTGTTTTTTATTTATTATTTAATTTTATGCCCCTAAAATTTTATAAATTCATCAATCTTATCTTTAAGATTCTAAAACATAATGCAAACAATCACTAAACTAAACTGAATCATATTGGAAAAACAAAATTTCAAATTCATTAAAGTTTATTTTACATTAATATAATTATTCTGAGTTAAATCAAATGAACTCCCATGAAACAGTAGGGTTCAAAAACTAGACATATTGCTTTAACATGCTAAGGCTCTTAGTTATATATAATCTGAGACAACTCCCATTTCACATTATCAAGTTATTCTTCATTTACCATTGCCTCCTCGACACTTGGTGATTCTTGAGCAGCCACGTTGCCAGGGATTAACAGGATCCTGGAGAAGACGACGGTTGAAGCTGAGATTTGAGTCTCCTCCATCAAGAGGCGTCGCCGCCGCATCCACTTGGATCATCTCATCGACGGCAACCATGCTGATTATTGCCAAGCAAATTAGCCAAGTCTTCATGCTAGGGACTCCCATGATATATCTTCGGTTTTGTTAATTAGGGTTATTTTAATATCACCTTTTTATAGTATTTTGAAGGAAACCTATTTTAAAAATTTGCTTAAATTACGGTACACTGTTATGCTTTTGCCTTTTCTATTTTCTAAAATATTTCCAAAAAATATTGATTACTATTTGACTACAATTTAATTAACCTTTCCTTTTTTGGTTTCTTTGTATGAAATTCTGAATAAGTTTAATGAATTTAATTTCAAAATATTATCCGTAATATATCATCATTTAGTTCACACATAATATATAGAATTTATTTGCAATCAAATGTTAAATATCGGATGTATTTGTACACGAGATTTAAGATATATATCGGGTTCTGAGATACATGAGATACCATGTATTTGTAATGTTTGTGATATCTACATTTAAGGTAGATTATTTGTTTTTCTCGTTCGTTGAGATAGTCAATGTCGAACCAAGTTAAATCTCGTCTCTTGCACATATCTTATTTCTATGCTGATCACAGAATGTTTGTTTTCTGCTTACAAATTTCTAACAAGTGGTATCATAGCTATGATTTGAGCTATGAAATTTTGAAGGAATTTGTTGTTGCGGATTTTGTTAGCAGTTTTGGAGACATGCATAATGAATTTTGCTCTAATGAATTTTCAGTTATAGAGGGAGTAATTTCCGGTCGATCCAATGGTGCTTTAACAGATATTACGTAAGAATTAAGTTGTTGAAGATTGGATAGTAGTACTTTAACGAATTTTTGGCTCAAGTAAGAACTATAATTGTTGAAGACGATCAATGCACAAATATGACACATTCAAACTTTTTAAAAAGCTTTCATACACATTTAAATGATTTTATTTTATAGTTCAAATATGTTAATAAAAATATTTTATAAAAATAAAAATCCAAATTATAATGTTTTAAATGAAATCTTTTATTAGTAAATTTTTAACGTAAAATCTGGTCTATGTGATATAGACATAAATTTGGGGTTATTGATGAGTGATGATATTCTTTCCAAAAAGGTGAGAGTAGAATTAGTGGCTTAATTTGTTTTGTTGATTATTCTTGGGATAATGATAAAAAAATTAACGTTCGATTAAATAATTATTTTGATATATATATATATATATATATTGATGTATTTTGGAATTTAGCATTTCATTTTGGGAGAAAATCATTTCGTGAATAAAAACCGTTAGTCAACAAATTGTTAACGCTCCAAATTAAGAATTTTTGCCTTGAAATAAAATGTTGAGACCAAAATGCTTTCCAAAAAAAGAACAGGGGTTAAAGTAAATATTTAGTCAAACGTTATGAGTATTTTTATCCTAAACTGAAACGTAAGGACAAAAATACTCGAAATAAATAGAAGCCAACAGAACTATTTAAACAAACATTAGAATCATCTTTTGGTATTACTCCATTATTCTTTACGTAAGCACCGATTAATAACCGAGTGGATCATTCTTCGTGACTTGCTAGATTTCAGAGTGGAAAAGATAGAAAATAAAAACTACATTTGAAATTAACAATCCCAGATTTCAGACGACCACGAAAGCGACGACGACGGCGATTATAATAATAATAATAACAGGCTTTCAACCAAGCATTTAGTCCCATCTAGTGGAAATCTTAGCCATCAGTCCATCCTTGGTGTGCAAGATGATGGATACAGCCGGAACAACTGGAGTTTCATCCGATACACAGATACGATAATTGTAGACTATAGCCGATGCCACGGATTTCATCTGAACAAAAGCAACTTCCTTCCCTAAACATGTCCTTGGCCCTGCATTGAAAGACAAGAACTTGAACGATGGCTCATGTTTAATACCTCCTCGCTCGTCAATCCATCTCTCAGGCTTGAATTCACAGCAATCTTCCCCCCAGATCGACTTCATCCTTCCCATTGAATACATGTTGAACAAGATTTTCATATTTGGATGAACCGCATGCCCACTAGGAAGCACGTCTGGTTTGAGTGGTTCCTTGTGCTGAAAAGGAAGTGGTGGATATAACCTCAAGGCCTCACATAATGCTCCATGTAGATAAGCCAAATTCTTTACTTCCTCAGCCTTGAACAATCGCTTCTTTCCGGTTTCTTCTTCGGTTATTTTCGATTGAAGCTCTTCTATGATCTTGTTTTCGACTATCGGGTGACGGGAAACCAGCCAAATGAACCAAGTAAGAGCAGAGCTTGTGGTGTCCCTCCCTGCAAGCATCATACTCAAAATGGTGTCTCTCAAGAATTTATCGTCACATTCTAAACCTATTGACTTCTCTTCGGTTATGTACGATGTTAATAGATCCACGCCTTCTTCGACGATTTCTGATGTCGAATTCGACCCTCGGTTCAAATCTTTCCTCTTCTGCCATATATATTCGGCTATTATATCATCAAGAACATGCCACGCCTTTCCATATTTCCGTTCTTGTCCCATGTTCAGCCACCTCTGCAACTTAATAAACCATGGTGGCCTGACATGCCGATAAAATATCGCTTCCTCGGCATCATCCAGGGCCTTGGTGAAAAGAACTTCCGGGAATTCGACGGAGAGGGATCTAGGGTCATGGCCAGTAACCAAGATGCATGTAGAATCGAACGTGAACCTTTGGAATATATCTTCCAAGTTTGCCACTAGACCTCGTTTGACAAAATGGTCCATAACAGGAACGAGCCCGTGTGCCACCTTATAATGGGAAGTCCTCGACAAAAAATTATGAAATCGGTGAGTTCTCATGAATCCTTGAGCAACCGTCCTCTGTTTTTTCCACAGATCCATGTCGGAGTTGAAAATACCGTCTCCCAGTATGTCGAACAACTGTTTGAACTCGGATCCTTTGGGGAAGTTGGCAAAGTTGGAGCTCATAACGTGGTGAATGTTGGCAGGGTCGCAGGTCAGCATCAGGTTCATGTTAGCAGACCAAGGGCCTTTGAAAAGGAAAGTGCAGTGGCATCTCTCGAGAATCTCGGTACACCAATCGTGAATCCGATGAACGTTGAGGAGCAGCGCCGGCATCATCCCAACAATCGGATAACTCCTTGGACTCCCATCTTTGTTTCTCGAGCAGTATAGAAACAGAAAGCAAACGAGAGGCAAGAAAACTTCAAAAAAACTGACTAATGCCATTAAATTGCAAAGCTTTGGGAAATTGTTTAATTCCTTCTTCTAAATTTATAGGGAAACATATATGTAGGTTTCTTTTAAAAGCATCCCATTCATGAGAGATTGACAGGTACTAGAAAGTAGAGGTGTGAACTTTTCACATTGCAAATGATAGTTTATAGTTTCATTGAGGAAAAATTAAAGCGGATTGAGCCAAAGATAAAAGTTTCCATTTTAATAGTTCGCAGCAATTATAAGGTAGTTATCGATGATGTACGTACTTACAGACACGATTTATCAAATCCGGAATTTATAAGAAGAATAATATTATATTTAATTTATGAGGTTGATGAGTTCAATGAGATAAAAGTTTTTTTAATTATCTGAGATGTTTGTACAGTAACCACCCATTTATAACGTCATTAGTAAGAAAATAATTGAGTAACTAAAAAATTCAATGTATTAAGTTCAGTGAGAAAATTGAAAAGATCTAAAATACAGTAAATAAAATAAGATAGAGTAAAGTTCAGTAACCAAATTTGTAATTTATTTTATTTACTTTTAACCTTTTATATCATAATTTTAATTATTTAATATTCATATAATATAAAATATATATAAAAATAAAAAATAATATATATTAAAATAATTTAAAAAACTAATCGAACTAGACTGGATTGGGGGAGGCTAGAACCATAAATCACAGAGCCCAAACTTGCCCCACTTTCTAAATGAAGTGTGAAATAAACGCGCTCTTTCCAATGCATTTAATCGAGAGAAATTGGTATGTCATCTTCAACAGCTCAACTACCCCAATTCAACAAAGCAAGACGACAGACTATGTTTGGTATTTATGATGAGACTATGTTTGGTATTTATGATGATGCAGCTTTTTTGGTATAATTAATAATATTCGATTTATTAATTGATTAATTCGAATCGAATACTACAGGGACGAGAGCGGTCCTCCTAATCCAACTTACTTCATTCGCAAATGTCAAAATTTGAATTCAATTTTACTTAAGAGATTTAGTGTCTCATCCAACTAGACCAACAAGTTGTTAGTGATGTCGATTTTATTTATTCATCTTTTTACTGATTTGACAATAAATTGAGGCTTAGATATTTATTGTTATTATTTACTAGGGTAAACTACACCGATAGTCTTTGATTTTTAGTATACTTTCATTTTGATAATTGAATTTTTAAAATTTACGTTAAAGTTACTAAATTTTTAATTCGCTTTCCTTATAGTCATTACTACTAGAAAATGATTATGGGAATTCTTTTACCCTAAAACCCTAATTTTCTAAATTGCCAACAGTTGTAATATTTTGAGTTTCTCATGAATGAATAGCTATTGATTAATCTCAATCGTTTTAGTTATACTTTGTAGATCAAATATCCATTTACATTATGTTATCGAGTCAATGCTTAAAATATTATACTGACGAGTCAATGTTTGAAAGCAATGACAATGTTAGTAGAAATCATTAAAAATTATTTATTATATTATTAAATAATTTTAAAATTATAAAAATATATTTTTTAAAATAATTTATTATAAAATAATTTAACGATAAGTATACATAAATTACCACACAAAATATGATATAAAATTCGTCAAATAATTTAATCAGTATTTTCGTTAAACATGCCTACAGTGTGGGAAGTGTGCACAATAACTATTGGGTGTCTCCATTTCTGGCAAAGTGGTCCAAGATTCCAACTATAATAGCCCGGGGACAATTCCATTTAAGACATTAGAAAACAGCAATCCAACTCAAGCAAGAAAGGGGGTCTGCTCCTTTCTTTTCTCGAAACCAATCCGGTATAAGACTGTAAATGAGACAAGATAAATTGCGAGTTTCTCGAAATTAATTCAGTTAAAGTTTGATCAACTCTTTAATTAAATTGAGTTTCAATTTTTTATTTTGAGTTCGATTCGAGCTTGATAATTTTAAACATATGAATTTTCGAGTTAAATTGAGCACAAATTTACACTTTTCAAATCATGTAGAGTTCAACAATATTCAAACTCATCTAGACTCGTTTACTGCCCTAGTTGGAAGAGACTGTTGTACATTTATATCAGAAAATGATGCTTCATTCTAGGAATTGTTCAACAAGGAGAGATAAGAATAGGTTGTTTTGTTCACTATAACTAATAATTAAAAATATGTTTGGCACGTTGTTTTTCCCTTTTTTTATGAGTAATAAAATTTCATTATAACTCACCAAGTTTCAATAAAGAATCAAAGTTTTTTTATAATCGATTCAGCATTTCAACTTCAAAATCGCTTATGATTTTTAGCTCAATAAAAACAAGGTTAAACACACAAATTTCATTATTTAAAAGGATTGCTAAATCATTGGTTCTTTAACATACTTGTTGCATCCCATGACTCTATAAGGTCCTCGTAAAACGAACATTGAAGTTAATCTTTGAGAACTCATTGATGGGTTTTAGTGTTAAAATAAAATATTGTTCTTCTTAGAGAATTTAGATTCAAACAGTTGCATCTGTAATGAGTGTGCACGTTGTCAATATAGGCTAAGAAATATTCTAGACAGATACTACCTTGTAATCATCCAGATTATTAAAAAAATTGAACCCATTTAATATATTTGTTCAGGATAAATCTCCCGAGTTTATCAAAAGTCTCGTCAAGGATAAGTCACTCAAAAATTGTTTATTGATATGTTGGTGGAGAATGGTATTTTCGAAAGAATAAAGATCGATATATTGTTCCATTGATAATTTGCTAATACTCCCCTCCTAAAAAGAATTTTGTCTTCAAAATCCATTTATATTAACGATTAATGACTTATATAAATTATATAAATTTACATTTTTGATATATTACCATTTATGTTAACTATTAATGACTTATTAAAATCATTTAATTGTTTAATGACCCAATTAACAAAATTCACATTTCAATGGTCAAAATAAAACCTACCCTATGATTTAACGACTATATTATAATTTGGTGTGATGTGTGAGTTTAAAATTTTATCAAGTAATGAGAACCAATCAAGCGGTTTCTGTGGTTAAATTAAATATTTTTTTTTGAGGTATTGGGTTCAACTAACTGCTCCTACAGGGTTGCGCGTATTGTCAATGATTAAGAAAAATTTTGAACATATAATACTCTTGTAATTAAATAATAAAATGAGGAACGATCGAGTCAAATATAAATAATTAATAGAGTTAGAATTCATCAAATTAAGCTTCGCTTAAATAAGAAAATAAAAACACTGCCAATGTTACAAACTCAACTGCTCCGTTTGATCCTCCCTGTACCTTTTACCATGTCCTCACGAAGGGGTCGAAAAGAGACTTGGGTAGGGGACCATCCCATTCCAATGATTCCCACCACTCCTTTGATGATATCTCAATTGAATGAGAAAGATTTGCAGACGCAGATGGTGGGACATTATCAAATTTGGGAAGATTAAGACCCATCCTTCTTTAATTCCGGTGGATCCCACAAGATCAATAGGCTCAATTGTGGAAGATGAATATTAGGATACATTAACTGTAATTAGTTAGTCGTTTTATTCTGTTTTATAATACGGGTTAGTTAATTAATATTATAGCCGTATATAAACAACTTTGTAATCTTCTTTTGTATACAAGTGAAAAAAAGCATTCTTCCATTTCCAGTTTCTTGTTTGTTATACGGTATCTGAAGTTTGATTTTTTTTTTTACGCTTCATCATGGATAATTCCTTGAATGATAGTTTCGATAATGGAGCAAATCCCTATTATTTGCATCAATCTGATAATATTGGTATGATATTGGTGAGCCAACTGCTTTCCAATGATAACTTTCATAGTTGGAAAAGATCGATGATGCTTGCCCTCTCTGTCGAGAATAAACTTGGTTTCATTGCTGGTTTCATTCCATCTCTTGATTCGTCCATGGTAAATCAGTTCAACGCTTGGATAGGAGCTAACAAATTGGTCAATTCTTGGCTTCTCAATTTAATTTCCAAAGACATTGCTGCGAGTTTGATGTATCATACAACTGCAACTGAAATGTAGAAAGATTTGGTTGATCATTTCCATCAGTCAAATGGGCCACGATTGTTTCATTTAATGAAGCAATTGTGTGAGCTCGTGCAATATCAAATGTCAGTAAGTAATTACTACACTCAATTAAAGATTGTTTGGGATGAATTATTTTCGATTCGACAGTTATGTAGTTGTCTTCAGTGAACTTGTAGAGGAGTACGACATATGATTGCTGAACAACAGCAAGAACAATTTATTCATTTTTTAATGGGGTTGAATGAGTTTTATGCTCATATCAGGGGGAAGATTCTTTTAATGGATCCCTTTTCTCCCATTTCAAAGGTGTTTTCTTTGGTTGTTCAAGAAGAGAATCAATGAATTGTGCAACCTGTTCATCCTATTTCTGAGCCTACCTTTGTTGTTAGGCTAATTCTGGCATTGGTAGTGGCAAGAACATACCCTTGTGTAGTCATTGTAAAATTCTTGCTCACACAAAGGACAAGTGTTATAAGTTGATTGGCTATCTGCCTGGTTATAATTCCAAGAATTGGTCTTCTTCGAATTCTTCTCGTGGTAAAGGTACCCAAGTGGCTCACACCAACTCTGTGGTTTCTCATAAAGGTTCTTCTATATTTACTGAAGCTTTTACTCCCGAGCAATGTCAGCAATTGATTGCCATGCTTACTTCTCAGTTACAAACTGCATCTTCTTTGGATATTCCTACCACTTCAATTAATACTATCATGCATGGTAATATTATGTCACACATAAATGGTTCATGTGTTGGGGCATCTGATTACTGGATTTTATATTCTGGGGCTTCAAGGCATATATGTTATTCAAAGACTCTCTTTGAATCTTTATTTCCCATAACAAGTTGTTCAGTCACCTTGCCTAATGGATCCACTATTCCAGTTAGTTTTGCAGGCACAGTTCGGTTTTCTTATGATCTTGTTTTATATGATGTGTTGTTTGTTCAAGATTTTCGCTTCAATTTTCTTTCAGTTAATGCATTGTTGAAATCTTCTTATCTAAATGTGTTGTTTTGCAAAACAAATTGCTTAATTCAGGGCCTTCATCGAGTGATTGGGAAGGGTGAGCTGATTCAAGGACTTTACTTGCTACAAATGTCTTCTTTCAAATCCAATATTTCATGTAATAATGTTTCTAGTGATTTGTTTAGTGATTGTCATAATAAGTTGGGTCATCCTAGTTCTTATGTTATGTATCTTCTTAAAGATGTTTTGTCTCTAAACAATGTAAAAATGTGAGATCCTTGTCAAATTTTCCTATTGGCCAAGCAACAAAGATTATCATTTCATGTTTCTTGTTCTTATACCACACGACTTTTTGAATTAACTCATTGTGATATATGGGGACCTTATAAGCACAAAACTTATTCTGGTCAGACTTCATTTCTTACTTTGGTTGATAATTTTTCGAGATCCACCTGGGTTTATTTGCTGCAGCACAAATCCGATGTCAGTACAATCATACATGCTTTTATATTCATGATAAAGAAACAATTTGAGCTTGATATAAAGGTTTTCAGGTCTGATAATTCCCTTGAATTAAAGTTCACTGAGTTGTTTGGTAGCTTGGGTATGGTTCATCAGTTCTCATGTGTGGAAACAACTCAACAAAACTTTATGGTCGAAAGGAAACATCAATATTTATTGGTTGTTGCTCGTGCTTTGTATTTTCAATCAAAAGTGTCAATTAAGTTTTGGGGTGATTGTTTATTCACTGCCACTTACTTAATTAATAGACTTCCATCGCCTGTGTTGAACAATAAATATCCTTATGAAGTTTTGCATGGTCATTTACCATATTATTATCAATTACGAGCCTTTAGATGTCTTTGTTTTGTTTCTACATTGAATTCCCAACAAGATAAGTTTTCGGATCGTGCTCTGCCTGATGTTTTTCTTGGATATCCTCTAGGTGTAAAGGAGTATCGTGTATATGTGTTACAAAGTCAGAAAATCATTGTTTCCCGCAACATGGTTTTTCATGAAGGCTTGTTTCCTTTTCAAAATGTAAATTTTTCTAATCATTTTGTTGATATTTTTCAGGATTTTTGCTTGCCAAAAGTTGTACATGACATGGTTGATCCTTCACATGCATTCGAGGTTGAACATGATGGTTCCGTATCCATTCAACAGCTTTCTCCTGGGTCTGTTTTAGAGGAACTTGCTGGCTCGAATGATGATGCTTCACTGCATGTTGATATTGTTGTTTCAGTGTCAGTTCGATGTTTTTCCCTCATTATTCAGAAGCCATAATATCTTCAGCAATATTATTGTAACAATGATTCTTTTGAATGTTTATATATTATTGAAAATTTTGTATCTTCTTCGAGACTTTCAACTGAGTATGGGGTTTTTGTTGCCAATATCTCATCCACTGTTGAGCCATCTTGTTGAGTTAATCGATTGATGGAATCGGCCAAGAAGGGGGTGAATTGACAATTTAAAAAATTTTGTGGAAGCTTTTGCAGAAAATTAAAAGTAATTGCACAACGATTTAGAGTTGTTCGACTTTCTAAACCAAATTCTACGTCCACTACCTTAGCTATCCACACTAAGGATTTTCCACAAATTCACTAATTTGTCTTTCTTTTGAGGACAAAGAGTAACCTTACAAACCCTCAATAATTATACCCCAAATTCTTGAGAACACTCTCTCCCAAAGAGAATAATACAAATTTTGCAAACTTACAAGGAAATCCTCACAAGGTAGATTGTTTGCACAATTCTAGAACAAGAAAAGAACACTAAAAAATAATTACAAATGATCACAAATGGTGTTCTTGAAAGCAAAATGAATATTGAAAGGAAAATTGGCTTGTTTTGCACAAACTTGGTGTTTGATGCTTTCTCTCTTGTTTCTCTATGATTTCTTGTTGATCAAAGGCTTCTAAGCTTGCTTAAATACACCTTGAATCACTTCTGAACATTGGGGATGATTAGTGAAGATAATATAGCTGTTTTAGTGTGAAATCAATTAATAAAACAGTTTGGAGCGTGGGGGGAATCGGTACCCCCTTAAGGGGAATCGGTTCCCTAAGTGTAAAATTCAAATATTTCGACCGTTACACAGGGGGAATCGGTACCCCCTGGGGGGGAATCGGTTCCCTCCGAGCATACTGGAAAACTCGGAGCCAAACCATTCGGGGGGAATCGGTACCCCCTTGGGGGTGAATCGGTTCCCTCTGAGCAATCTGGAAATTTTGGCTTTGAAATGATTCAAAATATTTTGTAAAATTGTTTTTGAAATTATTTTAAGACTAAAACTTAATTTTACACTTGAGTAAGGATTAAAAATGACATTTGAAAGATTTGGAGTAATATTTTGATATTCGAATAATTATATCGAATATACTTAGAAAATCTTTTTGGAAAATCTTAAAATTCATTTAACTTAATTTGTTATATCGAAATATCAAAATGTTTTCAACAATCTTCCCCTTTTTTGATATAACAAAACATTTTAGTAATTTTAAGATTTTGAAATCAAGTTTTGAAATTACTCCCCCTTACTCTAACACTTCTAACACTTCTCCCTTTTAAAAACACAAACATTTCTCCCCCTTTTTGTTAAATCAAAAAGACTTTTAAAAGATTTTAAACAAGGTTTTGAAATCATTTAGCCAATTGATAACTAAATATAGCGTAAGCTGCTAAGATCATAATCAAGAGAAAGATTAGCCATTAGTTCCATAATTCAATATTCATAAACAATGTGAAATGACAAAAATTGGTCATAATGCAACTAATATGTAAATGATGCAAAAATAAACATTAAGCTCAAAATAAAAGTGAAAATCAAACCAAATATATAAGAATGTAAGTTCAAATATCCACTTATCCAACAAATTCAAACACCCAAAATAAAACAATCCATGAACATCAAAATGTTTCATAATTAAAAGTTCTGAGTTCGGGACGATAAACCCATTGACCCAAAGACCGAGATTGATAAACAAATTACTAAGGAGACAACCATAAACCAAGGTTTCTATATTCTTGGAAGGAACAATGTTTATGGAAACTCACTAAAGATGATCTGTGGCATATTAATCTTCTTTTTATGTTGGATACAATATATATCCATCATATATCTATGTTCCTAAGGGAGGAGTACCTACCTCCGGATGGTCTAAACCATCAAGAGATCAAATAATGAATGAATCTATCACGATGAGTTCTTAGGGTACTCTCACTATCCATAGACTTATAGGGTGAATCCACAGTCTCTTTTTCATTAAACCTGAGTTATCTAGTCCAAAATGGGTAGCGATTGTGCTGGAGTCAATAAAAATGAATTGTCCTAAAAGATAGGATCGAATTCCTATAGTTTCAGATCGTCGCTCGTTTTGGACACATACCACATTGGAATAGAAAAACGCAGACTAATTGATGATAAACCAAAGGTTTGAGTTTAAAGAGTTTATCAAACTTCTAGGATGTAGGAAGATATTGGAAGTCCATATCTTCTATAGCTTGGATCGAAGGGATACACTCTTCCCAAATTTGTATGACTCAAAACAAGTATGGTACATATGGTATAAATCTTGTCCACAACCAGGTACGTTGAAACAAGAGTTCATAATGGTCATATTTGGGTTATTTGTTTTAGAGGAATAAGAGGTCGATTTTGACTTGAGCTACTATACAATGTCCTTGGTCGTTTAGGATTTGACATGATTTAAGAATCAGAATAGAATATGTAACCTGCAAATTTAAACACATGTATGCAATATAATCAAACCCAAAACTCAAATGAGTCCTCAATATTTCAAGGTTCTCTAAACCGAATCCTAGAGGGAAATTTTTTGAAAAACTATTTGGAAAATAATGTTTGAGAATCATAATACGTATAGTTTTTATGAAAACATAATTGAATCAAAAACATCAATTAAAACAACAATTTTTGATTTTTTTATTTCGAAATTTAAAGATAGTTTTGAAAAATTGAGTGTTTTTGACGAAATTGGTTGTAAAATCATCATATAACCAATGCTCGATGTAATGTTCATCTTAGAACTAATCAAAACTAGTCCTAAGTTCAAAAATCAATGAAATAGAGGATTTTGAAATATTACTTTCAAATTTGGATTTTATGAGAATGTGATGTTGTTTGCAAGGATTAGAAGTTGAAGAATGATCTAATTCCGACTTGCATTTGATGATTTTGGCAAAAGTGGAGATTTAGAGAGAAAGAGAGAGTGAACAAAGTTTAAGAAAGAAGAGAGGGTTTGAGAAAATATTGGGTTCTGCCCGTGCTAAAATCAAAACCCCATTGGGGTATCGATTCCCCTACAGGGGGAATCGGTTCCCATTCAAAGGGGGAATCAGTTCCCTCATGGGGGTATCGATTCCCTCTGTACCAAAATACTAAAATCCAATTTTAAACACACAAAATGCTAAATTAATTTTCTCTATTGGTATTGGCAACTCATATATTGAAAATTAATCATGTTCAAACAATCAAATTAATCTTTAAACTATATTTGAACATAAAGTTAATTTTCATCAAGAATCATAAACTCCCCCTAACTAATAGCAATGAATGAAATCAAAAATTACTATTCTAAGCATTTTTTATTTGTTCTTAAAAGTGCTAAAATTATTTTAAACACTAAGTGAAGATAGGTTGGTCAAACCTAATTCTCTCATAAGTGTCCAAAATCTTTCCTTGTCTAAAGGTTTTGTAAAGATATCCGCTAATTGGTGCAAAGTATCAACAAATTCTAGAGCTACATCTTCCTTAGTGACATGGTCTCTAATAAAGTGATGTCTTATTTCAATGTGCTTAGTTCTAGAGTGTTGGATGGGATTTTTAGTGAGACAAATAGCACTAGTATTGTCACACTTGATAGGAATGGTGCCAACTTCAATTCCATAATCAAAAAGTTGTTGTTTCATCCATAAAACTTGTGCACAACAACTACCAGCTAAAATGTATTCGGCTTCAGTGGTAGATAATGCAACACAATTTTGTTTCTTTGAAAACCAAGAAATCAACATATTTCCAAGGAATTGGCAAGTACCGGAGGTGCTTTTCCTATCTAATTTGCATCCTCCATAATCCGCAGCAGAAAAGGCATGCAAGCTAAAGCTAGAGTCTCTAGGATACCAAAGTCCTAAACTAGGAGTGTCCTTAAGGTATCTAAAGATTCTCTTAACATCTAGTAAATGTGATTCCTTAGGGAATGATTGAAATCTAGCACATAAGCAAACACTAAACATAATGTCTGGTCTACTTACAGTTAGATAAAGTAGAGATCTAATCATATACCTATAGAATTTAACATCTACACATTTACCTCCTTCATCTAAGTCAAGCTTTGTTGAAGAACTCATTGGAGTGTCATGAGGTTTGCCATTTTCCAGTCAAAACTTCTTGAGCATATCTTTGACGTACTTAGCTTGATTGATGAAGATGCCATATTTTCTTTGCTTGATTTGGAGTCCCAAGAAAAATGAGAGCTCCCCCATCATGCTCATTTCGAATTCACTTTGCATTAGCTTAGAAAATTCTTGGCAAAGAACATTATTAGTAGAACCAAATATTATATCATCGACATAAATTTGAACTACTAATAAATCTTTACCTTTATGCTTTAAAAACAATGTAGTGTCAACATTCCCTTTTGAAAAACCTTTTTCAAATTAAAAAATTTGACAATCTTTCATACCAAGCTCTAGGAGCTTGTTTTAAACCATAAAGTGCTTTTGTCAATTTAATAACATGATCCGGAAATTTTGAATCTTCAAAACCTGGAGGTTGTTCCACATACACTTCTTCTTTTATAAAACCATTTAAAAATGCACTTTTAACATCCATTTGATATAATTTAAATTCATGAAAACATGCAAATGCTAATAACATTCTAATTGCTTCCATCCTAGCTACGGGAGCGTATGTTTCATCATAGTCTATGCCCTCTTCTTGAGTATACCCTTGAGCAACAAGTCTAGCCTTGTTTCTCACTATATTACCACTCTCATCAAGCTTATTCCTAAATATCCATCTAGTACCTACAGTAGATTTATTACTAGGCCTTTCAACTAATGTCCATACTTTACTTCTCTCAAATTGATTTAACTCTTCTTGCATAGCCATAATCCAATGTTCATCATTTAATGCTTCTTTAATATTCTTAGGCTCTATGCATGAGATAAATGCAACATAATTACAAATATTTCTAAGAGAAGATCGAGTTGTTACCCCTTTGGATGGATCACCTATAATTTCACCATCCTTGACATAGTTGTACTCTCTTGGATAAGATACTTCCCTTTCTTCAATGGTTGGATTCTCAAGAGGATCACGAGTTTCCTCATTTTTCGTTTCTTCCTTTTATGATGGTTCTCCAACGTCATGTCTAACGTCATTTGTATTTATAATACCTACATCATCATTCACACAAGAATCCTTCCTCGGAAGGAGATTATCATAAAAAACAACATGTATAGACTCTTCTACAACTAAAGTTCTTTTATTAAATACTCGATAAGCTTTAGAATTTAAGGAATAACCCAGAAAAATTCCTTCATCACTTTTAGCATCAAATTTGCCAAGGTTTTCTTTACCGTTGTTTAAAACAAAACATTTACATCCAAAAGGATGAAAATAGCTAATGTTAGGCTTTTTATTTTTGAAAATTTCATATGGGGTTTTCTTTAAAATTGGCCTAATCATTACTCGATTTATAACATAACAAGCGGTATTTGTGGCTTTCGCCCAAAAATATTTTGGCAAATTATTTTCACAAAGCATGGTTCTAGCCATTTCTTCTAAAGTTTGATTTTTCCTCTCAACAACTCCATTTTGTTGAGGGGTTCTAGATGCTGAAAAATTATGGCTAATACAATTAGAATTACAAAATCAATAAATCCAAGATTTTCAAATTCAGTGTCGTGATCACTCCTAACACTAGTTATAGAGTAACCTTTTTCATTTTGGATTATTTTTGAAAATGTGATGAAATATTCTAATGCTTCATCTTTAGTACTTAAAAATAGAACCCACGTATATCTAGAATAGTCATCTACCAAGACAAATGCATATTGTTTTCCACCCAAGCTAGTGGTCCTAGTTGGCCAAAAAGATCTATATGGATCAATTGTAATACTCTACTAGTTGATCCGTCATTAATGGATTTAAAAGAGACTCGCTCTTGTTTTCCTTTAGCACAAGCATCACAGATTTTATCATTATCAAATTTAAGCTTAGGCAACCCTCGAACTAAATCACCTTGAATTAGCCATTGCAAAACACTCATACTATCATGTCCTAGTCTCCTATATCATAACCAACTATCATGTTTATCCTTAGCAACTAGGCACAAACTAGTCATATCAATAGAATCTAAGTGCACCATGTATATGTTTTCTATTCTATGACCAACAAGCATAATCAGATTAGATGCAATGTCAATGACTTTACAACCATTAATATCAAACATGACATTGAATCCTTTATCACAAAATTGACTAATACTCAATAGATTATGCTTTAATCCATTCACATATAAAACATTCTTAATTTGTATGGAGGAGGTATTACCGATAGTACCAATACCTTCAATGTGACCTTTTGAATCATTACCAAAAGTCACTTCCCCTCCATTTATGACGTTAAGCTCAATGAACCGGCTTTTGTCTCCGGTCATGTGTCTTGAGCATCCACTATCAAGTTACCATGAATTTGAATTTGTTTCTCGTGCCTTGTAGCAATGCTCCTTTTCCTACAGACATAGATTAATTTCTAATTTTTGGTACCCAAATTCTTTTGGGTCCATATTCATTAGTTTCCAAAATCCTAGTCCCCTTAGGTATCCATTTGTGTAGGATATCTTTATCTTTAGTAGTAATGAGCTTTTTAGGAACCCATATACTTCTAATGATTTTTCCATTAGAGGTTCTTTGGGGACCTCTATGATTGTAGTTTTTAAAACTTTTTCTAACAAAGTTGGATTTTGAATTTGCTCCATTTTCAAAATGTTTTGTTCCAACTTTATCAAAAGAAGCTTTAAGATCATCAATTTTCTTTTGATGATCATCATTGACATTTGAAAGTAAATTTTGCAAATCCAAAATTTTCTTTTCAAACTCTTCTAGTTTGATTTGCAAATCTTTGATTTTACTTTCAAGATCGTTGTTGGTTTTGGATATGAGTTTATTTTCATTTTTCAATTTTGAAACATCATTTTTATATTTTAAAAACAATTTCTCATAATCCGAAGCCAACCCATTATATTCCTCTAATAGCTCATCATAGGATAAATCATCAAAATCAGATGAGTTAGAGGTTACCTTAGAATCTTCCCCGAATGCCATCAAGCACAAGTTTGCTACTTCTTGTTCTTCTTCATCGGAACCTTCTTCATCGCTCCATGTAGCCACATTAGGTCCTTAGACTCGATGATTGCCGTCTTCTTTGATTGCCATGATTTTGGGAGGGAGTAGACTAACTTCCTCACAAGCTTTTCATTTGAAATGATCTCTCCATATGATTTGAGACCATTGACAATCGTTGAAAATCTATCGATCATAGCTTTGATATTGTCATTTGGTTTCATCCTGAAATTTTTATAGCTATGCGTTAGAATACTAATTTTAGATTTCTTTACCTCATCGGTACCTTCATGAGTGACTTGAAGTTTGTCCCATATTTCTTTGGCGGTTATACAAGATGAAACTCTCTCGTATTCATCTGGTCCAAGAGCACAAAATATGATATGGATGGCTTTGGAGTTGAGCTGAAACATTTTTATCTCTCCTTCACTCCACAATCTTGGATGAGTGAGAGGCTTGATGTATCCTTCTACTACGACATTCCATGCTCCCATGTCGCTTGCTTGAATGAAGTACATCATCATATTCTTCCAATAGGCATAGTTAGCCCCATTGAAGAAAGGAGGCTTGTTGACGGGCATCGAATCGAGACCTGAGTCGAAGTTTGATGTAGTGACCATTGATGACTTTAATTATCGATGTAACTCTTCCCGAATCGACTCAAGAGGCGATTAAACCTTTAAATGAGTTAGGCTCTGATGCCAATTGTTGAGTTAATCGATTGATGGAATCGGCCAAGAGGGGGTGAATTGGCAATTTAAAAAAATTTGTGGAAGCTTTTGCAGAAAATTGAAAGTAATTGCACAGCGATTTAGAGTGGTTCGACTTTCTCAACCAAAGGCTACGTCCACTACCTTAGCTATCCACACTAAGGATTTTCCACAAATTCACTAATTTGTCTTTCTTTTTAGGACAAAGAGTAACCTTACAAACCCTCAAGAATTATACCCCAAATTCTTGAGAACACTCTCTCCCAAAGAGAATAATACAAATTTTGCAAACTTACAAGGGAATCCTCACAAGGTAGATTGTTTGCACAATTCTAGAACAAGAAAAGAACACTAAAAAATAATTACAAATGAGCACAAATGGTGTTCTTGAAAGCAAAATGAACATTGAAAGGAAAATTGGCTTGTTTTGCACAAACTTGGTGTTTGATGCTTTCTCTCTTGTTTCTTTATGATTTCTTGTTGATCAAAGGCTTCTAAGCTTGCTTAAATACACCTTAAATCACTTCTGAATGTTGGGGATGATTAGTGAAGATAATATAGCCGTTTTAGTGTGAAATCAATTAATAAAACAGTTTGGAGCGTGGGGGGGAATTGGTTCCCCTTGAGGGGAATCGGTTCCCTAAGTGTAAAATTCAAATATTTCGACTGTTACACAGGGGGGAATCGGTACCCCCTGGGGGGAATCGGTTCCCTCTGAGCATACTGGAAATCTCGGAGCCAAACCATTCAGGGGGATCGGTTCCCTCTGAGCAATCTGGAAATTTTTGATTTGAAATGGTTCGAAATATTTTGTAAAATTGTTTTAAAATTATTTTAAGACTAAAACTTAATTTTACACTTGAGTAAGGATTAAAAATGACATTTGAAAGATTTGGAGTAATATTTTGATATTCAAATAATTATATCGAATATACTTAGAAAATCTTTTTGGAAAATCTTAAAATTCATTTAACTTAATTTGTTATATCGAAATATCAAAATGTTTTCAACACATCTTTTTATCATCAAGTTGTCAAGTCTCCAACTTGGAGAAGTGTTATGGATGATGAACTTCGAGCTATGGAGACTCTTGACACAGGGACCATTGTTCCTTTACATGATGGAAAGAATGTCGTTAATTGTAAATGGGTCTACCGTGTCAAGTATAAATCTGATGGCTCGGTTAATCGTCATAAAGCCCAGTTGGTTGCTAAGGGTTTTACACAAGTTGAGGGGATCAACTACATGGATACATGCTCACCAGATGCAAAGATGACTTCATTTCGAGTATTACTTTCTCTTGCTGTAACACGTAAGTGTCATTAGCTACAATTGGATGTTAATAATGCCTTTCTAAATGGCATCTTAGATAAGGAGGTCTTCATGAAACTACCTCTTGGATACAAGCCCGAGCTTAAGGGATCTACTATGGTTTGCAGACTTCGCAAGTCCATCTATGGACTCAAGTAAGCGTCTAGGCAATGGTTCACTGCTTTTTCTAATGTTGTTCTTTAGCTTGGCTTTCTGCGGTCTCCCTTTGAACATTCTTTATTTACAAGAGGTTATGGAGATGGATTTGTTGCTCTTCTTATCTATGTAGATGATATTGTTCTTGCTGGGAAATACTTACAATTGTTTCATGAGATTCAAGGTCTTTTACAACAACATTTCAAACTAAAGGAGTTTGGACCTTTGCGTTACTTTCTTGGCTTTGTGATAGCTAGGAATAGTTCTTGTATTGTTTTATCTCAAAGGAAATATGCCTTGCAACTGTTGGAGGATACAAGCTGCTTGGGTGCTAAACCAGTCGAATCGCCCATGTTACTTTCCTTGAAGTTAAGTGCAAATGAAGGAGAATTACAAGTTGATTTTCAAGAGTATCGCTGATTGATAGGTTGCTTGTTGTACTTGACTAATACCAGACCGGTTCATACTGTGCATTTGTTAAGCCAGTTCGTTTCTTCTCCTTGCTTGCCTCACATGACAGCTTTGAAGCATCTTTTGGCATACATAAAACATTTCCCTGACCTTGGCTTACTTTTTCCGGTTCAGTTCACTGATCAATTAAGTATATATTTTGATTCAGATTATAGCTCGTGCCTAATACACGATGTTCCACTACAGGTTTTTTTTTTCTTTCTTTGGAAATAGTTTGGCGTCTTGGAAATCAAAGAAACATGCATTTGTTAGTCGATCTTTTTGCGAGGTCGAATATCGAGCCATAACCGTGGCTACTTGTGAATTGGTTTGGCTTGTTTCTTTGCTCTCTCTTCATTTCATTTGGTTGTTGATCATGCAAGGTTATATTGTTATAACCAGGTCGTAATTAATCTTGCAACAAATCAAGTATTCATGAAAGGACAAAACATATTGAGGTTGAATGTCATTTTGTAAAGGACAAAGTGAAGGTTGAAGCTTTTTCATGTTTGCTCTTCGGACCAGCTGGCTGATATTTTCACAAAGACTCTTCCGCCTCCCATGCATCGTGGTCCCAACTTGAGGGAAGGGTATTAGGATATATTAACTGTAATTAATTAGCCGTTTTATTCTATTTTATAATACGGTTAGTTAGTTAATATTATAGATGTATATAAACAGCTTTGTAATCTTCTTTTGTATACAAGTGAAAGAAAGCATTCTTCCATTTCCAGTTTCTTGTTTGTTATAATGAAACTCCGTGATAACCATTCCTCTTTCCTCCATTTCAACTTCTGATGTTATTATTTTCTCCAATTGCTCACACCCACCAACACTGAGCCTTTGTAAATTTAACGGCACACAGTTGGGGGAGAACAACTTTTTCATATTTCTGCAATTATGAATTTCAATAGATCTAAGAGATGAAAAGGAGGAAACTGAGAAGAGGATAAACCTGGAGAAAAGCGGGTACTCTTCACTGCAATCAACATTGCAACACCCAATATCCAATCCCTCAATGTCACGTGGAAGCACAATCTGGTAGGTATAGATGTTACAATATCTTACAACAATTTCTTTACTTGCACTCCTAAGAAACATAGGAAATCCTACTGCTCCCACAGAGATTATGTATTCACGAGGCTCTTTTCGGCCATGACAAGCTTGGAGATACATATTTAAGTTGTGCTAGTCTTAAAACCTCCCTTTAAGAATTTCCAGTTTCTTCAATCCACCAACCTCCTTTCCATTTATCAGAGTTTCACCGACAACCAAGTATTGAAGACGACAAAGTCTTGAAAGTACTCCATTCGTGATCTCATTTAGGTTCTCAACAAGGTGGAGGTGCATATGCAGATGCAGATGGTGGCACATTATCAAGTTGAGGAAGATTAAGACCTATCCTTTTTAACTTGGGACATTTCAGAACTTCAATTTCTACTAGAGAATCACAAACAACTACTGCATCCACACTACAAATGCACTTCAATTCCGGTAGAGAACACAACTTCAATATCCTTAATTGTGGAAGACGAAATTCCATGGTAACCGTTCCTACTTTCCTCCACTTCTGAGGCTATTATTTCCTCCACTTGCTCACACCTGATAACTCTAAACTCTTGTAAATTCAGCGGCACGCAGTCTGGGGAGAACAACTTTCTCATATTCCCACAATCATACATATGAAGAAATTTAAGATATGAAAAGGAGCCAATTGAGGAGAGGATAAACCTGGAGAAAAGAGGGTATTCTTCAATACAATCAACGTTGCAATCCCAGATACGCAATCCCTTAATGCCACGTGGAAGCATAATTTGATAGCTGTAAATATTACCACCACATACAACAATGTCTTTTCTTACTTCTTTACCCACCGCATGCCATAGTACATCTCCCACAGAGATTATGTATTGTCGTGGCTCTTCTCGACCATGACAAGCTTGGAGATACACATTTAAGTTGTGCCAGTCGTAAAACCTCCCTTTAAGAATTTCCAGTTTCTTCAATCCACCAACCTCCTTTCCATTTATCAGAGTTTCACCGACGATCAAGAATTCCTATTCTCTCAAGTGAAACCTTCTCCCATAGGTCATCCAAGATCATCACAAACCTACCCTTCTGAGACAATGTTTCAAAGATCATCCCTGCCCTTGTAGTTTCATCTTCATCACCAGAAAATTCTACTCCAATTCTACTTGCAATGTCTTTCTGCAGTTTAACAATACTCACCTCTTTGGATACAGTGATCCAAATCACAATTTCAAATTTCCCCGTCTCTTTTAAGAGTTGGTTATTTATAACCTTCATCATGCTTGTTTTCCCCACGCCACCCATGCCCCAAACTCCAATCTTTCGAACCCCATCATCCATCAAGCACTGCCAAATCTCTTTAACACAGGCCTTTACAGCTTCACCTGATAAACTTATTGTCGATAAAACTTGTCCGATCCATTGAGGATTGTCAACCACCAAACCTCCATGAAACTTACCATGTTGAATAATAAGTTCTTCAATTTCCTTTGTAATCTTTGACACATCTTCTGTGTGAAATCCCCGTGTAAGAGCACTACTTTCACCGATTCTGTCATCAAGGTCTTGCACTTCGCCATTGAGTCTTTCAACATTTTCCAACCATATCTGGACTTCCGCCTTGAGTTTCTTCCTTGGCTGCAGCTCTGTTCTCATTATAGATTCCGTATCTTTCTTCGTACCATTCAATTCTTTTAATTTCCTTTTAAGGTCCTTCATATGCTGATCAAAGCTCATGTGATTGTCCAAGTGCTTATTAATCTTATTCAGAACAAAGTCCATGGCTGCAAGTCACAAGCAATATGTTAGAAACTGGGCAACACAGTAATGAACATGGAGTAAAAAGCGATATATGCCATGGAATTGTAGTTTATGAAAAAAATCAAGTTAATGATCATGGAGTAAAAAGAATGAAAAAGAATCATGTTCCTTGCAGTTTATGAGGTTCGAAAGAACAATAAAAATGTAAAATTCAATAAATACCTCTTCTGACAAATTTGTTCGGAGATGATGACCGGAGAGAACTAGCAAAGAAACGTTCCTGATAATATGAGAAACGGTGCTATAAAGAGCCTGACTGCCTGTGCTAGAATCACCTACACTTAAGCAATTTTCACCAACAACAAACCAGGAAATCACACACCCTTGGCGGAACAAATCACTGTTACACGCACACAGCACAACAGGTAATTACAAATTTCCAAGTTTATTGGTCATTGTCGTCTTTTTCTTCTCTACAGGCTACTGATATTGGTATTTGTTATTTGGGTTTATTTAATTATTATTAAATTAAGTTTATTTTGAAATGTATTGTTTTTTTGTTTATTGTTTTTCAATGTTTTATATCATGAGCAGTGTAGTCAATAAATACCCGCTGGGAGAAGATGATGACGGTTGGGTCAAATGACTTTATTGTTTTCATATCCATTTTCTTCTCTTTATATTTAATAATAATTTTATACTGCAAATAGAAAAGAAGAAAAAACAATGTTAGGTTCGGTGCAACGACGTCAATTTTAAGGGGGAAAAAACCAAATTATATTTAATAATAACTTGTTCAGAGATGATGACCGCAGAGGAAAAACAAAAGCACCGGAAATGAAGAAAACCAGTTAATGAAGTTCTTTGCTTGCTAATTATAGGATTCCACTCATGGATTTACTGCAATTGTAGTCGCTTTTTTTATCGCTTTACGTTTATTACAATTATGGAAATAATGGTTATTATTGCGGATATCGCAGTAATAAATGTTTCAAACGATACCTTTACCGCTATATAATAGCCGCTATATGGATAACGAATTATTATTCCGATAGCGAATCGCTATTTAAAACGATGATACCGCTCACCAAAACTTAAGCAAGTTTCACCTACTACACAAAGGAAATGTTGATTCCAGTCTCAGTGACCTCAGTGTTTTCTCTTCATTTTCTTCTTATTTATTCAATAAAGCTGGTTAGGTGCAATCACTCTAAGAAAGGCAAATTAAAGTTTAATTTAGACCAACAGGGGTTGGTTAAGGGTATAAATAGTTTGATATCGTTTAAATAAAATTTCGAGTTCGAATCATTGCATATACAAAAAATCTTTATTGTGAGATTCATCCACCAAAATCAAATATGTGACACGGATTGATTCGAATTAATTAAGTCAACCTTAGAAATGGGAGGACAATAAAAAAATTAATTTGAAATTTCCGATTTTATTGTTCTTTCTTGTCCTTTTCTATTTGATGTTACATGATGCGGTATTGATATCAACTAAACCAATCCAATTTTAAAATATTCCGAATATGATTTAATCCGAGGTAAAAATAATTTAGGGTAAATTTTATTGTTAGCCACCCATCTACTAGGGCGTTGTTATTTTAGTAACCAAACCACAAAAACTTTTAATTTTATTATTTAACTTTTTTATTAGTTCTATTTTGGTCCCTCTACGTTAAAACAAAAATATGATGTGGTATTTTTAAAATATGTATACATTTAAGTCTTTACTATTTATACACTTTGTCAATTTAGTCCTAATTCTAAATAATTAAAAAAGGCATAATGCAACAAATACCCCTAACGTTTGACAGTATATGCAAATTTGCCCCTATTAGTTTTTTGGAACATTTGACCCCGCAACGTTTAATTTTGATTCAAAAGCCCCCCCGTTGGATGGAAACCTTTAGTCAACTGACGGTCAACGCCTCTAGCTGACTAAGCAAGCACATGTGGACACAAATGATGATGTGGTGTGTGAACGTCACTAATATATGCTGATTCAATTCAAAAAAATCAACTCACCTTAGAAATATACGATTGTGTAATCGGTTTGAGGATGTTGCTTGATGGAAAATGAAGAATTTGAGAGAAGAAATGATTTGAAATATTGGGGTTTCTAAACCCTAATATTTTGGGAAAATCGATTTTAAGATGCATGTGAGATATTTGAAACGCGTGTTTCATTTTGTTTAATTAAACTGAACATTTATTATGGGTTAAATAAGGTTTTGTTTCAATACAAAACCAAGTATCATGCTTGGCCTGGTGGCAAGGGTCATCCCATTTCACGCCCTTGCCCCAGATTCGAGTCCCCTTCCACGCAAGTAGTAGCCTTTTATTCATTCTTTCAAATATGCACCAATATGAGAGTGACACGTGTCACTCTCTTATTGGTACAAAATTCTCATTAAAATTAATTATTTAAACAAAATAAGGTTGTCGTGTCAATTTCACGTCAACATATATTAGTGACGTGGACACACCATGTAATCATTTGTGTCCACATGTGCTTGTTTAGTCAGCTGAAGGCGTTGACTATCAGTTGACTAACGATTTCCATCCAACAAGGGGTTTTTTGAATCAAAATTAAACTTTGTGGGTCAAATGCTCTAAAAAAACAATAGGGGTAAATTTGCATATACTGTCAAACTTTAGGGGTATTTGTTTGCATTTACTCGTCTTTATAACCATAATGGAATTTCATTGATTTGTCAGTGTTGCAAGGTGCGTGAGTTTATAGGGGAGGGCATGTAAGCAGACATGTGGTCAATTGAGGGGTTTGGGTGTTCGATTGTGTCGTCATTGTTTTTCACCCAGTAGGGAAGAACACTAGTACGAATTAGGAGTTTTTTTTGAAAAAGTTTTGAAATGTAAGGAGTCACCACCAATCATTTTAAGGTGCGATCAGAACACCATAAATAAAAATAATTTTAATAAAACATTTTACTATTATTTTTATCAAAATACCAAGTTTTAGGGTCTACAAAAACCATAAAATAGGTTCAGGAGTTAGTTACGCGTGGGGAAGGATTAGTATCCTACAGGGCCCAAAAATTAGTACCTAGTTGATTACCCTATATTTAAAATTGATAATATTTGAGCTCGAACTTTATCTAATTTAAAAAATCATCATAGATGCAAAGTTAAAAAATGTATTCGTTTATTAAAGCCGATAGTCTTCACCCCCTAGCATGAATGCGGGAGATCAACTATTGTGCCCAATAACCGGACATTGTTTCGATATTTTAGAAATCATGATGCAGTTTTGAAAATGTTGTCGAAATATTTCGAAAATCACCAGTAGTCACCCCCTGAGCATACTTGTGGGAGATATACTTTTGACTCCCTAATAAGTGAACATTGTCTTAGGTTTTAAAACATGATATCATCTAACAATTTATTATTAACTCTAATTAAACTAAGAGCAGATTAAGGCTTTCTCTTGCTAAAAGTGTCCAATATTGAAAAGTAAAGAACCTAAAGGCATAAACCTAAAATGTAGGTTCTAATATTAATCTAATTAATTTTAATCTAATATTAAACCTAAAAGTGTCCAATATTCGAATAGTTAAAATGGAACATCGAGTAAAAATGAGGACCAAATTAAAAAAAAAATCGCCTAAGTTTAAATACTAGGTTTTAAATGAAACCTAAAATGGAGTCTCTAATTATTAACCTAATAAATTTTTAATTAATTATGCGATTCGAATAAGTAAAAGAAAGTCAAACACCCCCATGCCTTGCTGCTGCTGCCACGCCCCTGCTGCCATCTACACCATCCCGATTTTTGCTTCTTCCCTGCCACACGCCACCATCAACAATCACAACACAAACAAATCAGGAACATTTTTTCCTTTTCCTTTTCAGTGTATACGTGTAAATTGGGGGTATAAAAACCCATCAAAAATTGATTTGTAGGGGGTTTTCTTTTCTTTTATCGGGATTGTAACATAGATTTTTATCTCCCCCATTTGAGAATACACAAAAAGAAAAGCAATATAGAAGGTTTGGAAGGTTTTCCTCCATCTTTTTTCTTTGGTTTTCTTTAGTTTTGATTCAAAGTTTAAAGTAAAAATAGGAAATGGATTAGAGTTTTTTTTGGTTACCTTGTTTGTCGGTTCTCGCCGGAGTGAAGCGGGACTGAGTTACGACCAAAGGTCGTCGGTCGGAGGGGAGAACCATTAAGGAGGTGGTCGGCGGTATAGGCTCATACCATTGGGCTTTTTGTGTCTCGGTTGAGATAGAAAGGTTGAGGAAGAAGAAGAGGGTGAGATGTTTTTTTGGTTCCCATGGGTTTGTGGAGAGAAAAGGAGAGGGGGTTTAGTTTTAAAACGTTTGGATAAATAATGCTCTAGGTTTCTCGATTCAAGAGTACTTCATACTTTTGTCACCAAAGTGTTTTGGTAAATTACTCCTAGGCTTCGTCATTCTAGTACCCTTTGTATTATGTCCACCTGTTTTAAGAGAAAATCACACAAGTCCCCTTGTTTTTTTTTTGAAAAATGATTACTTTGTATTAGAAATCACAAAGTACACCACCTCATGGACCTCATTGAAAAACCTCTCTAATCCTAATTAGAGGAAAAAGAGTGAACCTTGGGATGGAAGAAGGTCCAACAAGGACCCAGGAACAACAAGAAACAACAGCCATGAACACACCACTAGAACATCCCGAAACAAACAACAATAATGTAGCTACACATTACCCCTGAATGAAACACAAATAAGAACTACACACATCCAAAACAACAAACAAAACCAAGATATAACCTCCGAGACATAAAACAGAAGAGATTTGCCTAACAAAGGTTGTAAACTTTTGATCTGAGCCCAAACAACGTCAACCAAACAGTAAGAAAACGAGACTACGAACAACTCTAAAACACTCGAATCCATCGAGAGTATAGCGAAACAGTAAAAAAGATCTCTAGAAGCTCTGCCCTAACACGAACCTTCCACGCGAAGCGTTGCCCTCGCTACAAAGATCAATCTCCGACCGATCAACAGCACAATCTGTCGCAAATAAACCACGATAAGCCACATCCCTACTATCAAATTGCCTCGACTTCTGTCTCCTCAAATCTTCTATATTCTATTGAGCATACACACTAAATATCAATCTCGAAAATCCAGGTTGGACTGCTGGGATTGCACCAAACCACCATGCATATTTTACAAAAAAATCCTCGCCCATTGCTCTAATAATCGCCTACCTGGATAATATGACGAACATAATTAAAAATGGAGAATCAAGCTTATTCCCTTAAAAACGCAACTCCACCTCACAATCCACTATCCCATACAAGTTGTCTCCAAATCTGCAACATTATCACTCCTCAGGCAGAAACGCAAACATGCAGATGCAATAATAAAAACCCAGGGCCCCCCACATGCATCACTCCTAGCTCCACTAAAACTCCCATACCATGCTGCCTCTCTACCAAAACACACAAAACCGCAAACACCAATATAGCTGCCAATACCAAAAATATTCCTCTGGCACAACGCCAAGAGCTACACGTGCCCATACCACCTTACTCAGGACTAGTTTATTCTGCACAAACCACAACGAAACCAAAAGCATCCACCAAAACATCGGCGATTGCATGCCACGCTCCGCCATCAACCAAAGCTCCAACAAAGAAAGCACAAAACCTCATAAAATGGAGAACTTCCAAAAGAAATAACATCCACTATTAAACGACAGCCACATCACTTCCACGACCATAACACAAAACCAACAATTGAAGCGGTTACCTCCTGCAACCTAGGACTCAACACATCATCGATACAGATGTATTCACCTCTCCACCACCGGTCGAAATGCCATCAAGGAACACACAATGCAAAACAACAAATACAATAACGGGCAATGAACATCATCTAAAAGGAACTTCAGCGAACACCTATCTAGGCAAAGCAATCACAAGACAGCTTAAGGACGAAGGAGAGGAAATAACTTTGAAACAACCCACTCTCTCAAATCCAACTAATAGACGAAGAAAGGACACAAACGCGACGAACACCGAAATTGCGAGGTTGAGGCCGCCTCCACCATAGATCTTATTGCTAGAGAGAAAACAAATAAAAAGTTAGAATAACAAAAGAAAGAAAAAGATCGGCGGCCAACAACTAACCATAAAGGCTGGTGTCGCCACCTCCGCCTCAGGCAATAAAAACTGCCTAGTCCCCTTGTTTTAGCATCCTTTGATATTCTTGTCACCTATTTTGTGGATTAATCACCCGAAGCTCCTCCAATTTTTACCTTCTTTTTACACTTTAGTTTATTTTAAGTTAGCTTGCTGATTTTATTTTATTTTATTTTGATCATTGATTATGTCATTATATTTTGTGTTGTTTATATTTTAGTCATCACATATGCTTTTCTATTTATTTTAAGTTAGCTTGCTGATTTTATTTTATTTTATTTTGATCATTTAATAATTATTGCTTATTAATATTCGAATGTTTCTACGACCTTGTGGTGACCCAATTGGGGTATGATCCACATTATCATGGTCCGGACTCTACTAACTTCTAACTGATTTTTTATTTTTATTAATTTGTTTGAATTATTATAGAACCTTGTGAAGACCTAATTCAGGGTATGATTCATATTATTATGGTTCGGATTCTACTATTATTTCTAACACTAACCAATAATTACTTATTTATCTATTTACTAACATTAACCACTAACAACTTTTTTTTTCATTTTTTCACTAAAAGGAAGGGCAATCTCGAGCTTGGGTCCTTGAACTTTCTGGAATTTTGAAAATTGCCATAAAATTTTGAGAATCATACAATTTGGCCCATGAAAAAAATTTCCCCAACTTCAGGGTGTGACAGTTCACTTACTATGTCCATGGAGTAGGCTCTATGCAATATCGGGTTCATCTTATAACGACGCTCGAGAAAAAAAGAATTAGATAATTGAATTAAATACGGATTAAAAAAATTATTTTGAATTATTCGAAAATTTTTTTTAAAAAAATTGGGCCTTTAAAAAATATTTATACAGTCTCGACAATTCCAACCCTCTCCAGTCCCCAGCACCAATGACCTCTATGATAAAAAATCAAACTTGATTGTGGTCATGTTATACATATATAAATAATTAGAAGAAAAAAATTGGCCCCAGAATAGTATAAAAGTTATAATAGTTTGAGTTAATTTAATATACAATTTAATATCTGATTTTTATTTTTAAATTAGGGTATTTATTTTAATATATAGTTTGTTAACGATATTTTTTTAGATATTTTCACTTCATTCGTATTTGTATACTATTATATAAATTATTTCTAGTAAGGTTTTTGACATATTAGGATATGTAATTTGGATATGGATTCTGATATTTATATATCTGATTTTTTAGATCAGATACGGATCACAATTTTAATGGTCCAAATTTATTGATATCCAAAATTTCGGATAGGATAATATACGATATCAAAAAATGTACACCCCTAATTGAGACTACCACAAACGAATTCCAATGGTGAGAACTGGAAGGAGGATAAGAAAAACATATCTCAATTTTACTCGGATAGAATGGTGAAAAAGCAACATCAATGATGGAGAAGCCAAAAGTAACTGAACCATTTCTATGTCACTTGAGATTTTTTTAGGTGAAATCGACATCGAATTTAAATTTGAGACAGAAAAATTATGATCTTCAATCATCGTCGATAATGATTATCATATTGATATTTAGAAAAAATGGAAAGTAAAAAGAATAAATAATGTTATAAGGCTCCAAAAATGACATCATTTTGAGATCGGCGTCAACATCTTTTCGAGGGAAGTAATATAATGAGGATCACAAATATAATTATATAAATTTAGGTATTTGATATATTAGCATTTATGTTAACGATAAGATTGATTAAAACCATTTAAGAATTTAATGACTCAATTAACAAAATTCACAGTTCAATTGTCAACATAAAACCTACCCTATGATTTAACGACTATACAAGTAGTTTATCTTATAAATTAATACAGTTTGAATTCATCAAATTAAGCTTCGCTTAAATAAGAAAACATGAGTTCACGAAGGGGTCGAAAAGAGACTTGGGTTGGGGACCATCCCATTCCACTGATTCCCACCACTCCTTTGGTATTATCCGAACTGAAAGAGAAAGATTTGCAGATGCAGATGCAGATGGTGGGACATTATCAAGTTTGGGAAGATTAAGACCCATCCTCTTTAATTTTGGACAGTCTACAATCTCAATTTGTAGAAGAGAATCACAAACCAGTACTCCACCAGCACTGCAAATGCTCTTTAATTCAGGTAGATCCCACAAACTCAATAGGCTCAATTGTGGAAGATAAAACTCGGTGATAACCATTCCTCTTTCCTCCGTCTCAACTTCTGATGTTATTATTTCCTTCAATTGCTTACACCCTTCAACACTGAGTATTTGTAAATTTAGCGGCACACAATTTGGGGAGAACAACTTTTTCATATTTCTGCAATCATTTATTTTAAGAGATCTAAGAGATGAAAAGGAGGAAAGTGAGAAGAGGATAAACCTGGAGAAAAGAGGGTATTCTTCACTGCAATCAACATTGCATTCCCTAATTTGCAATCCCTCATTGTCACGTGGAAGCACAATCTGGTAGGTATAGATGTTACAACCACTTACAACAATTTCTTTTCTTGCACCTTCAAAAAACGTAGGAAAGCCTATATCTCCCACGTAGATTATGTATTGACGAGGCTCTTCTCGGCCACGGCAAGCTTCGAGATACATATTTAAGTTGTGCCAGTCATGAAACCTCCCTTCAAGAGTTCCCTGCAGTTTCTTCAATTCACCAACCTCCTTTCCATTTATCAGAGTTTCACCGACGATCAAGTCTTGAAGACAACAAAGTCTTGAAAGTACTTCATTCGGGATCTCATTTAAGCTGTAGAAATAACCTAAATTTAGGTACTCAAGACTCACCAAGTTTTCCATCCCATCAGGGATTTCCTTGATATTTGTTCCTCGAAGATTCAACTTCTTTAAAACTCCAAGATTTGACAACGATGGAACATTCTCTAAATCTTTACAATAAGCAAGCAACAATGAAGTGAGGTTCTTCAAATTTGATAAGGAATGCGGAAGACTCTTGATAGGATTGAAGGAAAGATCAAGAATCTTGAGTTCATTCGCATCATCGAAGAAGCTTTCTGGAATACTTTCTATACGACAATCAGACAACAACAATGTTGTGAGCCCGGGACACTTCGACAAGGAAATTGGAAGACTCTTGATAGGATTTCTGTATATATCAAGAACCTTAAGTGCATCCATATGCTTGAAAAATCCTTCTGGAATACTCACTATATTGCAATGAGACAACAACAATGTTGTGAGCCTGGGACACTTTGGGGGTGACATTTCTAAAGGTATATATAACCACTGATTCCTCATCAACGAAACTTTCTCTAGATCCTTGCTCCATTCTTGCACATCTGGTATTTTTTCAAGCATCATGCCAGTTTTTACCAGGACTCGAGATTCTGCAATATGTAATGCCATGTCCCTTATAAGATCATGCATCTTTATAGTTCTTTCATTTTCAGAATGAGTAAAAACTTCCAACAAACAATTGCTGATGAGTCTATTCATTATTGCACGACCCCTGTCAAACCCTGCCCGCATGCTATCCATTTCTTCCACAAGCCCTTCTGCGATCCAAAGTTGAATAAGACTTCGTTCTTCAATTTCCTCATCTTCCGGATATAATGCACAACTGAGGAAACAATCTTGAAGTTTTGGATTCTTTAAACGATCAAAACTAAATTGTAATTGTTGGAACACTTCTTCTTCGAATCCATTAACACTCTTTTTGCGTAGACTTAATTCTTTTAGTGCATTCCTCCATTCTGAAATGTCATCAATGCCCTTCATACAAGAAGCTATAGTAATTACTCCCAAGGGCAAACCTGCACAACGCTTAGCAATTGATCTTGCAATTGGTTTCACCCCTCGAATAATGAGAATATCACGACCCGCCTTCTCCAAGAACAACGTCCATGCCTCTTCTTCCGTTAGAGGCTTTACTTTAATCATTCTACAACCCACTTGTCGACACACATCAGATGATCGAGTTGTCAACACTAACTTACTCCCATTTGACGGCTCGAGAATTCCTATTCTCTCTAGTGAAACCTTCTCCCATAGGTCATCCAAGATCATCACAAACCTACCCTTCTGAGACAATGTTTCAAAGATCATCCTGCCCTTGTAGTTTCATCTTCATCACCAGAAAATTCTACTCCAATTCTACTTGCAATGTCTTTCTGCAGTTTAACAATACTCACCTCTTTGGATACAGTGATCCAAATCACAATTTCAAATTTCCCCGTCTCTTTTAAGAGTTGGTTGTTTATAACCTTCATGATGCTTGTTTTCCCACGCCACCCATGCCCCAAACTCCAATCTTTCGAACCCCATCATCCATCAAGCACTGCCAAATCTCTCTAACACAGGCCTTTACAGCTTCACCTGATAAACTTATTGTGGATAAAACTTGTCCGATCCATTGAGGATTGTTAACCACCAAACCTCCATGAAACTTACCATGTTGAATAATAAGTTCTTCAACTTCCTTTGTACTCTTTGACAAATATTCTGTGTGAGATGCACGTGTAAGAGCACTACTTTCACCGATTCTGTCATCAAGGTCTTGCACTTCGCCATTGACTCTTTCAACATTTTCCAACCATATCTGGACTTCCTCCTTGAGTTTCTTCCTTGGCTGCAGCTCTGTTCTCATTATATATTCCGTATCTTTCTTCGTTCCATTCAATTCTTTTAATTTCCTTTTAAGGTCCTTCATATGCTGATCAAAGCTCATGTGATCGTCCAAGTGCTTATTAATCTTATTCAGAACAAAGTCCATGGCTGCAAGTCACAAGCAATATGTTAGAAACTGGGCAACACAGTAATGAACATGGAGTAGAAAGCGATATATGCCATGGACTTGCAGTTTATGAAAAAAATCAAGTTAATGATTATGGAGTAAAAAGAATGAAAAAGAATCATGTTCCTTGCAGTTAATGAGGTTCGAAAGAACAATAAAAATGTAAAATTCAATACATACCTCTTCTGAAAATTTTGTTCGGAGATGATAACCGGAGAGAACTAGCAAAAAAACGTTCCTGATAATATGAGAAACGGTGATATAAAGAGCCACTCCAAAGGGTTCTCTATGCATGTGCTAGAATTACCTACACTTAAGCAATTTTCACCAACAACAAACAAGGAAATCACACACCCTTGGCGGAACAAATCACTGTTACACGCACACAGAACAACAGGTAATTACAAATTTCCAAGTTTATTGGTCATTATTGTCTTTTTCTTCTTTATAGGCTACTGATATTGTTAGGCCTGTAAATGAACTGAATGTTCAGCGAACCGTTCATGAACCATGCGGCGGGAAGTTCGTTTATGTGCGTTTATTTATTAATGAACGAACATGAACAAGATTTTGTGTCCGTTTAATTAAATGAACGAACATGAACATAGGTCTCGTTCGTTCATTTACGTTCGTGAACGTTCGTTATGTTCGTTCGGTTATGTTCGTTTATGTTCGTTCATTTATGTTTAATTCAATCTTCTTAAATCAATTTTGGTGACCAATTTGTAAGTATCTTAAAAATATTAATTAATCTGATATTCTGATGACCAACTCTATAATTAACCCAATTTTATTTGGAGATTAAATCCAATATGTTAACCTGTGAGGCACCTCGCACCTATATTCATTTTCCTCCTTTTTTTCCCCAAACCCTAGTATTCACTGGAGAGTGGAGACGATCGGTGAAAGCTTCAAAACAAGTTATATTATAGTGCAATCTAAAGTTTTACAGGTATGTTTTCCTCTATTTCTCTGTTTTATTTGGCTTAATAGTTGATATGTAAAGTTATTGTGGGTATCTTCACATCTAAAACTCAAGAAAACATCATACTTCTTTCTAGAAATAGATGGGAAGATAAAGGTAACAATCGGAAGTATATGAGCATCAGTAAAGAGAAAAATATATAGAATTTGCCAAAAAAAACAAAACAAAACAAAGGTTTCTATGCAATTTCTGAAAAAGAGTGTAATAGCGGAAGTAATGAGTTTTCAAGGAAGAACCCATTAATAAGTAGAAAATACACTTTGACAATGAACTTTTGTTTTCATAGTTCTTGTGTGACCTTTAGTTGTGGAGTAGACTTTAGGTACGATAAAATTTTGAATGGTGGTTTAGCAATAATATCAGTTAGATATGTAGCATCGGAGGGATTTCGGATCTATGTTATTGCCTTGTAGTCCAATTTGTACCGTTCGAAATCTTCATGCTGTTAAATTTTCTACTCTGCTAATGGAAAGGACTATTATTAACAAATCTCACTAAAGTCTGACATTGATGTCACAAAACTTTTAGCCGGCGAATTTATTAGAATAACGTAGTGAAAACGATTGTTCATATGTAATCGTGGACCACTAAAATAAATGTTATAGCGTTAAATTAAAGTCATGTGAATCATTTAATATCTTTAAAAGATCAATCGAAATATATGATATCTTCAAACATTTCATCGATGCTAATCAACTCTTACGCTATTTATCATTGTAGATTTGGTTAATTTGCATTGTCGACTATATTTCATGAAAGAACAATGGAAGGTAGGGTCTCCAACGTTCGTGTTCATTTATGTTCGTGTTCATTTATGTTCGTGTTCGTTTATGTTCGTGTTAGTTTATGTTCGTTTATTTATTAAATGAACGAACATGAACAAACTATATTCCTTAAAGAACGAACATGAACAAAAAAAATTTGTTCGTTTATGTTTGTTTATTTATTAAATGAACGAACATGAACAGACCTTCATTCGTGTGCGTTCGGTTCGTTTACAGGCCTAGATATTATTATTTGTTATTTGGGTTTATTGTCTTTTTCTTCTTTACACCGCTCACCAAAACTTAAGCAAGTTTCACCTACTACACAAAGGAAATGTTGACTCCAGTCTCAGTGACCTACTACACAAACGAACTGATTTTCAATAAAGCTGGTTAGGTGCAACGACTTTAAGAAAGTCAAATTAAAGTTTGATTTGAATCATATTTAATACTATCTTGGTAGATACATAATGTGAAAATATAGAAATATAAGCCATCCAAGTCAATTCAAAATTGACAATAACAACATGGAGTGTCAGATTGGTTTACAAAAGAACTAATGGCATATAAGCAGGGACGGAATGAGCCTTCAGGAATACTCTCTGTACCACAATCAGACAACAACAATGTGGCGAGCCTGTGACACTTCGATAAAGAATTAGAAAGACTCTTGTGATAGAATTTCTAGAAAGATCAAGAATTTTAAGTGTGTCCATATGCTTGAAGAAACCTTCAGGAATGCTCCCTATATCACAGTCAGACAACAACAATGTTGTGAGCCTGGGACACTTTGGGGGTGACGTTTCCAAGGGTATGTACAACAACGAATTACTCATCAATGAAACTTTCTCTAGATCTTTGCTCCATTCTTGCTCATCTGGTGACTCTATTAACATCGTACCGGCTTTTACCAAGAATCGAGATTCTTCAATATGTAATGCCATGTCCCTTAGAAGATCATGCATCTTCACAGTTCTTGTATTTTCGAAATGAGTAAAATTCTAACAAACAATTGCCGATGAGTCTATTCATTATTGCACGACGCCTATCGAACTCTGTTTGCTTACTATCCATTTCTTCTACAAGCCCTTATGAAATCCAAAGTTGAATAAGACGCCCCTCTTCGATTTCCTGATCTTCTGGATATAATGCACAACTGAGGAAATCCTTTAAACGATGGAATTGTAATTGTTGGAACACATTTTTGGCGTTGACTAAATTCTTTTAATGCATTCCTCCATTCGGAAATGTCATCAATTCCCTTCATGCAAGAAGCTGTAGTGATTAGTCCTAAGGGCAAACCTGCACAACGCCTAGCAATTGATCTTGCAATTGGTTCCACTCCTCGAATACTGAGAATATCACGATCCACCTTCTCTAAGAACAACTTCCATGCCTCTTCTTCCATCAAAGGCTTTACTTTAATTACTCTACAACCCATTTGTCGACACACATCAGATGATCGAGTTGTCAACACCAACTTACTCCCCGCAGACGGTTCAGGGATTCCTACTTTATCAAGGGAAACTTTCTCCCACAGGTCATCCAAGATCATCACAAACTTCCTCTTTCGAGTCAATGTTTCAAAGAGAATCCCTGCCCTTGTAGTTTCATCTTCGTAACCGGAAAATTCGACTCCGATTTTACTAGCAATGTCTTTCTGCAGTTTAGCAATACTCGTCTCTTTGGATACAGTGATCCTAATCACAATATCGAATTTCCCAGTCTCTTTTAAGAGTTGCTTGTTTATAACCTTCATGATGCTTATTTTTCCCACGCCACCCATCCCCCAAAGTCCAAGCTTTGGAACCTCATCATCCATCAAGCACTGCCAAATCTCTTCAGCACAGGCCTTTACAGCTTCACCTGATAAACTTGTTGTCGACAAAACTTGTCCAATCCATTTAGGATTGTCAACCACCAAACCTCCATGAAATTTACCATGTTGAATAATAAGTTCATAGACTTCCTTTATACTCTTTAACACATCTTCTCCGCGAAATCCATGTTTATTCTTTCAACATTTTCCAACCATATCTGGATTTCCGCCTTCAGTTTCTTTCTTGGCTGAAGCTCTGTGCTCATTATAGATTCTGCATCTTCCTTCAAACCATTCAATTCCTTTAATTTCCTTTTAAGCTCATTCCGATACTGATCAAAACTCATGTGACAGTCCAACTGTTTGTCTATCTTATTCAGAAGAAAGTCCATGGCTGCAAGTCACGAGCAAAATGTTAGAAACTAAATAATAACGCATCATGAGGTGAATGTATCTAAACATGTTTTAAAAAATTCCATTTTCTCATAAAATTTTATTTTTTATTTTTGTTTAGTTTTGGTGTTTCCTTGAATTTGAGTTTTAATCTCATACTTTTTTATATTTTTAGAATTCGTGTGTCAAGGCAGAGATTATTAATGTTTGACGCAAACTCAATTTGACTCATGAATATATATAAAATCAAGAGGAAATTATTTTATTTTTTATATTAATGAATTTTTTCCGTAATTGTTTTTCAAAAGAGTTTTACACTTAAAAATATTAATATCTATTTTATTACGTGATCATTTTATTTATTGTTATTTTCTAATAAAAACTCCGAATTAAAAATAACTTCATCACTATAAAATAATACTCTGACTTCATTTTCATTAATACATGAAATTGAAATAATCATTATAAATATTGTGCATATATTTTTCAACATACATGTAAGCTAATTTTAAAATTGGTGAGTTGAAGATATAAAAATATGTGAAAATAGTTTGTTAATGGTTGAAGATAAGCCAAATTCTTTACTTCCTCAGCCTTGAACAATCGCTTCTTTCCAGTTTCATCTTCGGGTATTTTCTATTGAAGCTCTTCTATGATCTTGTTTTCGACTATTGGATGACGGGAAACCAGCCAAATGAACCAAGTAAGAGCAGAGCTTGTGGTGTCCCTCCCTGCAAGCATCATACTCAAAATAGTCTCTCAAGAATTTATCGTCACATTCTAAACCTATTGACTTCTCTTCGGTTATGTACGGTGTTAAGAGATCCACGCCTTCTTCGACGATTTCCGATGTCGAATTCGACCCTCGGTTCAAATCTTTCCTCTTCTGCCATATATACTCGGCTATAATATCATCAAGAACTTGCCCCGCCTTTCCATATTTCCGTTCTTGTCCCGTGTTCAGCCACCTCTGCAACTTGATAAACCATGGTGGCCTGACATGCCGATAAAATATCGCTTCCTCGGCATCATCCAGGGCCTTGGAGAAAAGAACATCCGGAAATTCGACCGAAAGGGATCTAGGGTCATGGCCAGTAACCAAGATGCATGTAGCATCGAACGTGAACCTTCGGAATATATCTTCTAAGTCTGCCACTAGGCATCGTTTGGCAAAATGGTTCATAACAGGAACGAGCCCGTGTGCCACCTTATAATGGGAAGCCCTCGACAAAAAACTATGAAACCGGTGAGTTCTCACGAATCCTTGAGCAACCATCCTCTGTGAAGACACCAAATTTTATCCTTTAACATTATATAATATATTTACATTATAATTTATATATATATATATATATATATATATATATATATATATTTTACATATGGTGCATACGTATTTACACACAAATCTGTTACATTTGCAGGCCTGTTACACGAGGCCCAGCTGTACACAACCCAAACGTGGGAGTCCAAACGTGTGGGGTTTTCAGAAACCCTAAACATATGCTCTCAAACCCTAGCCTCGTCAGCGCCGCTTTAGCTACCTCTTCACGCGGCCAACACCGAGTTTCACGGCAAGACCCCCATCACCGCACGTCTCGCCTTCAACGACCGGGACTCTCGGCCACGCAAAGAAATAAGCAACAACAACCAACATCAGTGTTTTACTTTAATTTAAACTCTAAAAATAGCCTTTTTTTTTGGGCTATAAATATTATGTAAAGCACACAAGTTTAGACACAGAGAGATTACTGCGAATACACACAGAAAGTCACCATAGCAAGCACAAAGAAAGTCAGAACACTTGTACAACATTTCGAAACAAGAAATAAAAGCGAGGTATATTAGTTGTTTACCTTTTCGTTCGCTTGATCCTTTGCACGTCAAATTTATCGTCCATCGTGTTGTTTTGAGTTGAAAGTAAAAAATCTTTTGGCCGATGAAAGGTGTTTTTCGTTCGAGATCGTTTGTATAGATCTACGAAAACCCGAGGCCTTTTTTTTGAAAAACCAAACTTGATTTTCAAAACGAGGAGAAGAAAAGCATTCGGAAAAGTAAAAAATCTTTTGATTTTGCCGCCGATGAACGGCGGCCGTCGCCGTTCAACGGCGGCGGCGAGGCGGTGTAGGGCGGTCGATTTCTGGATTCTTGAAGAATCCGGCCGTGTTCTTATTTTTTGAAGAACACTTGAGAGTGTTTTTCAGAGAGGGGGAGGAGAGCTTTGATTTGTGAGGAGAGAAATGAAACTAAAAAAATGTTTGAGTCATATATTAAACCCGTTCCAGCTTATGCCCAACCCGATGAACCTCGGACCCGCGTGTTTTTGCAAGAAGCGAGAGATTTGCGTTTTGGTTCTCCAGTTTCAAAAACATTTAATTTGGTCCTCTGAATCGATTATTGAACCTGAAATCCTTGTAAATTGACCCTTGAGTTTATTTTGTTTTCAATTTATCCCTACTATTATATACTATATTTCATTATTATTATATTTTACTCCCTTATTTATATATATGCGTTTTGGTTCTCCAGTTTCAAAAACGTTTAATTTGGTCCTCTGAATCGATTATTGAACCTGAAATCCTTGTAAATTGACCCTTGAGTTTATTTCGTTTTCAATTTAATCCCTACTATTATTATATACTATATTTTCATTATTATTATATTTTATTCCCTTATTTATATATATGCGTTTTGGTTCTCCAGTTTCAAAAACGTTTAATTTGGTCCTCTGAATCGATTATTGAACCTGAAATCCTTGTAAATTGACCCTTGAGTTTATTTCGTTTTCAATTTAATCCCTACTATTATTATATACTATATTTTCATTATTATTATATTTTACTCCCTTATTTATATATATATATCTTATGTATATTTTTATTTTATTTTATTATATTTATATATATATATATACCCATATATATATATATATATATACATAACCATAATTATTTTTATTATTTTAAGAATTATTGATGGCGTATATAAATGTATATTTTTTTTCCTTTATTATTATATGTATATTCTTTATTTTTTTCATTTACTTTATTTATTTTTATTCTGTTGCGTTTCCTTTTTATTTAATACATGTTTTATTTGTATTCCTTTGTTTTTATATAGTTTTCATTTCTTTGTTTGTATGTTTTTTTGCTCTTCATATATGTATATATACATTTATTTAGTATTTTTTTCTTTCCTTTATCTATCTTATTTATCATTAGTTTATTTGTATTGTCTCCTCTTATTTGTATCATTGGTTTGTGGTTGTTATATCTTATTTATTTTCACCCCTCCAAACGTAACGTTTTTTTCTTAATGGTCTTCATTCAATTAATCAAGGTAGTAATTTTGGATCGTTATTTTACCTTTTAATTTAGATTTATAACTTTCTTAATTAAAGACAACTGGAAATTATGTAGTACCGAAAGGGCAGTTCAAGGGTGCTAACCCTTCCTTGACTGTAACCGACTCCCGAATCCGACACATCTTTGGTAAGACGCAGATCAGGTAAGAAATAAGGTATCCGATCTACCTATTTAATTTTAAATAAATGATCGGTGGCGACTCCAATCCACATTTTTCAAGTCGAAGCCCAATCCCGGGCCCAACCGAAAGACGGTTATGACAGCTTGGCGACTCCGCTGGGGACACAGGTAAGTGAGTCAGGCTAAGGTAATTTCCAGTTGTCTTTTTAATGAAAAGGGTAAGTTTGAACTTTAAGGTAACATTTCGATCCTTATTACTTACTTTTGGTTATATTTTTTTTTTCGAGTAAATAGTTGGACTAATCGTTTTCTCATGATTTCAGACTTCAAAGTTTTTTTTCATCTAAGGCTCTATACCCGAGCTCCGAACCCGTTTTAAGTGGGGGTGAAAGCGACGCCTTCGTGTGAATTTATTCACCGTATGGGCCTAGCAAGTAGCCTTCGGGATTCATATACCTTATGCCTTCGTGTGAATTTATTCTCCGTATGGGCATAAGGGAATGTGTCCTCTCGAGTTTAACTTAGTCCACACAAGCCTGTGATGGGTTTCGGACTAAGGGTCTGGTCGGTCCAAGGGGGCGCCAGCAAGGAGAACTCGAGTACCATTTTTAGAACCCAAACCGGGAGGCTTTGAATAAATAGAGCCTACCCCAAAACCACATTCCAAAACCTAGGACATTTCTTTCCTAACCTTTTTATTTTTTATGTTTTTTCATTTACCATTTATTTTTATTTATTTTTATCTATTTCTATTTTACTAACCTTTTGCCTTGTGTTTGTTTTTAGCGTTTGCATCATAACAAAAGGCCATTGATCCCTAAAAAGGTGTTTATTAAAACTCAAATAATCTGAATTTATGGACAAAGGTGTCGTAATACAAGAGATTGAAAACGCTGAGGCACGACTATGGTCCGAGAAGACTCAAAGTGAAAGGGAGACAGTCTTCAAGGAAGCTATGTGTCAGAGTTGGTTCGCTACACCCCTATCAGCCTAAAACAAAACAATGTACAAGAGCTTCGAGATATCTGGGATAGTTGGAAGAATGATCGGAGACAGAAGTTCAGCCAACGGTACAGTGACATTGCACTCTTGCTTCATGTTAAAACTGATGAGCCCTTAATCAGAGCCATGGTCCAATCTGGAACCCGGGATATAGTTGCTTCACTTTTAACCAAGAGGACATGGTGCCTACCATCGAAGAATACACTACACTGCTGCATTGTGAAAGCATCAAGCTTGAGCGAGCCTACATTAAACACATCAAAAGCCAGCCTTCAAGAAGCACTGGCCAAAGTTGCAGGAGTAGATGAGAAATGGGTAATCGATCAGACTCAGCGTAGAGGCAGTGGAGAAGGAATTGAATGGATCCATATAAAGCAACTAATGAAAAACCACCCTGATGAGTGGAAGACTATAGACTTTTGCAACTGGGTCTGTACGGTTTGATTATCTTTCCGAAAGCTTTGGGGTGCATTGACGCTGCCGTGGTGGAACTATTTGAGCAACTTTCTAAACGAGTTAACCCAGCACCAGCCATCTGGCCGAGACCTTCGATCGCTCAACCATGCCGAAGAACTGGGGGGAGGAGATTAGGGTGTATTCAGCTCCTTCAGGTCTGGATTCACAGCCACTTCTGGAAGACTAACGGGGTTGCTACGCCGTTTCAGCACCACCTATTCACCTCTAGGTGAATTTATTACCTTGAAATGGCATGAAGGCGCTTCGAAAGAAAAATGGATGAAGGTCTTTACGCATCTTCAAGACCGAGATATCGTCTGGAGAGCCCCTTGGTTATTCCTCAGTGATGTTCTTTTTCGATGTGGTGACTCCGACACTGTGACCTTACTTTGACTTTGGGGAGCAGTCGGGTATGCTCCGCTATTAGCACTTAGACAATATGGAGCACGTCAGTTTGTCCCAGCAACATGCGGGTTAGTAGGTCAGAGTTTGAGTCACGGCGATAGCTATAAGAAGATGCTCAAATAAGCAGCCGATTCGTGGAGGAAAGTATTCCGGATGGATGTTGTAGCTGCCAGAAGCATGCTCACTCCGGATTATGGGAGTGGCGAAGATTGAGAAAGAATGACAATATCCCTGTGCCAGACTGTGATGACACCCGGACCATGGAAGAACATCTCAGGCATGTCCCTTCTGAACTCGAGATAGCCAAGACCGAGTTTGAAGCCGTGAATAATGAGCTGAAGAAAAGAATAAAGGAACTTGAAGCAGAAAAACTGGAAAAAGAACAAAAAAGAGTCCGTTTTGAGCTCGAGACTTGAGAAAAGGGTATCAAGAAGGTCAAGGATAATTCCAAGTTGAAGGTAACCTGAATACTGGAAAGACGAAGCTCATAGCTGAAAAGGAAGTTTGAGGGGCCTGATGAGAAAGCTTGGAAGGAAAAGATGAAGACTGCCAAAGACGTTGGCAGATAGTCATATCAGAACCAGCGCTTGAGAGTTCGGGTAGCTGACTTAGAAAAACAACATGAGAAAGAAGGCAAGACAATAGCTGAGTTAGAAGCTATTGTAGATGGGTTCAAGAGGAAGCAAACGAGCTTCGATAGTGCCTTTCGACGGAGGATTACAATGGCGTTTCCGTTGGGAACAAGCACAACGAAGGGTGAGGGCCCGAGACGGCAACCATACGAGATTTCCTGGATCAAGTGCAAAAAGCAGCCCGTCATCTTCACGGTCTAGCAAGGAAGCTGGTGTGGTTCGACAAGGCATTCAACCAGTGACAGATGAAGGCAGAAGACTTGTTAACATACTGGAAGCTGTTCGGGGTCTAGAGGATTTAGTCCGAATGTACCTTTAATCTGTTTTTATGTCTCTAAAAAGATAAAACATTTTTGTCTGAATAAGGATTATTTAAATAATGAACCTTTTCTGGATCAATGCCTCCAATTGCATCATCATGCATTACATTTCTTGCATTTTATATTTCATGTCTGTTTATTTTATATTTTTTCCATGTTTTACATTCGTATTAACTAACAGAACATGTCTCAGACACCGAGCTTACCACCACAAGCATCAGATACACATCACCCGCACAATACTCGAGCAAAAAAGAGACAAATGGAAGCCAGAATGGAGAAGATCGAAGAGCACATGGCAAGTCAAAAGGAACTAGAAGATAAGATGGCTCAGAACAGTGAAAGTACTCTTGAGTCCATCAAGAAAAATCAGGAGTCCTTGGTCGACCAAATCGTAGCCAAGTTGTCGTAAAGGGAAAGCAGCACTACCCGGGGACTCATTCGTTACCAAAGCGAAAGTTGCACCTGCTGCGAAGATGCAAACTTCTACAATCGTCCCTGATGATCATCCGATGATTATCATGTCCCAGACTTTGATGAGGAAGATAAAGCTAAAAAGATGGAAGAAAAGATAAAAATATTAGAAGATCAAATAAAGATGGTCCAAGGAGACCATGATTATTATGGAGTGGACGCAATGGAGCTGAGCCTAGTTCCAAACTTGGTGCTTCCACCAAAGTTTAAAGTTCCTGAGTTTGAGAAGTTCGACGGGAACAGTTTCCCTTCAGCCCATATTACTATGTTCTGTCGAAAGATGACAGGATATGGCGGGAATGACCACTCCTGATCCATTGTTTTCAAGAGAACCTGTCCGGTTCAGCTATTCGGTGGTACAACCAGCTTAGCCGGACTCATATCAAGGCGTGGAAAGACTTAGCCAAGTCTTTCTTGGAGCAGTATAAGCATATCAACGATATGAGACCAGACCGGGTCATGTTACAAAGCCTAGAGAAGAAACACAATGAGAGTTTCCGACAGTACGCACAGAGATGGAGGGATTTATCTGTGCAAGTTCATCCACCCTTGGATGAAAAGGAAACTAGAAAGCTGTTTGTACAGACCCTGAGGGCACCTTACTTCGGGCATTTGGTAGCAATCACGTCGGGGAGTTTTTCAGATTTAGTCATGGCCGGCGAAATGATCGAGTTGGCCATTAAACAAGGAAAGATTGAGGGAGGAGACTCCAGTAAAAAGCCTCCCATGAAAAAAGGAGCGAGAGATCAACAATGTGAACACCTACAACGTCAACAAGGGGGTTACGATCTCAAGCTCAAATTCCACAGCACATCTGTACCATCCGGTACTTCTAGACAGAACCAGAGAGAACCAAGAAGAGAAAGGGAAGGGAACAGTTTGACCCCATTCCCATGACGTATAAAGAATTATACCAACAGCTCTTCGACACTCATGCAGTGTCGCCTTATCCTATGAATCTAATAAATCCCCCTTACCCGAAATGGTATGACGAGAGTGCTCACTGTGAATACCATGGCGGTGTGCAGGGGCATTCGATTGAAAGTTGTCTCGCATTCAAAAGACTTGTGCAACGAATGCGAAACAAAAATTGGATCACTTTCAACTCCGGAGCACCAAACGTCGCCCAGAATCCTTGCCCAATCATCAGGAGACAGGAATCAATGCCGTTACTACCGAAGGGGGCAGGAAAGTTAAATCGAGTGTTTTAGAGATCAAATCTCCTTTGGCTTAGGTATGGAGCCAAATGGTGAAGGCAGGGCTTCTTGCACCATATCCGGATACGACAGAAAATGAAGATGGTATCCATTGTTGTTACCACAACAAAGAAGGGCATAAAGTGCAAGATTGCCCAGAGTTCAGATTGTTAGTCCAGCTCATGATGGATAGAAAGGAGCTGAGTTTTATGAAGAAATTCAAGATTCTTTGGAAGCAGATGTTTGTGCCACCGGAGAATCATCAGATAGAAAATTTGGTAGGGGGTAGTCCTTTGATAATTACCCCTAAGGCAAGCATGACAGTGACAACACCAGCCAAGGTGGTAATCTCCGCACCGCGGCCTTTTCAATATAAGGACAATCGGCAAGTGCCATGGAAGTACGATGTCAGGTGAGTACTTCCGGAGGAGGTGTATAGTAAAGTGGGGCAAAGACCACTGGAGCCATTCAAGAAGATGTGCTAGTCGTCGATGAACCTATAAAGGAGGAAGAAGCTAAAGAGTTCCTCAAGATCTTGAAGCACAGCGAGTACAACATTGTAGAACAGCTCCACAACTTACCTACACGTACCTCAATGCTAGCACTATTTTTAAGCTCGGAAGCACACCGAGAAGCGTTGTTGAATGTCCTTAGTCAAACGTTCGTGCCACAAGACATACCAGTCAGCAAGATGGATCGACTGGTGAACAATATTCAAGCTGATAATCTCATCTCGTTTTCAGATGATGAGATTCCATCAGGAGGAAGAGGCCGAACGAAGGCGTTACACATTACTACCTACTGTAAGGGGCACGCTTTACCAAGTGTCTTAATCGATAATGGTTCAGCCCTAAACGTGATGCCTTTGATTACATTGAAGAGGCTACCAATAGATACCTCTCATATGAGAGCTTGTCAGAATGTGGTCCGAGCATTTGATGGGACCAAAGAGAGGTATCGGAAAGATTGAGGTACCATTGACCATCGGACCAGCCACCTATGATGTTGAGTTCCTTGTGATGGATATCATGCCGTCCTATAGTTGTCTTTTGGGAAGGCCGTGGATTCATCAAGCAGGTGCAGTACCCTCCACGTTGCACCAGAAAGTTAAATTTGTCATTGACGGGGCCTTAGTAATTATCAACGCTGAAGAAGATATCGTGGCAAGCGTGACCACGGAGGCCCCATACATCGAAGTAGACAAAGAAGCAGTAGAATGTTCGTTCCGCTCCTTGGAGTTTGTGAATGCCACATTCGTGGCGGAAGGAAAGAGAATCCCAAGACCTCGACTCTCCAAATGCACAAGGATGGAGATCAAGCAAACCCTGGCCGAGGCAGAACCGGGAAAGGTTTTGGAAATATCTGCAGGGATGATCAATCATGTCCTTCCTATCTCAAATTAGACCAATTTGGGCTCGGTTTTCAGCCCATTTATCATGAAAGAGAAAGGAGATCCAAAAGAACCGGGAGAGAAGGTTGGCCAGATTGACTGGAAACGAACTCCAATGGAAGCCTATGACATTCCCGCCGCTTTTTCAGAACATTCAAGTCAGGTGGTTATGTGTTTGAGACCACCTCCGAGTTAGAACGGCTCTGGAAGATCTGAACGTTAATGCCGTGACCACAGAAGATGTTGACAACGGATAGATCCGGGATGCCTTCTGCCACATGGGTTCGTGCCTAGCAGTTGGTCGGTGGAAGAACTACCTGTGGTTTACAAGAATCTTTCAGAGTAATATTCGAACTATCCCTATTTGCCTATACCCGGGGCAATAGGTGATCTTTTGTAAGGGTGAATAAATGTTTTGTTTAAGTTTAATAAAGGATGCATTTTTCTTTTCCATGGCAAACAAATTTTTCTTTTATTCATTATCTATCTCCTTCATTCCGTACTTCATTTCCAGTTACTCTCAAGTTAGTTCTTGACCACATGGCAAACAAATTTTTTTTTTTTCATTATCTATCTCCTTCATTCCAGTACTTCATTTCCAGTTACTCTCAAAGTTAGTTCTTGACCATTCCGTGTGGGATATTATCCTCTCACACATACACATCTTCCTCTTTTCAGGTTCCCAGATAACGATATGTGGGCACTAATGATCCTGATCCGGAGTGGATTTTGAATCAACCATTTGTCTTGGGGAATTTGAAGAATGCGATAATGAAGAAGAGTACAACTTGCCTACCGAATTGTTGAGAATAGAAAAAGAAGAAAAGCAAATACTGCCACATGAGGAGGCGATCGAAATATTAAATTTGGGCACTGAGGAAGATCGAAAGAAGGTTAAAATCGGCACAACTCTTTCGACTGAAGCAAGAAAAACCTGATAGCCTTACTTCAGGAGTACGAAGATGTGTTTGCTTGGTCGTATCAAGACATGCCGGACTAGACACAGATATGGTAGTTCACAAACTGCCAATCAAACCAGATTCAAACCTGTGCAGCAAAAACTGAGAAGAATGCGACCAGAAATGCTCCTTAAGATAAAGGAAAGTCAAGAAGCAATTTGATGCCGGTTTCTCCAAGTGGCCAAATACCCTGAGTGGGTGGCCAACATAGTGCCTGTGCCGAAGAAGGACGGGAAAGTACGCATGTGTGTCGATTACCGGGACCTTAATAGGCCAGTCCCAAGGACAACTTTCCTCTGCCACACATAGACACTCTGGTGGACAATACGGCTGGGAACGCCTACTTTTCATTCATGGATGGATTTTCGGGGTACAATCAGATCAAGATGCATCCCGAAGACATGGAGAAGACCACTTTCGTCACAATGTGGGGAACTTTCTGTTACAAGTGATGCCTTTCGGATTAAGAATGCTGGGGCAACATATCAGAGAGCTATGGTGACCCTGTTCCACGACATGATGCACAAAGAAATCGAGGTTTATGTCGACGACATGATTGTCAAGGCACAACCGAGAGTGAACATGTCAAGAATCTGAGGAAGCTCTTCCAGAGATTGAGAAAGTTCCAGCTGAGACTAAACCCTAGCAAGTGTACCTTCGGGTAACATCTGGAAAACTACTAGGCTTTATAGTCAGCAGGAGAGGCATACAGGTCGATCCTGATAAGGTTAAGGCTATCCAGAATCTACCTCCACCACGAACCCAAAAGAAGTCCGAGGTTTTTTGGGCAGACTAAACTACATAGCTCGGTTCATCTCTCAGTTAACCGACAAATCCTCCGAAAGAATAGCCCTGGAGCATGGGATAAAAACTGTCAGATTGCATTTGAGAAGGTAAAAGAGTACCTGTCCCACGCACCTGTCCTGATGTCCCTATCCCAGGAAAACCTCTGTTTTTGTATCTATCCATATTCGAGAACTCCATGGGTTGTCTGGGTCAACACGACGAGTCTGGGAAGAAGGAAAGAGCCATCTACTACTTAAGCAAAGTTCACCGATGTGCGAGGTCCGATATCCTCCTATTGAGAAGGTTTGTTGTGCCCTGATATGGGCTACAAAAAGACTTCGACAATACATGTTGTATCACACCACTTGGCTGATTTCCAAGTTAGACCCCACTAATATGATGGGTGTACCTGCTCTATCCGGAAGGTTAGCCCGATGGCATATGCTTTTGTCTGAATTTGACATCGAATACGTGAGCCAAAAAGCGGTAAGGCAGCGCCATATCCGATTTTTTGGCAAGCAGAACTGATGAGAGCTATGAGTCGCTGGACTTTGATTTCCCAGACGAGACTTAATGGCCGTATCTTTAGAGGAAGCAAGCACTTCAGCGGACAGTTCCTGGAGAATGCACTTCGATGGGCATCAAATGCACTAGGACATGCATCGGGGCAATCCTAGTCTCCCCAGAAGGGAGTCACTCACCCGTTTACCAGCAGACTGAACTTTGATTGTACCAATAACATGGCAGAATATGAAGCCTTTGTCTTGGGAATTCGGCTGCACTGGGACAAAATATAAAGACTTTGCGGGTGTATGGAGACTCAGCCTTAGTAATCTATCAGCTCCGAGGAGAATGGAAACTAAGGATAAAACTGTTAGAATACCGAGACTAGTGCTGGATCTACTCGAAGTTCGACGAAGTCACCTTCCACTACGTGCCTAGAGAAGAAAATCAGATGGCTGACGCTTTAGCTACATTGGCACCGCATTCAGGTGGTGGGGGGAGTCTGAAATGATGCCAATAACAGCAGTCGTAGAGTACCCAGCTCATTGTTACCAAATTGAAGAAGTGAAAGATACGAAGCCTTGGTACTACGACATTCTCAGTATATCAAGCATCGGAGTTATCCAGAAAACCGAAAGAAGAGAACCCTTAGAAGGTTGGAGCTGGATAGTCCTTGACGGAGGTTTTATACAAGAAAAGCCATAACCAAGTTCTGTTAAGGTGCGTCGATGCTGAAGAGGCAAAAATGATAGTGAAGAAGTACATGATGGAGTTTGTGGAGCACATAAAATGGGCATATGTCAAGACAAATAATGAGATGCGGATATTTTTGGTCTCGCTGGAAAACGATTGCATCAACTATGCTAGGAGATGTCATAAATGTCAGATTTATGGAGACAAGATAAATGTTCCACCCCATCCGCTTCATGTAATGACGTCACCATGGCCTTTTCTCTGCTGGGGCATGGACGTTATCGGGCAAATCCATCCGAAGGCTTCGAATGGTCACCGTTTCATTCTCGTAGCAATTGACTATTTCACGAAATGGGTAGAGGCTGCGTCATACGCCAGTGTCACTCAATCCACTATTTGCAAGTTTCTGAAGAAAGAAATTATATGTCTATGGTCTACCTGAAAGGATTATCACCGATAACGCAACAAACTTGAACAACAAGATGATGAGTGCTGCTTGCGAATAGTTCAACATAAAACATCACAATTCCACTGCTTACAGACCAAAGATGAACGGAGCAGTAGAAGCAGCAAAACAAAAATATTAGAAGATAGTGGGAAAACAACTGAAACTTACAAAGACTGGCATGAGAAGTTGCCTTTTGCTTTGTTCGCTTATCGAACCTCGGTACGAACTTCGATTGGGGCAACTCCATTTTCACTAGCCTATGGAATGGAAGCAGTGCTACCCATTGAAGTCGAGATTCCGTCTCTCAGGGTCTTGTCAGTCAAACTGGATGATGCAGAGTGGGCACAATCCAGATATGATCATTTAATCTGATAGATGAAAAAAGACTGAAAGCCATTCATCATGGTCAAATCTATCAGAAACGAATGATCCGAGCACATGACAAAAAGGTGCGCCCAAGAATATTCCGGGGAGATCTAGTGCTAAAAGAATTTGGCCAGTCCAGAAAGATTCCGAGGAAAATGGACGCCAAATTGGGAAGGACCTTATGTCGTGAAAAGGGCTTTCTCCGGAGGAGCCCTTGGCTGAAATGAACGGACCTGAACTGCCACATCCCATTAACTCGGACGCAGTCAAGAAATACTTCGCTTAGGATGAAACCCGAGAGGGCGTCCTAAGTTGAAAAAAAAAAACAAACAAAAAAACGTTTAGGGTGAAAACCCGAAAGGGCGCCCTAAATTGAGAAAAGAAAAAAGAGGGATAAAAGAAGAGAAAATAAGTGGGTTCAAGATGAAAACCCGCAAGGGCATCTTGCAACCAAGGATGTCCAAGTTGAAAACCCGGAAAGGGCGATTTGGATATTAACAGTGGAAACATCCCGGCACATGAATCTTCTACAAACTCAATAAATCGGAGAAATTCACACCTCCCAAACGTTGTTGCATTTTCAAAAATCCTTTGGCAAAGGCTGCATTCAAGGTCACCAAACTTATCAGCTCAGAAGTGCCCACGTTATCAGATCTAAGACTTCATTTACACATCATTGTGTATTCGTTTCTAGAATGTTGCCATGTATATCTTGTTCTTCTCCTCCCTTATGAATTAAGACCATCTTTCCTCCAATTCCTTTTGAGCATCTTGAATTAGATTTAAACCTAATGTTTTTTTTTTTTATGAAAGATGATCGCATATTACTGTACAAAGATTCATTGAAAGTACAGGTACCCAGAAGCCGATCAAGGCTATGCACATGCTTGAGATGGTTGAGGGCATCTCCAAAAAAAAATGTGCACATCAGATTCAAACATTTGAAGAATTCAAGATTATAAATCGGAACTTCAAGCTTTCAAATCAAGAGTCAACAATGACAGGCCACCGGAAATCAAGATTTCTCTCCAGAGCCCAGAATAACATATGTTGCCCATACATTTTAGGCATACCTAAGAGCATGACATCCATACCATCGCATATATGCATATCTTTGCAGGTTTTACCCAGAGCCATTTCAACTTCACAGCGAAGGATATTGGACTCGACAACGCAAGTTCAACTTCACGACGAAGGACCGCTGGTTGTCACCAAACATTTCTCCAAATTCAGAGCCAATTTCAACTTCACAACGAATTGGACTCAGACAACGCAAGTTCAACTTCACGACGAAGGGACGCTGGTTTCAACAAACATTTCTCAAATTCAGAGCCAATTTCAACTTCACGACGAAGGATATTGGACTCCCGACAACGCAAGTTCACTTCACGACGAAGGGACCGCTGGTTGTCAATAAACATTTCCCAATTCAGAGCCAATTTCAACTTCACAACGAAGGATATGGACTCCAGACAACGCAAGTTCAACTTCACGACGAAGGGACCGCTGGTTGTCAACAAACTTTCAATTCAGAGCCAATTTCAACTTCACAACGAAGGATATTGGACTCCAGACAACGCAAGTTCAACTTCACGACGAAGGGACCGCTGGTTGTCAACCAACATCTCTCAATTTCAGAGCCAATTTCAACTTCGCAACGAAGGATATTGGACTCCAGACAACGCAAGTTCAACTTCACGACGAAGGGACCGCTGGTTGTCAACAAACATCTCTCAATGTCAGAGCCAATTTCAACTTCACAGCGAAGGATATTGGACTCAAAACAGCACAAGCTCGACTTCACAACGAAGGGACGACTGACTGTCAACGAATAATTTCTCAATTCCATAGCCAATTCCAACTTCACAAACAGATTGACTCAATTTCAAGACGAAGGAGTCATCTGCAAACACTGAAGCTTTCAGGTCAAGTTCCACCTTCATGACGAAGTATCTTGAGCCAGAAGACGATTCAGAGGCCAATTGTCAAAAAGCTTTGAGCTCGTTTTCAACTTCACGACGAGGGATTTCGTGCTCAGCATTTTCCAGTTTAAACTTAACCTCACGGAGAGGGAGTCATTTTGACAATTTCAACTCTACGACAGAAAATGTTCGATATAGACAAAATTTGTGTCTTTTAATCTTTGCTCTATTTTCGTTACACGATAATGAGCAAAGAGGGGCAGCTGAAGACACCAAATTTTATCCTTTAACATTATATAATATATTTACATTATAATTTATATATATATATATATTTTTTTACATATGGTGCATACGTATTTACACACAAATCTGTTACATTTGTAGGCCTGTTACACGAGGCCCAGCTGTACACAACCCAAACGTGGGAGTCCAAACGTGTGGGGTTTTCAGAAACCCTAAACATATGCTCTCAAACCCTAGCCTCGTCAGCGCCGCTTCAGCTACCTCTTCACGCGGCCAACACCGAGTTTCACGGCAAGACCCCCATCACCGCACGTCTCGCCTTCAACGACCGGGACTCTCGGCCACGCAAAGAAATAAGCAACAACAACCAACATCAGTGTTTTACTTTAATTTAAACTCTAAAAATAGCCATTTTTTTGGGTTATAAATATTATGTAAAGCACACAAGTTTAGACACAGAGAGATTACTGCGAATACACACAGAAAGTCACCATAGCAAGCACAAAGAAAGTCAGAACACTTGTACAACATTTCGAAACAAGAAATAAAAGCGAGGTATATTAGTTGTTTACCTTTTCGTTCGCTTGATCCTTTGCACGTCAAATTTATCGTCCATCGTGTTGTTTTGAGTTGAAAGTAAAAAATCTTTTGGCCGATGAAAAGGTGTTTTCGTTCGAGATCGTTTGTATAGATCTACGAAAACCCGAGGCCTTTTTTTTGAAAAACCAACTTGATTTTCAAAACGAGGAGAAGAAAAGCATCCGGAAAAGTAAAAAATCTTTTGATTTTGCCGCCGATGAACGGCGGCCGTCGCCGTTCAACGGCGACGGCGAGGCGGCGTAGGGCGGTCGGTTTCTGGATTCTTGAAGAATCCGGCCGTGTTCTTATTTTTTGAAGAACACTTGAGAGTGTTTTTCAGAGAGGGGGAGGAGAGCTTTGATTTGTGAGGAGAGAAATGAAACTAAAAAAATGTTTGAGTCATATATTAAACCCGTTCCAGCTTATGCCCGACGATGAACCTCGGACCCGCGTGTTTTTGCAAGAAGCGAGAGATTTGCGTTTTGGTTCTCCAGTTTCAAAACATTTAATTTGGTCCTCTGAATCGATTATTGAACCTGAAATCCTTGTAAATTAACCCTTGAGTTTATTTTGTTTTCAATTTAATCCCTACTATTATTATATACTATATTTTCATTATTATTATATTTTACTCCCTTATTTATATATATGCGTTTTGGTTCTCCAGTTTCAAAAACGTTTAATTTGGTCCTCTGAATCGATTATTGAACCTGAAATCCTTGTAAATTGACCCTTGAGTTTATTTCGTTTTCAATTTAATCCCTACTATTATTATATACTATAATTTCATTATTATTATATTTTACTCCCTTATTTATATATATGCGTTTTGGTTCTCCAGTTTCAAAACGTTTAATTTGGTCCTCTGAATCGATTATTGAACCTGAAATCTTGTAAATTGACCCTTGAGTTTATTTCGTTTTCAATTTAATCCCTACTATTATTATATACTATATTTTCATTATTATATATTTTACTCCCTTATTTATATATATATATCTTATGTATATTTTTATTTTATTTTATTATATTTATATATATATATATACCCATATATATATATATACATAACCATAATTTTTTTTATTATTTTAAGTATTATTGATGGCGTATATAAATGTATATTTTTTTTTCTTTTATTATTATATGTATATTCTTTATTTTTTTCATTTACTTTATTTATTTTTATTCTGTTGCGTTTCCTTTTTATTTAATACATGTTTTATTTGTATTCCTTTGTTTTTATATAGTTTTCATTTCTTTGTTTGTATGTTTTTTTGCTCTTCATGCATATATGTATATATACATTTATTTAGTATTTTTTTTCTTTTCCTTTATCTATCTTATTTATCATTAGTTTATTTGTATTGTCTCCTCTTATTTGTATCATTGGTTTTGTGGTTGTTATATCTTATTTATTTTCACCCCTCCAAACGTAACGTTTTTTTTCTTAATGGTCTTCATTCAATTAATCAAGGGTAAGTAATTTTAGATCGTTATTTTACCTTTTAATTTAGATTTATAACTTTCTTAATTAAAGACAACTGGAAATTATATAGTACCGAAAGGGCAGTTCAAGGGTGCTAACCCTTCCTTGACTGTAACCGACTCCCGAATCCGACACATCTTTGGTAAGACGCAGATCAGGTAAGAAATAAGGTATCCGATCTACCTATTTATTTTTAAATAAATGATCGGTGGCGACTCCAATCCACATTTTTCAAGTCGAAGCCCAATCCCGGGCCCAACCGAAAGACGGTTACGACACTCTGTTTTTTCCACAGATCCATGTCGGAGTTGAAAATACCGTCTCCCAGTTTGTTGAACAACTGTTTGAACTCGGATCCTTGGGGGAAGTTGGCAAAGTTGGAGATCATAACGTGGTGAATGTTGGCAGGATCGCAGGTCAGCATCAGATTCATGTTAGCAGATCAAGGGCCTTTGAAAAGGAAAGTGCAGTGGCATCTCTCGAGAATGTCGGTACACCAATCGTGAATCCGATAAACGTTGAGGAGCAGCGCCGGCAACCCAACAATCGGATAACTCCTTGGACTCCCATCTTTGTTTCTCGAGCTGTATAGAAACAGAAAGCAAACGAGAGCCAAGAAAACTTCAAAAAAACTGACTAATGCCATGAAATTGCAAAGCTTTGGGAAATTGTTTAATTCCTTCTTAATTTATAGGGAAACATACATGTAGGTTTCTTTTAAAAGCATCCCATTCATGAGAGATTGACAGGTACCAAGTACCTAGAAAGTAGAGGAGTGGACAGCAATTATAAGGTAGTTATCGATGATGTACATACTTACGGACACAATTTATTAAATCTGAAATTTCTAAGAATAATAACATTATATTTTATTTATGAGGTTGATGAGTTCAATGAGATAAAAGTTTTTTTTTTATAATTGTCTGAGATGATTACACGGTATTATTTGTTCAGAATTTTTTTTAACCTATTGTCGATGCACCCATAAACTTTTGGGAGAATAACATTCCCTTTTACCAATTCATGAATTCTAATGAGATAAAAGTTTTTGACAGATTCTAAATATAATATTAATCCTAACTAGAAGGGAGAGGAAGAGAGACTTTAGGGAAAGGAAGGATAGTGCTCAGTGGATCCAGTACTCATGAGCTAAAGAAATATGAAGAATAAAGATGTACACCTTAATCAATCGATTAAATTAATTAAATATACTCCTATAATTTTTTATTTATTTAACAAGTTTTCTTATTCGAGGTTTACGGATTAATTTTAATTAACATTTAAATTAGTTCATATATCTTTAAATTTTAAAGGTTTCACAAATAATAAGAATATGGAATCATAATATAATAATTCAGCAATTAAAGTCTCAAATAATGATAATTGATATTAAAACAAATATAATATAATTCAGAAATTATATATTTATTGTCGAGCAAACATGTGGCATAACACTCCTTACTCGATCCGAATGTTAATTAGAAAAAAAAATATCACATTCGAAGCACATAATAAAATTTAAATTAAAAAAATTCCAATTTTTACTTAAAATTCACAACATAATCTCCATCAAGTAACCAAGGATTATTTTTACAAATTTCACACATAACAAATTATTTAACTAATATTAGAGGAAATTCATTGACCGGATCCGATGATAAAAGAATGTTGTTAATAGTTAAAAAAAATTATATCAGACTTTTTTTTATTATCCAAAGTATACCATTCAATTAGTCAATGAAGGACCAAATTCCATAACTTACAAAACATGAGGGCATGTGAGCAAAGCTTACAAAATCGATCATACGATACGACATTTCAGAGCAATTCAGACAAATTTATTTTAATCAAAAGAATATTAAAATAGTTTTTCCTGGTGGTTATATAGTATCAAGATGGATACATGAATCTATCAGTACCCTATGTCCATGACACATAATCTAATCGTTATCGACACACAATTCGATCATTTACGACACATAACCCACCTTACAACCATCAATAATATCTAGAATATGATATTATACAACAATTAATCATTAATCTCAAAATCAAGTCTTAAACATGTATATGGCAAATTTCAAGAATTTTCTCAAAATATTTTGCTAATTTCAGTCTCTCTTCTTTCTTTATCTATCTCTATTAGATAATGAAGGATGAAAAATCAAAGAAACAAATATGACATTAGGAAGAAGTAGATAGAATAAAAGGGATTTTAATACCTTTTTCCTAAATTATCAAGGGTTATGATTTCATCACAATATTGTAATCAGGGACAGATGGGAGGGGCAACGGAGCTATCTTCTAAAAATTTCAAATTATCATATATTTTTTTATTGATAATATGTTTTCACCCCCTAAAATATTAGAAGTTTGTCTCACTCTAAAATTTTAAAAATTCGCCTCTTCTAACATAAAATATTGCGTCCCGATTGTAGTGGAAATCAGGGAGGAGGAGAGGAATTTTGCTCCAAATTGATATTGAACTCACATTATAAGAGAAAAGCTATATCAACTAATGTTTGAGAGCTTTTAACCATCTCCTCTAGAGATTGTGTTCGACTGATCACTATGGTTGTGCTTACTATTGTGATCGTTTGTTGTTGTATCCTGAGAGACCGACGTCCAACATTACTCAAAGCACTTAGGAGATGATGAATCTGTCTTAAAGAAATTGTTCATACATGCCTCAACAAAATTCTTCTTCGATTTATATTACTCTACTCATCCAATTCAGTGTCTAAATATGAGTAAATTAATTATTGTCTATACTTTAAGTTTTATTTATTTTGTTTCATTCGATTATATAATAATGTTTATTATTATTATTATTATTATTATTATTATTATTATTTTATCTCGGATTAACATTTTTTCTAACAAATATATCAACTAAGGTCTGACAACTTTTAACAATCTGCTCTAGAGATTGTTAACTAGAATGCTTCTTTTTCTAATTAGTCTTTCATGCAATAATACAACTACAAAAGCCTTAAATATAACATCATTTATTTAAATTTAATTTTATATTATTTAAAGATACATTGAAAAGTAATGGAAATTAAAACGTTAATGAATGCATTATCTCATTTATATTGATAAATTTCATTAAAAATATATTATCATAACAAATAACATTTAAAGCAGTACATGGATCAAATTTCGTTGAGGTCGGGACGGCGTATGTATTTATTTTATATAATTTTTTAAGTTCAATTTTTTATTAGATTAAAAAATATTATACTTTTAAGATAATATTAAAATACGAATTCATAAAAAAATAATAGAAATATCTTTAATCACTCAATAGGTTAATAGATATCTTCTCAAACTCAATTTTATACAAAACATTGGCTTTAAATTTTACTTAGAGAGGTTTATATTTGTAAACGGTTAAACAAAATCTCATTTCTATTATTATTTTATTTTTATTTAAGTTTAATATTTCATTGGGTAAATTATAAATTTTATTGCTAAACTTTATTCTCTCTCCTATTTTGCATACTAAACTTTAAAAGTTTTCAATTTCCTCACTGAACTTAATACATTGGTTTTTTCGGAACTCTGCCATTAAATAGTTAACGGTGCTAAAACAAAGTTCGTTTTAATAAAATAAAATTTTCACCAAAACGACGTTGTTTTGCATCTATGTATGTAACCCCCACAGACCGATAAGGGTAACTAGATCCGATCTGGGGTGTCACATTTGGGTCACCGGAGCGACCCACTATAAAAATAGCGAAAAATTTAAAACTTTTATTGAAACGTGTAACTTATAAAATCAGTTGTCACTATTTAAAAATAAAACAGATTTCCAGACTCGTATATAAATCAAAATACAATTACATGCCCCCTAATCACATGTACCATAATCTGCAAACAACGCCAGAAGAGCTCCCTTACTGAATTCGATAGATACACATGTACAATTCTTTTAACCTGCAATGGTGAGTAATAGAGTGAGCTTCGGAAAGCTCAGTAATACAGAACTACCAGATGATGCTACATGACATGCAGATAAATGAGAAGCCATAATTTCCTTATTGAATCAAACATATACCAATTGCGGAATAATATGGGGTTCCATTAGTAGTTCATCGAGTAGAAGCCATGAATCTCAATTAATAAGAAACCTTTCATACTATCACGTTTTCATGAGGTCGAATAGGATGTCTAGTGTGTTCCATCAGTACGATAAAACCATAATAGGTACACTAATCAAATGATAGTTCAATAAAATCCCATAAACCATACCATAGTGGAACTTTTTTAAACTCGTATTTTAAAACCATCTTACCAAGAGTTAACCTAAGGGAACATCTTAGGGCCTGAGAGCCTACCCAAGATAGATTTTGGGGCCGTAGGGCCTACTTAATAAGACATCTTAGGGCCACAGGGCCTACCCGAGAATGATCTCAGGGCCGCAGAGCCTACCTAAGAGTCACATTAGGTCCATAAAAATTTTCCAGCTTGATCAGAGCTGTACTTTACAAATATGTATCTCAAAGATACAGTTTATACAATGATACAAATCCATAAGCCATCACCGTTAAGTCGGTGCATCCATAAAACAGTAACCATAGATTTCAGTGTACCACATGTTAAAATAATAAAACAATTTTTCAAAATATAAGGAACACACTAGAGAATCCAAATATTTTTCAGATGCATTTTATAGTTATCAATATGGATAACACGAACTTGTGCAATTTGATCGGATTCCAGTAATAAGATCTTATTGAAGAGAATCGATTGCTAACCGATCTAATCAGACATTTCAAATTGATACTTTAGAATTCCACTAAGTTTCTATGTGCATCAGGAAACCGTTCAGGAACCTTTATACATAATATTTCTAAATTCAGATTTACTGCGAGTGATTCCATTACCCAAACAATCAGGGGTATTCAGGAATATACTTTGAATTCATAGGATTTCAGCCCAATTTAACCAAATAAGGTATTCAAAATCTTTTCCTTCTGCGTTACTTGCGTTTTCAAACATGACCGAAGTGATTTTAGATGAAAATATAGAATCGAAGATTCAAGTCATTTACAATCTATGACTATCGATCGTATTATCAAACAACTCGAGTTACACAACTCCCAAACTGATGCATGTTAACAAGTCAATTCATTATCCTTCTAGTGTATTTACACTTTAATACCATAATGCAGATCCATAGATCATCCCCATAATCATCGTTGAATAGATCTTCCAACTGTCTTTATTTCATTTCCACGTTTCAACGATATCAGGAAATACGGACGTACTTGATTCATGGTTCATAACCCATAAAGACAATTCATCATGTAAGTTCAACAGTGTTTCCAAACTCATCCAAATCACTTATTTAATCCTCATTCATTGAGGTTACTTATTTCATTTAACAATCATGTCTATTCTTGTTACTTCAGAGTTTTCCAGAGTAACTCGGACATTTCTGAATTCCAAATACATATTGCATTTCCATTCAGTTCAATTTAGTCATATACTAGTCATTCTAGTATTCGTGGTTGATTTATCTTACGGATATCCATTACTTACTATCGAATATGCTCTAGCATTGAGTTGAGCACTTCCAAACTTATCATCAATTCAAACTTGAGGAAACGAGCAAGCATTCAAGTGGTTCCTATGTCATTCAAGTATTGATACAACACTAGCATTGGTTGACCGGCTTAAGTTGCGTTCTATAACCTTTAAGAGCAGTACAATATCCATGTTTATTTGAATTTCTTAAATAATCCAAGACATTTACTTAGTGTAGGACATAAGGGTATTTTGGTCCTTTTTATTCTCAGTGATCTACCATCCATTTCAAAGCTTGAGGATATCCATTCATTATTGGCTTGGTGATATTCTTTAATCATTTCCATTACAGGGGTATTTTGGTCATCTTACAGATCTAGAATATTTCAATCATTTTCTCCATCCAGTCTTATTATTTAATTCAAACTTATCATTTATGTCAGTCCCTTCGAACTATTCTGACAATATATCACCATCGATAAATTATTATTCTTCATGTACTTACTCAAGTCGAAGATTTCCAGGTTAAATGCATTCTCAGATGTTACTAACGGATTATCAGGAATTTTCCATACAAAAATAGGATCTCAACAATCAATTCAGTAATTTATCGGTTTAAAAACAAATTCTCATGTTACTTTCTCATTCAGAGTCAACTTGGACTATTTTTACCTCTCAAGGGCATTTTCGTAATTTCTTAACCATATAATTTCGATATTATCTCTTAACGAAAATAATATAATATAGAGATTCTATGATTAATTGCTTCCTCAAACATTCTTTGATCTTGAAATGATTCCTTAAAAGACTTCTAGTATCTAGCATAAACCTTCTTGGGGTTAAAAATTGGTTATCCATAATTTCCAAGTAAAACTAACATTTCTTATGCACATCAATAGTTTTAGCATATCAATAATTCTTTTCAGATTTATTAATCCACTTCCAGAGACAATTCTTGTTATTTTCCAACATAAGGGTAATTTCGAAATTTTTACCTAATCAAAATATTCTCATAATTTATCATCTAAGTACCTTTAATGAGATAAATTATAATCTACAATCCATGGTTGATTCTTTTATCACTTAATTCCAGAACTTGTAATTTAATTCCAATTGTCCTCCAATTTCTTATAATAGTCATCTGAGCCATATTAAGTTATCTACTTTCTACCGTATTCATATCTAGTGTAGATCTTCATTAATTAAACATATGAGACCAAACATTTCCATTCATGCATTTACTAATATCAACATGTTCTATAAAGCATAAAGAGGTAGTAAAGTATTACCTCGATTTTCGTGCAATACTGATCGACCATAAAAATTCCATTTGAACACCTTTGATCTTCATTTCAACTTCCAAGAATTCCTCAGATACATATCAACATAAATTATATCAGAAACGGAGCTTAATTGCGATAAATGGATCGAATTGGGTGATAAATCAGTGAAAAATAGCTTACCGGGTTCGAATTTGGCGAAACGGACTTCGGATTCAGATTCAGGACGTCGAAAGCATAACATATGACTTTTCGGAAATTTGGAATTTTCGGTCAAAATCAAATTCAACGGGTTTGACCGGCAATTTCGAGATCTTTAGGTTCGAATTTCGAAAAACGGACAGTGAAATCGGATTTGGAACGTCGAAAAATGTCAGGATAGGTATACTCGGTCAAAGTCAAAGGTCGTTTAATGCCCGGTCAAAGCCAGTCAAAGCTTTGGTCAACAGTAGTCAACGCCGGTCAACGGTCAACGGGTCGAGTCGAGTTGTGACCGGTCAAACCGGTCAAATTTGCTCCAAAACTGGTCAAACTGATCATTTGGATCATCCCCACGCGCAGTGGCGGTGCGTGGGGGCGCGTGGGTACTGTTCCGACAGCGTAAAATTCACAGAAAAATTTCTAAAAAATATTTTGAGCGATTTCGAGATACTTACAAAGCTCGGTTCAAATTTTTGAACGGCGGAGAGCTCGATTTCAACAAATCAGAAACTTTGACCGCTTCACCTCCTCACGCGTCACCGTCGACGGAGACCAAGGATGACACCGGCAGGCTCGAAACGATGCAAGGAACACGATGGTGCGGGAGGTGTCGTAAACGAATGCTCTGATCGTCGTGAATCGACGAAAAACCAATTGAAATTGAGTTATTATCGACGATACTTCCGACTGAAATTAACGACGAACGGCAACGATTCACGACAAAAACTTTGAGGGGTTTTGGTCCTCGCTCGACAACGAACACGATGGTGGTTTCGGCTCGTCGATCGGAGGTCGGACGGCGAGTAGATCGGAGTTGAAAGAAGGGTTGTTGGAGAGGGAAAATTAGAAAATCTCAGCTAAACCGGGGGATTTATAATTCAACATATAAAAAATGGTTAAATCCTGGGTTTAGCTACTGAATTTTTTGCACTTCTTAAAATGGTCTTCCAACTTTAAAATTTTGCAATTTAATCCACTGTTTCTTTCAAAATACCAAATTAAATCCACCACTTTATAATTTCTTAATTTTAGCCCATAAATTGGGGGTGTTACAATGTAACAGCCCATTTATAGCGTCGTTAGTAAGAAAACAAGCTGAGTGACTAAAAAACTCAATGTATTAAGTTAGTGAGAAAATTGAAAAGAACTAAAGACAATGAATGAAATAAGAGAGAGAAAAGTTTAGTTATAAAATTTGTAATTTACCCTATATTATTTTATTTACTTAAAATTTTATATTATAATGTTAATTATTTAATATTCATATAATATAAAAAATATATAAAAAAATTATATTAAAAATTTTTTTAAAAAAAATGAATCGATCTAGACTCGGTTGGCTGAGGCTAGAACCATAAATCATAGAGCCCAAACTTGCCCCACTTTCTAAATGAAGTGTGAATTAAACGCGCACTTTCCAATGTATTTAATCGAGAGAAATTGGTATGTCATCTTCAACAGTTCAACTACCCCAATTCAACAAAGCAATAAGGCATATTATGTTTGGTATTTATGATGATGTAGCTTTTTTGGTATAATTAATAGTATTTAATTTATTGATTGATTAATTCGGATCAGATATTGTAGAGATGAGAATTGTCCTTTTAATCCGATTTAGTCTATTCGCAAAAGTCACGATTTAATTCGTAACTTTATTTAAAGGATTTATGTCGATTTTTTTTATTTGTCTCTTTACTGGTTTGAGAATAAATTGAGACGTAGATATTTATTGTTATTATCTACTAGGGTAAACTACACCGATAATCTTTAAATTTTTAGGATACTTTCATTTTGATAATCAAATTTTCAAAATTTACATTATAGTTACTAAATTTTTAATTGGCTTTCCTTGTAGTCATTACTACTAGAAAATGCTTTTGGGGATTCTTTTACCCTAAAACCCTAATTTTCTAAATTGTCAACAGTTGTAATATTTTAAGTTTCTCTTGAATGAATAGTTATTGATCAATATCAATCGTTTTAGTTGTATTTTGTAGATCAAATATCCATTTACATTATGTTATCGAGTCAATGTTTGAAACATTATACTAACGAGCCAAAGCAATGACAATGTTAGTAGACATCATTAAAATATAATTTACCATATCTCTGTCAATAGGTATTGTCCAATTTAGACAAGTGTCAATTTTTTTAAGGAAATGGATGATTTTGAAATATATGAATAGTCGAGTGATCATTTTATAACTTTTAATAGTGAGGGATTCAACAAAACAACATCTTATAGTTGAGGATCATTTTATAACATTTAATAGTCAAATGACTCACAAATCAACACCATATAATCGAGAGACCATCTATATATGGTGATTACAAGGTAATATATGTTCAGAAGATTCTCAACCATTTGACAATGAAAATTTAAACACCCTTGTAGTCTCTTATACTCAAACTCAAGACCTCTAAAGATAACAATCATCTTTTTAGATATTGAAATATTTTGATCGATGTAGTTTAATACTAATTTTTTTAAATTGAATTTGACCCTCAATCCTTATTATTTTGAGTCAAATTGTTATGATTTCAACATAGATGATGATTAAGGCGTTACTTATTTGGAACATTAACATAGCAACCCTAGTGGCAAATCAAGTAAATTTCATTATTAATATGTTATTATTTTATTTATTACATTATTAAATAATTTTAAAATTAGAAAAATATATTTGTTTAAAAATAATTTATTATAAAATAATTTAACGATGGAGTATATATAAATTACCACACAAATTATGATATAAAATTCGTGAAATAATTTAATCAGTATTTTCGCTAGATATGCCTACAGTGTGGGAAGTGAGCGCAATAACTATTGGGTGTCTTCATTTCTGGCAAAGAAGTAGTCCAAGATTCCAACTTTAATAGCCTGGGGACAATTCTATTTGAAGACATTAGAAAACAGCAATCCAACTCAAGCAAGGAGGGGGTGGTCTGCTCCCTTCTTTTCTCGAAACCAATCCGGTATAAGACCGCAAATGAGACAAGATAAATTGCGAGTTTCTCGAAATTAATTCAGTTAAAGTCTGATAAATTCTTGAATTAAATTGAGCTTCAATTTTTCATTTTGAGTTCGATTCGAGCTTGACAATTCTAAGCCTATGAATTTTCGAGTTAAATCGAACACAAAATTACACTTTTTAAATTATGTCGAGCTCAACAATAATTTCGACTTGTTTACTCGTTTACTGCGATAGTGGGAAGACTCTTTTGTTGTACGTTTATATCAGAAAATGATGCTTCATTCTACGAATTGTCCAACAAGGTGAGAGAAGAATAGGTTGTTTTTGCTCGCAGTCGTTCTAGTTCAGGGTGCTTTTGCTGTTTTATTGTTAAGTTTCATTCCACTGGTTTTGTTGTATGCGTTTGGTTCCCAGTTAGGCTTCTATTCAATTTGTCAGTTAGTCTGTGTTGGTTTCATTTTGTGTTGGATTGGGGATTGTGGTAGGGCAAGGGTATGGTATAAATGTTATTAAAGTTTTATGTATATAAGTTCCTTACCACCTCAAGGTACACTCTTTTTCCTCCATTTAGGGTTAGGGATTTTTTAATGATATCCTTGAAGTGATGTAATTTGTTTATCATTAATACAAAGAACTCTCTTTCAAAAAAAAAGGTTGTTTTGTTCACTATAACTAATAATTAAGAATATGTTGGCATTGTTGTTTTTTCCCCTTTTAACCACACAAATTTAATTATTTAAAAGGATTGATTTACTAAATCATTGGTTCTTTAACATACTTGTTGCATCCCCTGACCCTATAAGGTCCTCATAAAGCTCACGTTGAAGTTAATCTTCGAGAACTCCTTGAGTGATCTTAGTGATAAAAGAAAATATTGTTCTTCATAGAGAATTTGGATTCAAGCAATTTCATCTGTAATGTGTGTGCACATTGTCAATATAAAATAAGAAAAATTCTAAATAGATACTACCTTGTAATCATCAAAATTATTAAAAAATTGAACCCGGTTAATATATTTGTTCAGGATAAATCTCTTGAGTTTATCAAAAGTCTCGTCACTCAGAAATTGTTTATTGATATGTTGGTGGAGAATGATATTTCCGAAAGAATACGTCGAGATATTGTTCCATTGATAGTTTGCTACCCATTGATAATGGAAATGTGTAAATCATTTTCATTCTATTATTATTTACATGGTTCACTTACTATGTCCATGGAGTAAGCTCTATGCAATACCGGGTTCATCTTATATCGACGCCCGAGAAAAAATTAAATAATTGAATTAGATATGGATTAAAAAAATTAATTTCAAATTATTCGAAAATCTAAAAAAAATTAAGCCTTTAGAAATATTTATTCAGGCTCAACAACTCCAACCCTCTCCAGTCCCCAGCACCACTGTCCTCCATGATAAAAAATCAAGCTTGATTGTGGTCATATTATACATATATAAGTAATTAGAAAAAACAAATTGGCCCGAGATATGTTGGTGAACTAACTTGCTGTGTGTGTATGCCTAATTATTTTCACATCTTTAAAATCATATGTTCTTTTACTGATAATAGTTGCATATATTAATCTGGAAATTTACTTATGAATAGTATAAAAATTATAATAGTTTGAGTTAATTTAATATACACTTTAATATCTGATTTTTTTATTTTTATAATTAGGGTATTTATTTTTAATATTTAGTTTGTTAACAGTATTTTTTAGACATTTTCAATTCATTAGTGTTTGTATAATATTGTATAAATTATTTCTCGTAAGGTTTTTTGACAAATTAGGATATATAATTTGGATATGGATTCCGATATTCATATATCGATATGAGTTTTTGAATTGGATAAGGATCAAAATTCTAATTATCCAAATTTTCAAAATCAGAAATGAGATTTTTATGATCTTCAATTATCCTCAACAATAATTATCATATTGATTTTTTAAAGAAAGTAAAAAAGAATAAATAAAATTATAACACTCAAAAAATGACATCATTTTAAGATCGACATCAACATCTTTTTGAGGGAAGTAATATATTGAGGATCACAAATATAATTACATAAATTTACATATTTGATATATTAGCATTTATTCCTATCAAAAAAAATATATTAGAATTTATGTTAACAATTAATGACTTATTAAAACCATTTAATAGTTCAATGACCCAATTAACAAAATTCATATTTCAATGGTCAAAATAAAACCTACCCTATGATTTAACGACTACACAAGTAGTTTATCCTTATAATATTTGATGTGATGTGCGAGTTTAAAATTTTATTAAGTAATGAGAATCAATTAAGTGGTTTAAAGTAAATGTTATTTTTTTTTAGGTTTAAGGTTCGACCAGCTGCGTCTACAGGGTGCGTGCATGTTTTTGATGGTTAAGAAAATTTTTGAACAAATAATACCCTTGTAATTACTTCGGACTAATAAAAAATTATAAATAATGAATCAATATGTCATTAAAATAAAATTATTTAAATTTGTTTTTAAGAAATTTTGATTTAAGTATCATTTGTTGTTATTGTATGAGTTTATACATTAACAAGACATTAAATTGTGACTTAAAAATATGAATTTAATTGTATTTATTATAAAAAGAAAAAAAATCATATTTCACATCCACTATAAATATAAAACTTATATGAACTAAATAATCTTAATGGCTAAAAATATATTCTTAGAAATTTAATGAATAAACGAACCAAACTAAATATGCAAGATTAAAAGAAAAAACAAAAAAAAAATATCAACGATAATAATCAGTGTAAAACTCGGTGTCATTGTCTACTAACGAAAAATGAAAAACAAATGCAAGCGGCGGTTTAAAAAAAGGCTAATTGATTTATCACCATAAAAAAAGAGAAAATAACCTCAGTGACCAAAAATCCCATATAATATACGATTTTAACCAACTTTTTCCGGATTTGCCAAAATGACCAACAAAATCGCAATGCGATCGCTAATTCGCAACGCGATCTCCATTATCGCAAATTCGCGTTGCATTTCGCGTTGCGATAGTTGGAAATCGCGTTGCGATGGTATACAATGTCGTTGCGATTTTCCCAATTCGCAATGCGAATAAGTAAATCGCAACGCGAATTGGGAAAATCGCAATGCGATACTGACTATCGCAATGCGATACTTACTATCGCAATGCGATAATACAAAATCGCAACGAGATACTGACTTTCGCAACGCGATTCTGACTTTCGCAACGCGATTTACATAGCGCCATTCGTATTAACGCGTATTTTTTTTCAAATTCCAAACACGAATTTTTCTTAATAAATCGGAAACTGAACCGTCCACAGTAATCGCAACTCATAACCTCAAACCCAAACACAACACTCAGTCCCATCTCCATCTCTCACTCTCTACGGCGAAATCCGTCCCCATCTCCGAAGATTTCCGTCCCCATCGCCGGCGAAATCCCTCACAACCATTCACAGTCAAAAATCCCTCACAATCATTCAGAAATGGAAAATCAACCTCCGAGGGTTAGTTTTTTTTTTTTTTTTTTTGAAATTTTGCATTATTTTAGGTTTTTCATATTGAGATTGATGATAAGTTTACTGGTAATTTCAATAATAGATTAACCATTTCACTTAGATTTCTTATTAAATTCATTCGATTGCTGCCAATACTGCTAAACTGTTTAGCCTGTGAAGTTAGTATTTGTCTTTGCTTTGTCTTTTGGTTGAAGTAATGCAGAAGAAGAATAGTTTCGAGAATGAAAATCGCAACACGGAAATAACTATCGCAACGAGATAATCGCAACGCGAAATAAAAAACGCAACGCGAAACAAAAATCGCATTGCGATTTTCATTTCGCGTTGCGATTTTCATTTCGCGTTGCGATTTTTATTTCGCGGTTGCGATTTTCATTTCGCGTTGCGATTGTCTGGTCGCGATAGTCATTTCGCGTTGCGATTCTCTCGTTGCGATAGTCATTTCCGCGTTGCGATTCTCATTATCTCGTTGCGATTTTCATTTCAACCAAAAGACAAAAACAGTGTTGCAAATTTTAGTTTCAAGAATAAACTACTATTTATGTTTATTGTTTTGTTTTTGGTATATCTTGACAGTGTAATTTTTGGTATATCTAACTTGGTATGTTTATTGTTTTTGTAGAAATTTTTTTCGGCTTCATTGACATTAAGGAATAAAGTTAGCCTAGCCACTACAATTGCTTCGAAGCTTTCACCTGCACAAAGAAAATTGTTTGAAGAAACCTGCTTCGGGCCATGGCTGAGAGTACAGCATCCGGGTGGAGATGCTAGTTTGACCCATTTGTGGCTTCAAACCATGACTAGCGATCTACCCGACAGTATACAACGTGGTGAGGAAGAGATATGGTTTCATTTTCCACCGGCGTATACTTGTTTTGGGCGGAAGGAGTTCTGCTTAATCACTGGTCTACGATTCGGACACGATGATGTAGGCCGGTACACTCGTCATATCACCCGCCCATCATGGTTATCCAGGATTTTTCCTGATGAGTCAATAGAGAAGCCGAACTTACACGTCGACGACATGAAGAAATTGTTTAATAAGAAAGATGGTTTTACTCGGATGAATGACGTCGATGTTGTCCGAGTATGCCTTCTACTACTTTTGTATGCCGGCTTTTTAGGCAGAGAGGCCAGACAACCTATTCCTCAGGAGCTAATATTATTGGTAGAGGACCTAAATGCATGGAATCTGTTTCCGTGGGGTTCGTATATATGGAAAGCTACCTGGACTAAGTTGTCGTCTGCCTTTGATGACCGCAAAAGTTTGCGGGGTGATGGGTCGAAATACACTTTGTCAGGCTTTGTTTGAGCCTTTAAGGTAAGAATTTCTATATAAGTGTTTCAAAATTATAATTAATTATTTAACAATTACTAATGTTTGTTATTATATTGTTTGTAGATTGGATATTCAAGGCCTTTCCCGCCATGAAGACATAAGCAATAAAAACTTCAAATGATATTCCCAGGGCTATTTCCTGGAAGAGGAAACGTCTGTTGGATTGGGAAGACTTAATACCATATGCGACAATAAATAATGTAAGTTAACACAAATACAATCATATATAAACAAGTTATTAATATTAGACGTTTAACTTTGTTTGAGTTTTTATATTTTTAGGAGGCCAACATTCCATTAATGAGACTGACACCCACGGAGGCTGAGCTTGCCACTGATTGGTGGCAAGCTAGTCAGCGTTTTCTTGATGGCACGAATGATGAGCAGCCTCCACTTCCTCCACTTCGAGAGCCATCACCTCACCTAGAGCCATCACCTGATCGACCCGACTATACACCTCTACAACGAGAGCCATCACCTATCTCGTCACATCATCGAGCCTCTTCTCCACCATCACCTCATGATAGGCGACCGGCAAAGATGCCACGACTTCTATCTCCCTATTCTCCACCTCCACGGGATGAGTCAAGGGAGTTACGTGATGAGGTCAATGCCTTGCGTGAGGAGATCGGTACTCTACTTGATAACGATGGTGCATGGCGTGTGGAGGTGTCTACTTTACGTGGTGAGGTTGCCGCTCTACGTGAGATGGTAGTATCGTTGCAGAATGAGGTTCATACTCTACGCAACGAGGTAAGTTTAAGATTTTCCATATTAACTTGATGATAAATTTACTCGTAATTTCACTTAAATTAACCATTTCACTTAGATTGCTTAGTAAATTTATTCGGTTGCTGCCAAAACTGCTAAACTTTTTACTTTAACACTGTGAAGTTAGTATTTGTCTTTGTTTTGTCTTTTGGTTGAAAGTTTGAAATATATTTATCTTTGTTTTCACTGTTTAAATATCATGTCTGTTTATTTACTGATATTTGTATTTTTATTTAGCGGACCGATAAGGTGGATGCTTTACGTCGGGTTTTTCTTGCACGACAGAGTTCACGCATCAGACGGCGTGCACGTGCTATTAAGTCTCCGTATACCCCAATAGTGCGAAGACACCGTAAGAAGAAGCCCGACTCGCCTATCATCCTCAAGAGTCCACTCCTATCGTTGAAGAGGCCCCTATCATTCCTCGAGAGTCCCCTCCCACCGTTCAAGAGGCCACTGTCATCGTTGAAGAGGTCCCTCCCACCATTCAAGCCCGATTCACATGGCGTCATATGTAGGATTCTTGAGAAACCCTCTGACGTGCCGGACATGATGGATTCAAGTTGGCTCTCATATGAGTTACCGGCCAATACCATACCGGTATCTGAAGAGGAGAGGAAACAACTACCGGACACAATTCTGGATAACACCCTTTGGGCTAAGACCGCAGTTGATTTTTATCTACATGAGCGAAGCCAGGGGTGTTTCACTGACATATGCAAGCTCAATGATGATATCTATTTGTTGCTTGATCGGTCTTGGTGGGCGTATTATTAGGGTCGAAGACAATGGCTATTTCGATGGAGGGGTAAGTCTTATATTTTCTTATATTTTCATTTGATTATTTTTTTTGTAAATTTATGTAAGTTACTAATGTCTTTTTTTGTAAAACAGCATATCGATGCGTGGGTGTCACGTCTTCTAATAATTAGGAAACTTAAGGAAAATAAAAGAAATACACGGTATACAATTATGCCGACGTCTTTTAACGCCGTTCACTTGAAGAATCAACGAGATGAATCATTTGTGTTGGGCAATGGACAAGCTAAACTTTATCCTGCATGATGGGAGGTCGATAAGGTTAGTGTTATTTTAGATTGAGTTTAAAGGTATTCATAAATAAGTGCGCAATGAATGAATTATTACTTATGATTGCAGGTGTTTATCCCTGTTTTGGAACATAACCATTGGCTTCTCGTCGAGCTTCAGATCCCATCCCTTAAGGCAATAGTATATGACAGCATGATAAATTACATATCATTGGCTGATTTAAGAGATATTATTAAGGGATGGAGCTCTTATTTGGCTAAATACTTGGATGCGATAAATTATTGGACTCGTTCGGGAAACAAGAAGCCAAAGAAGCTCAATATTACAGTTAGCATAGACGAGACCGCACCACAACAAACGAAAGGACCCAGAGGGGATTATGGTTCTCTCGTATGCTTGGCGTTGGACCGTTTGATCACAGGAAGTATAAAGTATCTACCTCCCACCGATATAGATAGAGCTGCAGTAGGCTTGTGGTTTCGACATTATGGCTAGATCGATATATACGAGATGCTGCCTACCTGCATCCGCGTTATAAAAATGTCCATAAACATTTTATATGTTTATAGGCTTGTGGTTTGAAAATGTTTGGTTAAGTACCTAGAATTCAATAATTTGCTGTTTGTAGGTTTTAGATGTGTAGAAAGTGTTGTTTGAGCAAATGTTTGGTTTATGCAGGTTAATCTCAGAAGTGAGCTGCGTGAAAATGATGTATGGCTGCAAAAGTTGATTCAATAGTAGAAGTGTTATTTTCTCTAATAATTATTGCTTATTTTTTGATTGTTTAATTGATTTGTAAAAGGTGATTTGTAAAAGTTGATTTGTTTAATTGATGTTAACATAATTCTTATTTGTGTTTAATTGATTGAAATGTAATGGTTAATTTTGTTGATTTCAATCTGCATTATGTTGAAGGCAAAAAGTACTATCGCAATGCGAAATGAAAATCGCAACGCGAAAATGAAAATCGCAACGCGAAATTAAATTCGCGTTGCGATTTTCATTTCGCATTGCGATTCCCTCGTTGCGATTTTCATTTCGCATTGCGAAATTAGCGTTGCGATTTTCATTTCGCATGCGATTCTCTCGTTGCGATTTTCATTTCGCATTGCTATAGTAATTTCCGCGTTGCGATAGACATTAAGATGATTGCCTATTAAGTGATAACAACTGGAACAGATCATAGCAATTTTCAAACTCAAGTTACTAATACATGCCTAACTGAAAATGTTAAAAGTTCACACATAAAATCTACATAATACAACGTTTGCATTTAAAAATCACCTAAGTTAACAGTCCCAAAAGGTGAAGCCAGTTGTGATTGGGATTTTAAAGATGATTGCGATTTTGATTGCCTTTTTCTTGACACCATATGAGCTTTGGATTTTGATGATGATCCATTTTTGGTAGAGGAAAAGATGATTGTGATGCATGGTGATCCACATGTCAACCTTGTATGACCACTTTCCTTGCACCGACTACATGTCGATCTCTTCTTCTCTTCACCCTTAGACGGTATACGATCGTGACTTTTTGGTCGGCCAGGTAGCCTTCTGTCCATGGCTGGTGGCAAAACTGTTGTAAGTCATCTGGTATGTCCCACTCAGAAGGATGTGAAATAGGGTAGACAATCTCGGCATAAGTCTGTCGATATACTTCTGTAGTGTAGCAATCCATAGCGATGTGCTTGAATCATCTTGGTTTAGATGAAGAGCAACTTTTATAACATGGCCACACGGATAACCAGATGTTTGCCATTTCATACAACTACACGTCCTTGCATTTAGATCGACAAGCCCATTTAAGTTATTATCCAGTACTTCAAACAAAGTGTTTGAACATGGTTCAACTCTCCATGACGTTGACTTCACAACACGTTTTGTTATCTTTTTTCAGTCCATGGTGTAACACGATGTTCCAATGTTCCTGTAAATTTAAATAAATAATACTTAGTAAAATATATGATAAGTTACGAATTCAAAGAAATAATACCTGCATGGTTTCTTTTCTTGTAGTACCACTGTTGAATAGAGGCTCGAAAAAACTCCATTAACATAGTAATGGGTAATTTTCGGGAATGACGACTTAGAGCGTTAATTGATTCTGCACTATTAGACGTCATGAAACCATATCTTGCTCCAAGTTGATGTACTCTTGACCATCTTTCAAACCCGACATCTTCTAGTGTTTGAGCACACTGAGGCAAAACACGTCTTAACAGTTTATATGCTTATTGAAATCCACTTCCCGATAAGCCTTTACAGCCTTCCAGTATGTCCATTTGTGCTTTTTATACCAGCAGACCTTGATTTTAGATTTCTATACAATGAACACCACAAAGTCCATGAAAAGCATCTGGGAAACACCTTCTAACAGCGTTGTCAATTGAGTTTGCCCTATCGGATATGATTGTCAGATTGCTAATAGGACCTATGCAATCCCTAAGACGCCCCATAAACCATGTCCATGAATCAGAGGTTTCAGATTTGCCAACCCGTAAGCTATTGGCAATATCCCATTGTTAGCATCCATGGCTACTGCTAATAAGTTTACTCCAAGGTATCGACCTTTCAAATGTGCTCCGTCAACTATAATAACTGGGCGCATGCAAGTAATAAACGAACGAATCTACAAATAATATACACAAGAAATATAATCATTTAAATGTGAAATGCATGTAACTAACAGAAATTAGTCAACAGAATTATATTGATTTACTAACCGCATCACCAATGGCGATAAACAGCAACTCAAAGCGTCCATCTCTATTGTTTGATATGAGTTACTGACCCATGATTTTTCAGCTTTAAATTGTGACAATAAGCCGGCAGTTGGGCAAACGATGCTTCTGGCGACCCCCTCAACAATTCCAAGGCATAACATTGGCTCTCCAAGCTTGAGAATATGATATACTAATCTTGAACCGAGCATTCATGTTAGTCATAATTTCATGTCCCCGATATACCCTGCCATTCAAAAACATTAACTCAGCCAGAAAACCACCCAACACCTTTTGTTTGCCTGTCTATGGTGAGGAAAAACTTGGGTTCTTGAACATGTATGTTTATCAATAAAAGTCCTAACTTGAAACATTGCGCAATCTTTTATCCTCTTTGCAATCATACGCCACGTACAGTTTTTGTCAATCGTACACCTTGTTTCGAAACGATCTTTGCTTGATTTGTTAACTTTTAGTTGATAGCCATCTTCCACACATTCGTATACAAAGCTATCTTCAAGTCTTCCTTTGTATCAAAACAATCATCTTTCTTGATACGAATAACTTTGTGTAACAATCAACTGCTTTCTTTGCCAACTCTTCTTCCGGTAACTGAAGTAATTCTGGCATATTCCAGTTATACTCCCGTGGAATTTTCTTTTCTTCGGGGACTTTTTCTTCTTCTTTTTCTTCTTCAGGATTATATGAATTACAGAATGGATGTTCAACATGTTCATTCACAATCGTAGCTTCCTCCTCATTATCATCAACAACATCTTCCTCGGCAACGGGTGTTTCATCATCAAAATTCGGGTATTGACCAATATCAAAATCATTACACGCAGGGTCTGTTTCTTCTTCTGAAACATCATCAAAATCCGTGTATTGACCAATATCAAAGTCCGGGTATTGACCAAGATCAAATTTCGAATACTGACTAGTACTCACAATTTTTTCTCTTGGCTCATCATCGTCTAATTGGTCAATACGAAAACCGGAATTTGGTGCTGAAAGTTGATTTGGATTTGGATTAGAGAAAGGCTGTGGGTTTTGAGACCCACTTAGTTGATTACTACCCGCTACTGACCCAACAATACTACTTCTAGGTTCAACAACATACAATGTAACATCATCACTTGAAACATTAATGTAAGCAATGAATCGTTCAACATCTTCATTGTCGGTTAACAAATAAACTTTACCATTTCTCTGATAAGATAGACTAAATCCACTTAGGGGCTCTAAATTCAATTTCTTTGAAACACGTAACATTAGGGTTTCATAAGTTAACTTCTTTAATGACAGTTTTAGTTGAAGATTCATGGGTAAAGGCATATATTGTAAAACACCATGAACATTCTCCCATGACCCTCCAAAACACAAATCTATCCAAACATGATCAACATTAGATGATTTCATGGTTGTAACTAAACAAACGAGATGCAAAACTAAGACTTGTTGTCGGATGGAGAAGGATGTCGTTGGATATAGGAACGGATATCGCCGGAGAGAGTGATAGATGGAGATGGAATGAGTTGCGATTTAGGGATTTAGGTTATGAGTTGTTGCTGCTACGTATATATATACACAAAAAATTTGACTTGCGAAACTAAAACATGTTGCGAACTTTGAAACTCGCATTGCGATTCTGTATTATCTCGTTGCGAAAGTCAGAATCGCGTTGCGAAAGGCAATCATTTGACCATCGCAATGCGAAATGCAAATCGCAACGATAGAATCGCAATGCGAAATGAAAAAGGCAACGAGGATTAACATGCATAAACTTTTAACAATTATTGAATTCTAGGTACTTAACCAAACATTTTCAAACCAAAAGGAGTATATATGTTAACAAAACTTGCATTATGTGTATTTTATGTGTGCACTTTTAACATTTTCAGTTAGGCATGTATTAGTAACTTGAGTTTGAACATTGCTATGATCTGTTCAGTTGTTATCACTTATTAGACATTCATTTGACTATCGCAACGCGAAAATGGCTATCGCAACGCGAAAATGGCTATCGCAACGAGAAAATCGCAATGCGAAATGAAAATCGCATTGCGATTTTCTCGTTGCAATTTTCATTTCGCATTGCGATTTTCATTTCGCATTGCGATTTTCTCGTTGCGATAGCCATTTCGCGTTGCGATAGTCTGTTTTGCCTTCAACATAAAGCAGATTGAAAATCAACAAATCAACTATTACATTTCAACACAAATTATGTACACATCAATTAAACAAATCAACATTTACAAATCATCTTTTACAAATCAATTAAACAATCAAAAAATAATAATAATTCTTATTTCTTCATCAATTATTGAATCAATGAATCAACAACTTTGTGACCCCGTACATCCATTTCACGCAGCTCACTTAAGGATTAACCTGCAGAAACCAAACATTTGCTCAAACAAGACTTCCTACACATCTAAAACCTACAAACAGCAAATTATTGAATTCTAGGTACTTAACCAAACATTTTCAAACCAAAAGGAGTATATATGTTAACAAAACTTGCATTTGACTTACCAATTAACAATGGACACTTTCATAACGCGGATGCAGGTAGGCAGCGTCTCGAATATATTGCTCTAGCCATATAATGCCGAAACCACAAGCCTACTACAGCTCTATCTCTATCGGTGGGAGGTAAAAACTATGTGCTTCCCGTCGTCAAACGCGCCAAGCAAAGGCATACGAGAGGACCACAATCCCCTCTGGCTCCCGGCGATTACTGTGGCGCGATCTCGTCTCTGACAACTGTGACATTGAACTTCTTTGGCTTCTTGTGTCCAGAATGACTCCAATACTTAATCCCATCCAAGAATTTAGCCAAATGAGAGCTCCATCCCTTGAAAATATCTCTCAAATCAGACAGTGATATGTAATTGATCATGATGTCATACACTATTATCTTTAGGGATGGGAGCTGAAGTTGGACGAGAAGCCAGTGACGACGTTCCAAAACAGGGATAAACACCTGCGATCATAAGTAATAATTCATTTATTTGCGCACTTATTTATGAACACCTTTAAAAAATTTAAAAAATAAACACTAACCTTATCGACCTCCCACCATGCAGGATAAAGTTTAGCTTGTCCATTGCCCAACAAAATGATTCATCTCGTTGATTCTTCAAGTGAACTGCGTGAAAAGCCGTCGGCATTATTGTATATAGCGAATTTTTTTTATTTTTCCTAAGCTTCCTTATTATTAGTAGACGTGACACCCACGCATCGATATGCTGTTTACAAAAAATACATATATTAGTGAATTACATTAATTTTTAAACAAATTAATCAAAATCATATATAAGACAAATATAAGACTTACCTTCCCATCCAAATAGCCACTGTCTTCAACCCCTAATAGCACACCCCACCAAGACCAATCAAGCAACAAAAACATTTCATCGTTGAGTTTGCTGATGTCAGTGTAACACCCTTGGCTCCGCTCATGTAGATAAAAATCAACTGCGGTCTTAGCCCAAAGGGTATTATCCACAATTGTTTCCGGTAGTTGTCTCCTCTCCACTTCAGATACCGGAAGGGTACTAGCCGGTAACTCATACGAGAGCTAACTCTCATCCATCATGTCCGGAACCGGTGGGGGTTTCTCAATACTTCGATATATTACCCCATGTGAATCGGGCTCTGGAATGGTGGGAGGGACCTCTTCAACGATGACAGTGGCCTCTTGAACGGTGGGAGGGAATCTTGAGGGAGAATAGGGGCCTCTTGAACGATTGGAGGGGACTCTTGAGGGATGACCGGTGAGTCGGGCTTCTTCTTACGGAGTCTTCGCACCATTGGGGTGAACGGAGACGTAATAGCACGTCCACGCCGTCTAATGCGTGAACTCCGTCGTGCAAGGAAAACCCGACGTAAAGCATCCACCTTATCGGGCCGCTAAAAAAAATTAATACATAAATCAGTAAATAAACAGACATGATATTAAACAAAGACAAATATGTTTCAAACTAGCATTGTATTCACCCAAATCATTATTCTATCATAGTTCACAAAATGCTCAGATAACATTCCAGAAGTAAGCACTTATATAAACATTTAAAAGGACAACATATATAAACATTCCAGAAGAAGAATAGTTTACTTTCGCAACACGAAACTTAAAATCACAACGCGAAATGACTATTGCAATGCGGAAATGGCTATCGCAATGCGAAATGAAAATCGCAACGACAAAATCGCAACGCGAAATGAAATCGTAACGACAAAATCGCAACGCGAAACACAAATCGCATTGCGATTTTCATTTCGCGTTGCGATTTTGTCGTTGCGATTTCATTTCGCGTTGCGATTTTGTCGTTGCGATTTTCATTTCGCATTGCGATAGCCATTTCCGCGTTGCGATAGTCATTTTCGTGTTGCGAAAGTAAACTATGCTTCTTCTGCAAATTGAAACTTGAATGGATTGCATTACTTCAACCAAAAGACAAAAACAAAACCAAAAACAAATACTAACAAAAACAGTTTAGCAGTATTGGCAGCAACCGAATGAATTACGAGTATGAAAAATCTTAAACTTACCTCGTTGAGTAGAGTATGAACCTCATTCTGCAACGATGCTACCATCTCACGTAGAGCGGCTACCTCACCGCGTAATGTAGACACCTCAACACGCCATGCACCATCGTCTTTGCGTAAAGTACCGACCTCCTCACGCAAAGCATTGACCTCATCACGTAACTCCCCTAACTCATCCCGTTGAGGTGGAGGTGGAGAACAGGGAGATAAACGTCGTGGCATCTTTGCCGGTCGCCTATCTTGCGGTGATGGTGGAGAAGAGGCTCGATGATGTGACAGAATAGGTGATGGTTGTCGTTGTGGAGGTGTATAGCCGGGTCGATCAGATGATGGCTCTGGGTGAGGTGATAGCTCTGGGCAAGGTGATGGCTCCCGAAGTGGAGGCTGCTCATCAACCGTTCCATCAAAAAAACGCTTACTAGCTTGCCACCAATCAGTGGCAAGCTCAGCTTCCGTGGGTGTCAGCCTCTGTAGAGGAGTGTTGGCCTCCTAACAATATAAAAGCTCAAACAAAGTTAAACGTGTACTAGTAATAACTTGTTTATAAACAAATGGTAGTATTTATGTTAACTTACATTATTTATTGTCGTATACCGTACTAAATCTTCCCATTGCAAGGTCCGTTTCCTCTTCCAGGAAATAGCCCTGGGAATATCATTTGAAGTTTTTATTGCATATGTCTTCATGGCGGGAAAGGCCTCAAATATCCAAATCTACAAACAATATAATAACAAACATTAGTAATTGTTAAATAATTACTTATAATTTTGGAAACATCATATAAAATTCTTACCTTAAAGGCCCAAATAAAGCCTGTCAAAGTGTATTTGGAACCATCGCCATGCAACTTTTTCGATCATCCAAGGCAGACGATAACTTATTCCATGTAGCTTTCCATAAATACGAGCCCCACGGAAACAGGTTCCACGCATTTAGGTCTTCTACCAATTTGATTAGATCATTTGGAATAGGTTGTCTGGCCTCTCTGCCTAAAAAACCGGCATGCAAAAGAATTAGAAGGCATACTCGGACAACGTCGACGTCATCCATCCGAGTAAAACCATCTTTATTATTCAAAATCTTGTCAGGTCTTCTACGTGTAGACTCGGCCTCTCCAGCTCAGGAAAAACCCGGGATAGCCATGATGGGCGGGTAATGTGTCTAGTGTACCGACCTACATCATCGTGTCCGAAGCGTAGACCGGTGATTAAGCAAAACTCCTCCCGCCCAAAACACGTATACGCCGGTGGAAAATCAAACCATATCTCTTCATCACGACGTTGTATAGTCTCTGGTAGATCACTAGTCATGGTTTGAAGAAGCAGGTGTGTCAACATCGCATCTCCACCGGGATGTTGTACTTTTAGCCATGGCCCGAAGCATGTATCCTCAAACATTTTTCTTTGTGCAGGTGAAAGCTTCGACGCAATTGTTTTGGCCAGGCTGACTTTATTTCTCAAGGTCAATTGAGCCGAATAAAAGTTCTACAAAAACAATAAACATACTAAATTAGATATACCAAAAACTACACTGTGAAGATATACCAAAAACAATAATAAACATAAATAGTAGTAGTTTATTCTTCAAACTTAAATATGCAACACTGTGAATTTCGTATTTGTCTTTGTTTTTTGGTTGAAGTAATGCAATTCATTCAAGTTTCAATTTGCAGAAGAAGAATAGTTTTTGAAAATGAAAATCGCAACACGAAAATGAAAATCGCAACGCGAATTCGACTATCGCAACGAGAGAATCGCAACGCGAAACTAAAATCGCGTTGCGATTTGCATTTCGCGTTGCGATTTTCGGTTGATTTAATAAGCAATCTAAGTGAAATGGTTAATCTATTATTGAAATTACCAGTAAACTTATCATCAATTTCAATATGAAAAACCTAATAATAATGCAAAAATTTCAAAAAGAAAATAATTAAAAAAACTAACCCTCGTTGGTTGATTTGGTTGATTTTCCATTTCTGATTGTGAGGGTGGCTCTGAGAGATGGAGATAGACGAATTTCGCCGGAGATGGGGACGGATTTCGTCGGAGATGGGTGAGAGAGTGAGAGATGGAGATGGGACTGAGTTGTGATTTTAGGTTTTAGGTTATGAGTTGCGATTACGGGATATACTGTGGACAGTTCAGTGTTCCAATATATTAATATTCGTGTTTGGAATTTAAAAATAAAATACTTGGCCAGGATACTAATGGCGCTTTGAAAATCGCATTGCGATTATGTATTATCGCGTTGCGAAAGTCAGAATCGCGTTGCGAAAGTCAGTATCGCGTTGCGATTTTTTATTATCGCATTGCGATAGTCAGTATCGCATTGCGATTTTCCCAATTCGCGTTGCGATTTACTTATTCGCATTGCGATTTTCCCAATTCGCGTTGCGATTTACTTATTCGCATTGCGAATTGGGAAAATCGCAACGATACTGTAGACCATCACAACGCGATTTTCAACTATCGCATTGCGAAAATGCAACGCGAATTTGCGATAATGGAGATCGCGTTGCGAATTAGCGATCGCATTGCGATTTTGTTGGTCAATTTGGCAAATTCGGAAAAAGTTGGTTAAAATCGTATATTATATGGGATTTTTGGTCACTGAGGTTATTTTCACTAAAAAAAACAACTAAAATATTGGTCATGAATGAGTTATGTATAATATTAAATAATAAAATGAGGAACGATCGAGTCAAATATAAATAATTAATAGAGTTTGAATTCATCAAATTAAGAAAATAAAAACACTGCCAATGTTACAAACTCAACTGCTCCGTTTGATCCTCCCTTTACCTTTTACCATATCCTCACGAAGGGGTCGAAAAGAGACTTGGGTAGGGGACCATCCCATTCCAATGATTCCCACCACTCCTTTGATGATATCTCAATTGAATGAGAAAGATTTGCAGACGCAGATGGTGGGACATTATCAAATTTGGGAAGATTAAGACCCATCCTTTTTAATCTTGGACAGTCCACAATCCGAATATATCCAAACTGAAAGAGAGAAATTTGCAGATGCAGATGCAAATGCAGATGGTGGGACAATATCAAGTTTGGGAAGATTAAGACCCATCCTCTTTAATTTTGGACAGTCTACAATCCCAATTTTTCCAAGAGAATCACAAACCAGTACTCCACCAGCACTGCAAATGCTCTTCAATTCCGGTAGATGACTCAACACCAATTCCCGTAATTGTGGAAGATGAAACTCTGTGATAACCATTCCTCTTTCCTCCGGTTCAACTTCTGATGTTATTATTTCCTCCAATTGCTTACACCCAACAACATTAAGCCTTCGTAAATTTGGCGGCACACAGTTGGAGGAGAACAACTTTTTCATATTTCTGCAATCTTTTATTTCAAGAGATTTAAGAGATGAAAAGGAGGAAAGTGAGAAGAGGATAAAGCTGGAGAAAAGCGGGTATTCCTCACTGCAATCAACACTGCAACACCCAATATCCAATCCCTCAATGTCACGTGGAAGCACAATCCGGTTGTTATAGATGTTACGATCTCTTACAACAATTTGTTTTCCTCCATATTCAGTAGACTTATGAAAGTATCTATTTCCCACGTAGATTATGTATTCACGAGGCTCTTCTCGGCCACGACAAGCTTGGAGATACATATTTAAGTTGTGCCAGTCATAAAACCTCCCTTCAAGAGTTCCCTGCAGTTTCTTCAATCCACCAACCTCCTTTCCATTTATCAGAGTTTCACCGACGATCAAGTCTTGAAGACAACAAAGTCTTGAAAGTACTCCATTCGGGATTTCCTTGATCTTTGTTCCTCGAAGATTCAACTTCTTTAAAACTTCAGGATTTGACAACGATGGAACATTCCCTAAATCACAACATTCAACCAACAATGAAGTGAGGTTCTTCAAATTTGATAAGGAATGCGGAAGACTCTTGATAGGATTGAAGGAAAGATCAAGAATCTTGAGTTCATTCGCATCATCGAAGAAGCTTTCTGGAATACTTTCTATACGACAATCAGACAACAACAATGTTGTGAGCCCGGGACACTTTGACAAGGAAATTGGAAGACTCTTGATAGGATTTTCGGAAAGATCAAGAACCTTGAGTGCATCCATATGCTTGAAAAATCGTTCTGGAATACTCGCTATATTGCAATGAGACAACAATAATGTTGTGAGCCTGGGGCACTTTGGGGGTGACATTTCCAAGGGTATATATAACCACTGATTCCATATCAACGAAACTTTCTCTAGATTCATGCTCCATTCTTGCACATCTGGTGCCTTTTCTAACATCATGCCGGCTTTTACCAAGAATCGAGATTTTGCAGTACGCAATGCCATGTCCCTTAGAAGATCATGCATTTTTACAGATCTTGCATGTTCTTCGTCAGCAAAAACTTCCAGCAAGCAATTGCTGATGAGTCTATTCATTATTGCACGACCCCTGTCAAACCCTGCCCTCATGCTATCCATTTCTTCCACAAGCCCTTCTGCGATCCAAAGTTGAATAAGACTTCGTTCTTCAATTTTCCAATCTTCCGGATATAATGCACAACTGAGGAAACAGTCTTGAAGTTTTGGATTCTTTAAACGATCATAACTAAATTGTAATTGTTGGAACACTTCATCTTCGAATCCATTAACACTCTTTTCGCGTAGACTTAATTCATTTAGTGCATTCCTCCATTCTGAAATGTCATCAATGCCCTTCATACAAGAAGCTATAGTAATTACACCCAAGGGCAAACCTGCACAATGCTTAGCAACTGATCTTGCAATTGGTTCCACCGCTGGAATATTGAGAATATCACAGCCCGCCTTCTCTAAGAACAACTTCCATGCCTCTTCTTCCGTCAGAGGCTTCACTTTAATCATTCTACAACCCATTTGTCGACACACATCAGCTGATCTTGTTGTCAACACTAATTTAGTCCCATTTGATGGCTCAGGAATTCCTATTCTCTCAAGTGAAACCTTCTCCCATAGGTCATCCAAGATCATCACAAACCTACTCTTCTGAGACAATGTTTCAAAGAGCCTCCCTGCCCTTGTAGTTTCATCTTCATCACCAGAAAATTCTACTCCAATTTTACTAGCAATGTCTTTCTGCAGTTTAGCAACATTCATCTCTTTGGATACAGTGATCCAAATCACAATATCAAATTTCCCTGTCTCTTTTAAGAGTTGGTTGTTTATAACCTTCATGATGCTTGTTTTCCCCACGCCACCCATCCCCCAAACTCCAATCTTTGGAACCTCATCATCCATCAAGCAATTCCAGATATCTTCAATACATGCCTTTACAGCTTCACCTGATAAACTTGTTGTCGATAAAACTTGTCCTATCCATTGAGGATTGTCAACCACCAAACCTCCATGAAACTTACCATGTTGAATAATAAGTTCTTCAACTTCCGTAATACTCTTTGACACATCTTTTGTGTGAAATCCACGTGTAAGAGCAGTACTTTCACCGATTCTTCCATCAAGGGCTTGCACTTCGACATTGACTCTTTCAACATTTTCCAACCATATCTGGACTTCCGCCTTGAGTTTCTTTCTCGGCTGCAGCTCTGATCTCATTATAGATTCTGTGTCTTTCTTCAAACCAATCAATTCCTCCAATTTCCTTTTAAGGTTCTTCCGATGTTGATCAAGGCTTCTATGATTGTCCAAGTGTTTATCTATCTTATTCAGAACAAAGTCCATGGCTGCAAGTCACAAGCAATATGTTAGAAACTAAATAATAACGCATCATTAGGTGAATGTATCTAAACATGACTAAAAATATAACTTCATTTTTTCTCTACAAAAATGTTTAAGAAATTATAAAGATGTAAATCAAGAAGTTTCACTCTCACGAATAATCAAATTAAATTAACATAAATTTAAGAGAGTGAAATTTCAAAATTTCAAGGCACAAAATTAAATCATGAATAAAAATACAAAAAAAAAATCTGAATTATAAGATAGTTTTTGGGTACATGGCTGTCAATAAACAAAATTTAACAGTAAATTTAAGGTCTATTTACATAACGACTAATCAAATGTTTCTTTTTCTTTATAGTTGACAAAAAATTAAAGGAAGATCCTATGAATCGACCTCAATAGTTAAGGGGAGTGTTGTTCTCATTAAAGGTATTGGATTCGAGCAGTTGCGTTTACAGTACGTGCGTTGTCAATAATTAAAAAAGATTATGAACATCTTGTAATCAGACAATTTTAAAAAACTTAATGTTGTTTTATCTTTTTGTTATCAATCATTTATTACTACTAATACTATTTATCTGGCATTATCATTTACAATATTCAATCTTAATGATAATGAAATTTGCTTTCATTCTTTGCTATTATGTTTTCTATTAATTTCTGATTATAAAAACAAACTAATAATTTATTCTTAAATATTTCCAATATCGAAAACATGCAAATTAACAATCCAATGCAAAATTGATATAATTGTAAACTAAAAGTAATATTACAATAATTAAATAATTTATAAGGGTATTTTAAAATGATTTAGCGAAATATTCTTAGTCCAATTAATCAAAATTATATTTAATTTACATTTTAATAAAATCTACATATTTCTTTTAATGAAAAATTAAAATACTAAACGAAAACTAAAAGTTAAATCCTAACCATAAGGAAATTATCATAAACAACAAAAAGGAAAATTTAATCTTAAAATAATATTAAGGAAATAATTTTAATTAAACATTTAAGGAGAGTATTTTAAAAGAATTCAAAAAAATATTAACATTTTAGAACACAAATCCTAAATAATTTGTAGGGTAAACTACACTGGTGACCACTTAATTATTGTCAGATTTCATTTTGATCACCGATGTATCGATTTAACCAGTCAGACCACTCAACTATTTAAATATTTCAATCAAGTCAATGTTCGTTAATTTTTTAATGGGAGAGGCGGCGTGGCAGTTAAAAACTTGGTATAATTACATATTTGGTTCTCAATATTTATACTTCTATCAATTTGGTCATAATATAATTCAATTAAAATAAATTTAATCTCTAATTAGATGATGACTTGTGCCACTACATGATTAGAGGATATTTTCTTAATTTTTATTTATTTAATTCAATGAATTTTTCATCGAATAAGGTGGTGACATGTCCCTATTAAAGAGATAAAATAAACGGGAGGAATGCATTAGGGGGGCATCAAACCTAAGACATTCTAAAGCCAAGCACGCCTTAACCACTCAGCTAAGCCTCCCATTTGGTTCCATATTACAACATGTTTTATATAACTTATTTCAATTAATGATAGAAAAAATGAAGTGAAAATGATATCAAGAAGATTCAAACCTGAGATTGTAAGCATGGATGAAACAATCATAACTACTAAGCCAAATCACATATTTAAAGAAAAGTTTTAGTATCTTTTATATATTCGTATTTTTACTCAAAAATTTATTTATCTCATAATATTGTTATTGATATAAAAATAAAAATATTCAGATGATATTTAACTTTTAATATTTTTAAACAAAATAAGTTTAATATTTTATTTTCAAAACCAAATTCAATTTTTTTTATATTTTTAAACAAAATTTATGAAATAATTCATTTCATATAAAAATAAAAATATTTTATATATTAAAAAATAAGTTTTATATTTTTTTATATTTTAAAACAATTATATTTAATGCAAGATTCAAAAATATAAAAAAAATCGAATTCAGTTTTAAAAATAAAATACTAAACTTATTTTACTTTGTTTAAAAATATAAAATATTAAAAATAAATAAATATCATTTGTTTATATGAATACAAAAAAAATTCTTTAAATATGTGATTTGACTGAGTGGTTATGATTTTTTCATCTATGCTTACAGCTCCATATTTGAATCTCTTTGTTAGCATTTTCATTTCATTTTTTTTTTGTCATTAACGGTAGTAAGTTATATAAAGGTTACTATGGTGTCTCAGTTTCACTCCTCCTTTGGTTCTTCTCGCCTTTTATTTTTTCCTCTTTAATTGAGCGATGACATGTGTCGTCATCTCATTAAATTAAAAATTTATTAAATTAAATAAATAAAAATTAAGAAAATATCATCTAATCAGATAGTTTAAATTTCATAAATACCTCTTTTGAGAAGGTTGTTCGAAGACGATGATCGGAGAGAAGCAGCTGATGAAGAAAACGGCCAAATGAAGTTCCTTGGTTTGCAGAAGAGCCGCTATTCACGCCCTAAATTTAAACTAAGCTTCACCTACAACACAGAGGAAATTTCTGGGAAAATATGAGGAAGCTCCGCTGCAACCACTTCAAAGAAATGCAAATAAAAGCTTGGTTTGAAATTATTGCCCTCTGCTGCTTTTAATTTCGTGTGGGGTAGGTCCTACCTGTCTGAAATAATGTTGGATCCGTAGAGCCTGACATAATCGACAATGAAATCTCTCTTCTTTTTCTAAGTTTCTATGACACTCAACGATGTTCATGCATCTGCTTTGGAAGCGGCCCCGCTTTAAAAGATTACATGGGGTTTTTCTGTTCTTAATCTTGCCTTATGGTAATTGCTTGATGAAACTTGTGCATCTTAATCGTGATGAGACCAGAATATGAAAGCATTTGAATTAATTTTCAAAAATAAAAAAAAAAGACCCAAATCAAAAGTCAATGTCAGGATCTTTGAAAAGATGGAAAGCAATAACATTGAAATAATTTACCATCAAGCATGAATTTTCTCAGTGTCAACTTCTTCAAAGCTCATTTAAGTCGCGCAGCAAGTAACCTCGCCAGAACTATGTGTAAGCGTAAGGTAAAATTACCATAGTAGTCCTTGTACTAAGTGGTAGATTGCATTTTGGTTCTACTAAAAAATGGACTTTTTTTTTGTCTTGAATAAATTAGTCCCTCCGTTCAAATTTTTGTCATCATCCCCACAGTTAAATGCTAACTTGACAGAAAAAATGGCTTATTAAATAATTGGTCATTATATTTGATATTTTCTCTTAAATTAATACTTTTACTTTTTGTTTGATACCGAATTTTAATTCCACCAATTATTTTGATATATTTTTTTATATCACTGTCGAACACTATGACATGTCAACATCAAATTTTAAAAGGTGACATCATTCGACTATTTTTTTTTAAAGAAAATAAAAATTAGTATATATATATATAACATCTACTTGTAGAACATAATATTACTAAGAGTATAAATAAATAAAACATTTGATGAATTATTAGTATAACATTTATTTTTTAAGTTAATTTGATAAGATAAATAAAAATTTTATATTCATTTAATAAACAAACAAATAAGAATATATGTGTGTTCAATTCATTTATGTTCATAAATAAGTTCGTTTATGTTCATTAACCAGTTTGTTTAGAATATCGTTTACTTTTTATTTTTCTTTATATTTTAAATATTGGTGAATGTAGGGACGAAATTAAACACATGATGAAATTAAACACATGATGAAAGTTGAAGTTTAAACTGTGAAACTTAAGGAATTTGAATATTAGTGATATAATTTTACCATATTTTAACTTACAAATGAACATATTCGTGAAAATTGAATGAATATGTTCGTGAACATATAAACAAACATATTCTCAAACGCTAAGAGAATGAACAATAACACTTTAAAAAAAGTAAACGAACATAAACACGATATTGAAAATTTAAACGAATATGAACCAAACATAAATACTTTTAAAATAATCAAACAAACACAAACATAACTTTATTCGTTTAAACTCTACTTATTTATACCCATAACTATTACTTCATAATTTCACTTTCTTTTTTTTTTGATAAGTCAAAATTTTATTATCCAAATAGCGATACGCTACAGAATACAATCAGAGTTCAATACAAATATTTACATTACAAAATTCATTGGTCAGCAATACCCCAATGATTGTAGAGAATAAGATTCAGGTTATCAACTTTATTGAATTTTCTACCATTCAGTTGGAGACAAACAACAGATTTAATATTCTTAACTAGTTCAGTAACAGGAGTTGATCGGCCGTGATACAGTCTTCTGTTCCTTTCTTCCCAAAGCAAGTAAACCAATGCATTCAAGGCAATCTTCATTACAGTAGATAACAATGATTTTCCTTTCCAGTTTGAGCTCGCCATTTCCAAGAATTCTTCCCATAAGTATCCTGTAAAATGCAAACCAGAAAAAGCGAAGATTTGTTCCCAAAGAGAAATAGCAGTAGGGCAAAGTAAGAAAAGATGGTCTCTAGTTTCCACTGCTGAGTTACATAAAAGACAAGAGCAATCATTAATAAGACCGATACGGTGGAGACGATCCTTGGTAGGAAGTCTGTCGAGAAAAGCCATCCAGGTTATCATACTATGTTTTGGAATGTGCAGAGGAAACCAAACGAGTTTATGCCAATGGACCTTCTGATTTTTCGCCCGAATGGAATCCCATATCGAGCTAGCTTTAGTAATGCCCGAGAGGAATGAGTTTTGTACCTCTGGTCTCAATTTAAGAAGTCGTCTGATGCACCAACTTGTATTGGGTTTAGCTTCAATTCCAAAAGTAAAGATGAATTTATACATAGTTAAAAATTATTAATTTCAAATCATTATTAATCCAATAATTGTCCTTATCTAATGAAATAATGAGATTTTAGTTAGGTGGCGAAAATCCTAATATCCGATCAAATCCAAATCAAAGTCGTAATGATATTAACTTGGCGCCACGTGAATCATCGGTCAACGGAAAGGCCACTCACGTTGTATCACATTATTTAGTTAGGTTTTTAGCAACTCTTCCACCATCCTACAACATTAATAAATCAAGGTGAGGGGTAAAGCTGGTATTTACTAATGGAATAGATTAGTAAAGAAAAATGAATCTCGTTTTGTAATATCTGATCTAAATTAATCGATCAAGAAATCAAAAATAAATGGTTGTCTCTTATTCCCATATGTAATGGGGTAAGGGGGAGGTAAGACAGTAGGCTGCCTCCAACACTAGGTTGAGAGCAGTTTTCGTAGAAGATCTCTGAATTATGAAATGCCTTCCATGAGACTCAATCTCACAAACTCAAGATTAAGAAATAAATGATTAATTTAAAAGAAATACTTTTTCAACATTAAAATAGTCTGAGTAAAGTATATAGATGATCCACCTGTCTTCCTCAATACATTCTGCATAGAATATTGATGCTGCTTCGTGGGACGATGCTCTTCGTGATCCTATTGTGAACCCTGAAGCTTTGTTTTAGCTTTAGTAAAGTTTTTCTTTCTCTGTCAATAAAGAAAAAATAATCATTTGATTTTTATTTTTGGCCACCATACTAATCACATGGTTGAATTTTTTATTAATTTATTTTGTCCATTTAATTGTAACTTTAGGCAAAATAGGCCCTAATTAATAACTTATTTTACTAAATAAAAGATTAATGATGAAAAGGGAGTTTTGAAATTTAAAAAAGTTAAATTAAATCTTATTATGTATATGAATCTGATTAAAATAATAATAATAATGTAAATTTCCAATCTTTTATTGATAAATAAGAAAACTTATTTTACTATTAAAAGATTTAACATTTAAAAATTTAATCAATTGAAACTTATATCAATATAAAACAAATTAAAATAAAATTTAAATCATGATAAATTAAAAAAGTAAATTTTTTTATATTCTGTAGAATATATATCATACCAGAAAAGAATATAAAAAACTCAAAAAAAATAACTAAAAAAATAAAAGATACAAACAAAACACCACCATAAAAAATGAAGGATAAACATCATCAACATTGACATAATAATAGAATATAATAACTTATTGACATTTGATTTTATCACAATTCAAGCACGACATAACTGGAATGACTATAAACAGTTATTAACATGAGAAAATTAACATCAGGATTTAAAGTAGAGATAAATTAACAAAATGACTAAATAATCACCGAGTAGAGAGGTGATGAGATATCAAACCCCTTACACCCATTTACTAGTTACGTTTTCAAAGATTTTCCCACCATCAGTGGAAGACCTTACTACAACGGGAGTCATGACTTCTGTCTCCATAACGACGATAAAACTTTTCTGAAAACTTTTTGACAACATACAATTTGGGATTCTTCATATACTAATTCAATCATACAACATGGAAAAGATTAATGAGATCCTTATTTTCCCCAAAAACGTACACAGATGAGGAACAACAAGAACAAAGAAGAGATATATAATAAGAGAATGACACAATATTATGCATTTCAACGTCAACAACTACTGGTGCAGACAACTTGTTTTGCCAGCTTCAATCCTTAAAAAAGTGGAACAACTTTGCTCAAGGTACTTCTGGAAAGGAGCAGATAAATCTGCTGTTGGTGCTCGTGTGAGCTGGGAAATTATTTGTCTATCCAAATCGAAAGGTGGCCTCGGACTGAAGAACATTAAATCTTGGAATAGAGCTTGTCTCATTCGTCTAATTCGGAAAATATTAGCGGGAGATGGATCACAGTGGGTTGCATGGTTAAAGGCATACGTTTTTAAGGAGCAGGACTTTTGGCAATTCCGAGCTGCTGCAAATGTAAGTTGGAGTATCGGCAGAATATTAAAATCAAGGGCTGAAGCTCTTCCAATTCTTTCAGTCGGTTCTCCGCAAGTAAAGGAAATTTGGGACTTGATTCGATCTAAAGGGCAAAATGTTTCATGGCATAAAATAATTTGGTTCCCATTGCATATTCCGAAGTTTAGTTTGATAGCTTGGATGGCTTTACTGAACAAATTGCCAACTAGAGACAGGCTTCTTCGAATGGGAATTAGCACTGACGGTATTTGTGTTAATTGCAACAACTCAAACGAGACAAGGGACCATCTCTTTTCGCACTGTTCACTAGCAACAAATCTCTGGAACTCAATTCTGAACCTTAATGGGATGAAGACTACTTATTTATCATGGGAAGATATGGTTTCGAAGGCATGTTCATCATGGAAAAGGAGGTCTCTTTTTATTACCATTCTTAAACTCTCTTGGACTGCTTTTATCTACTCTTTGTGGCAGGAAATAAATCAGAGAATATTTCAAGGAAGACGTAGAACGATCAAACGCTTGCTCAAAGATGTTAAAGACGTTGTCGGAATCCGCCTCAGGAGAACTAATATTAATAGACTTGATAGTACGAACTTAAGGCTTTGTAAGGTTTGGGGTATAGTCTAACCAATCATTTTGTAGGTTGTTTATTTGATTCTTTCGTTCTAGATTGGTGGATTGATTGTAATTAAACCTTGAGTTGGGTAATAAAATCATAATTATCCAAAAAAATATTAGTTAAACGGTGATAACTCTGCACCCTAAATGTGTCAAGTCAGCTTTTTGTGACATAGATAACAATGTTTAACGACACAATTGTTTACCACTTAAATCAGTCCCGTTGGTAAATCTAATCATATCTTCAAAAACTCATTTAAGTCTCTCGTTCAAGTGAAATTATCTAACGAATTCTGTTTATTATATAATTTATAGTTTCAACAAATAAAAATCATTTATCTCACTCTTTTTCTCTATGTTATTATCAAATATGGAAAAAGAATGAAGATTTATCCTTGGAAAAAATGACATAAATGATAGTTATTAGTAGGATTATGAATAACGTGATAAACGGGATTCCTATAATACTTTTTAGTGTAAACTACCAGTTTAATATCTAAATTATCAATTTTGATTCGTTTTAATACCTAAATTTTTATTTTTTTAAAATTATTTCTGACATTTAGGTTTTGTTTCATTTTAGTATCCCACTGTTAAAAATTTAACGTACGGGTTGACGTGGCATAACTCCAGTGGAGGGACGACCAATCTGAACGGTGGACTGCAAGAGAATGAAGAGTCGACCAACATAGTCCATTTTCAGGCTCATCGGGTTGTGGACCATGGAAATCGAAGGATGAATAAATCAAAGAGTGCATCATCAATTTGGGGAGATTGAGGCGTTTCTCGATGAAACAGATGCCAGAATTGCGTTTAGGGGGTCGAAAAGGTGCGGGATGGAAAGTTTGAATTTTATCGGCCAACGAATACGAAAATCGACGATTGTAGACGTGGTGGCTGACGGATACGACGTTCGACGACTGTAGATGCGACGACGGACGAGCCCATCCGTTAAGTTTTTAACGGCGGGGTACTAAAATGAAATAAAAAATAAACGTTATGTATGATTTTGAAAAAAAAAATGTATTAAAACGAACCAAAACTGATAGTTTAGATAAATGTGTAATTTATCCTAAATTTTATTCATATAATAATCCAGCTTTCATTCACCAAAGTAATTCCCCGTAAACAAGAAAATAAAAGCAATGCCAATGGCCCGTAGTTCCCCCGACTTTTAACAAAGAGCTATCCAGTTTGATCCTACTAGAACACCCTCACCAAGGGCTCCAAAAGAGACTTGACATCCTATTGACACTGATTCCCACCACTCATTTGGCTTTATATAAACACCAAGAGAGAAGGTGGAGGTACATATGCAGATGCAGATGGTGGCACATTATCAGGTAGGGGAAGATTAAGACCCATTCTTTTTAACTTGGGACATTTCAGTACTTCAATTTCTACTAGAGAATCACAAACCACTACTGAATCCACACTGCAAATGCTCTTCAATTCCGGTAGAGAACACAACTTCAATATCCTTAATTGTGGAAGATGAAATTCCACGGTAACCATTACTCTTTCATCCACTTCTGATGCTATTATTTCCTCCACTTGCTCACACCCGACAACTCTAAGCTCTTGTAAATTCAGTGGTACGCAGTCTGGGGAGAACAACTTTCTCATATTCCCACAATCATATATATGAAGAAATTTAAGATATGAAAAGGAGCCAATTGAGGAGAGGATAAACCTGGAGAAAAGGGGGTATTCTTCACTACAATCAACGTTGCAATCCCAGATACGCAATCCCTTAATGTCACGTGGAAGCATAATCTGATAGCTGTAAATATTACAACCACATACAACAATGTCTTTTCTTACTTCTTTACCCACCGCATGCCATAGTACACCTCCCACAGAGATTATGTATTGTCGTGGCTCTTCTCGACCACGACAAGCTTGGAGATACATATGTAAGTTGTGCCAGTCGTAAAACCTTCCTTTAAGAATTTCCAGTTTCTTCAATCCACCAACCTCCTTTCCACTTATCAGTGTTCCTTCCACGATCAAGTGTTGAAGGCAAGCAAGTCTTGAAAGTATTCCATTTGGGATCTCATTTAGGTTCTTTGACTGATCCAGATTTAGATATTCGAGACTCACCAGGTTTTCCATTCCTTGAGGATTTGCTTGATATATGTTCTTTGGAGATCCAACTTCTTTAAAACTTTAAGATTTGACAACGATGGAACATTCTCTAAATCTTTACAATAAGCAAGTAACAATGAAATGAGATTCTTCAAATTTGATAAGGAATGTGGAAGACTCTTGATAGGGTTGAAGGAAAGATCAAGAATCTTGAGTGCATCCATATGATCGAAGAACTCTTCTGGGATACTCCTTATACCACAATCAGACAATAACAATGTTGTGAGCCCGGGACACGTCGACAAGGAAACTAGACGACTCTTGATAGAATTTCTGGAAAGATCAAGAATCCTAAGCCCATTCATATGCTTGAAGAACCCTTCAGGAAGACTCGCTATATCACAATCAGACAACAACAATGTTGTGAGTCTGGGGCACTTCGGGGGTGACATTTCCAAGGGTATGTATAACCACCGATTCCCATCAACGAAACTTTCTCTAGATCCTTGCTCCATTCTTGAACATCTGGTGCCTTTCTTAACATCATGCCCGCTTTTACCAAGAATCGAGATTCTGCAATACGTAATGCCACGTCCCTTAGAAGATCATGCATCTTTACAGTTCTTGCATTTTCAACATGAGTAAAAACTTCTAACAAACAATTGTTGATGAGTCTATTCATTATTGCACGACCCCTGTCAAACCCTGCCCGCATGCTATCCATTTCTTCCACAAGCCCTTCTGCGATCCAAAGTTGAATAAGACCTTCCTCTTCAATTTCCTCATCTTCGGGATACAATGCACAACTGAGGAAACAGTCTTGAAGTTTTGGATTCTTTAAACGATCATGACTAAATTGTAATTGTTGGAACACTTCATCTTCGAATCCATTAACACTCTTTTTGCGTAGACTTAATTCTTTTAGTGCATTCCTCCATTCTGAAATGTCATCAATGCCCTTCATACAAGAAGCTATAGTAATTACTCCTAAGGGCAAACCTGCACAACGCTTTGCGATCGATCTTGCAATTAGCTCCAGCCCTGGAATATTGAGAATATCACGACCCACCTTCTCCAAGAACAACTTCCATGCATCTTCTTCCGTCAGAGGCTTTACTTTAATTACTCTACAACCCACTTGTCGACACACATCAAAAGATCGAGTTGTCAACACTAACTTACTCCCATTTGATGGCTCAGGAATTCCTATTCTCTCAAGTGAAACCTTCTCCCATAGGTCATCCAAGATCATCACAAACCTACTCTTTTCAGACAATGTTTCAAAGAGAATCCCTGCCTTAGTTGTTTCATCTTCATCGCCAGAAAATTCTACTCCGATTTTACTGGCAATGTCTTTCTGCAGTTTAGGAATACACATCTCTTTGGATACGGTGATCCAAATCACAATATCGAATTTCCCCGTCTCTTTTAGGAGCTGGTTGTTTGTAACTTTCATGATGCTTGTTTTCCCCACGCCACCCATCCCCCAAACTCCAATCTTTGTGACCTCATCATCCATTAAGCACTGCCAAATATCTTCAACACAGGACTTTACAGCTTCACCTGATAAATTTGTTGTCGACAAAATCTGTCCGATCCATTCAGGATTGTCAACCACCAAATCTCCATGAAATTTTCCGTATTGAGTAATAAGTTCTTCAACTTCCGTTGTACTCTTTGACACATCTTCTGTGTGAAATCCACGTGTAAGAGCATTGCTTTCACCAATTCTTCCATCAAGGTCTTGCACTTCGCCATTGATTCTCTCAACATTTTCCAACCATATTTGGACTTCTGCCTTCAGTTTCTTCCTTGGCTGCAGCTGTGTTCTCATTATAGATTCCGTATCTTTCATCGTACCATTCAATTCTTTTAATTTCCTTTTAAGGTCCTTCATATGCTGATCAAAGCTCATGTGATTGTCCAAGTGCTTATTAATCTTATTCAGAATAAAGTCCATGGCTGCAAGTCACGAGCAATATGTTAGAAACTGGGCAACACAGTTAATGAACATGGGTAGAAAGCAATATATGCCATGGACTTGCAGTTTATGAAAAAATCAAGTTAATGAACGTAAAAAGAATGAAAAAGAATCATGTTCCTTGCTGTTTATGAGATTTGAAAGAAATACCTCTTCTGACAAATTTGTTCGGAGATGACCGGAGAGAACTAGCGAAAAAACGTTCCTGATAATATGAGGACACGGTGCTATAAAGAGCCACTCCAAAAGGTTCTCTATGCCTGACTGCCTGTGCTAGAATCACCTACACTAAAGCAATTTTCACCAACAACAACAACATACAAGGAAATCACATACCCTTGGCGGAACAAGTAACTGTTACACGCACACAGCACAACAGGTAATTACAAATTTCCAAGTGTATTGGTAATTGTTGTCTTTTTTTACCTTACAGGCTACTGATATTGGTATTTGTTATTTGGGTTTATTTATTTATTTATTATTAAATTAAGTTTATTTTGAAATGTATTTTTTTTATAGTTAGGACAGTGTTTAGAATAATTATAGCGTCGTGCCTAAGGAAATAAATAAGATTTGCAGAAAGTTTCACGTAGGAAAATGTTTGAACTTTGAAGCGTGTTTATTGTTTTTCAATGGTTTATGTCATGGGCAGTGTAGTCAATAAATACCTGCTGGGAGAAGATAATGAAGGTTGGGTCAAATAACTTTATTGTTTTCATATCCATTTTCTTCTCTTTATATTTAATACTAATTTTATACTGCAAATAAAAAAGGAAAAAAAAACCAAAGTATGTTAGGTTAGGTACAACGACGTCAATTTTAATAAAAAAAATCAAAGTATATTTAATAATAAAGATGGTTAGGTGCAATCACTTCAATAAAGGCAAATTAAGTTTGATATCACTTTATTAAAATTTCGAGTTTGAGTATTTGTATATGTAAAAAATTTCTACTGTGAGATTGATCTATCAAAATTAAGTGTACGATATGAGTCGATACGAATTAATCAAGAAAAAGAATAGACCATAAAAAAAGTTTAATTTGAAAATTCTGATTTTATTGTTCGTTCCTGTCCTTTTCAATTTGATGTTACATGATGCGGTATTGATACCAACTAAACAAATCCAATTTTAAAATATTCCGAATATGATTTAATCCGAGGTCAAAATAATTTAGGGTAAATTTTATTTTTAGCCACCCAATTATTCGGGTGTTGTTATTTTAGTAACCAGACTACAAAAACTTTTAATTTTGTTATTTAAGTTTTTTATTGGTTCTATTTTGGTCCCTCTACATTAAAACAAAAATATGATGTGGTATTTTTAAATTATGCATACATTTAATTCTTTGATATTTATACACTTTGTCAATTTAGTCCTAATTCTAAATAATTAAAAAAACTTACTCGTCTTTACGACCATAATGGAATTTCGTTGATCTGACGGTGGTGCAAGGTGTGTGAGTTTACGGTGAGGGCATGTGAGCGGACATGTGGTCCAATGAGGGGTTTGGGTGTTCGATTGAACAACGCTAGAGTGCCTAGTACTATCAAGGCTTGGGTGAGGGCCTAGGATTCCAGATACGAGGGTTGTGAGCGTTGTCCGGACCTATAGTTCTGGATGCTAGGGCAGAGAACTCTGTTAGGGTCCAAGGTTCTAAAACTGAGGCCGCGAGCATTGTTCAATGGAATTTCTAGTTGGGTGGTTAATTAGTTATATAAATGTGTTTGTAGCTTAGTTTGGGTTGTAAGCATGAGAGAAAATATTGATGAGAAAAAGTGTTTAAAAGAAAGATTGTATGAGTGGTAATAATATTATGTGAGTTGCAAAGTCCACGTGTAACCCCAGATTGATACGGCAGACCCGATCCGATCTGGAGTGTCACATTAGGGCCACCAGAGCGACCCACTGTAAAAATAGTGGAAAATTTAAAACTTTTTATCAAAACATGTAAACTTATAAAATCATTTGTCACTATTTAAAAATAAAACATATTTTCAGACTCGTATATAAAACAAAATGCAATTACATGCCCCATAATCACATGTATCATACTCTGCAAACAGCATCGGAAGAACTCCCTTACTGATGACGATAGTTGCACTGGTACAATTCTTTTAATCTACAAATGTGAGTAATAGAGTGAGCTTCGAAAAGCTCAATAATACAAAACTACCAGATGATGCTAAAGAACGTGCAGATACATATAAACATATATTTCCTTATTGGTTCAGATATCTACAAATTTCTTTGGCTGAGCTGAGGTACCATTGATATTTCAGGTATTAACAGATAGTATTCAGTTCTGATGGAAAATATTTGGGATGTTTAGGTTCAAGAGATCAGAATAGGTTTTCTAGTGTGTTCCCAAAAATCATGTAACTTTTCAGATCTTTTTTAAAACATATATATATACCCCCATCCGTCAAGTCCAAAATGTGTAGGTTCCTCAGAACTATACACCCACCGTCAAGTCCAGTAAGGCCCTGAGTACACAGCCGAGGAGTCGGTAAGTAAGGCCCTGAGCACACAGCCGAGGAGCCTCCAGGTATACTTCCTCCAACATTACCCCCAATAAAACATGTTCCGTCTGTAAACGGATATATCAAAAATCAAAACATAATCCAGGTCAAGTATCAGATCAAAATCCAGGTCAAGTATTCGATCAGAATCCAGGTCAGGTATTATAATAGAAACCAAATCGGAAATCAGGTAAAATATATAGGTGATTAGGGAACACACCAGAGTTTACAGAAATTATTCAGATGTACTGGATAATCTTAGCAGGTAGAGAAACATGAATCTTCAGTATACCAATAAGATATCAAAATTTAGAATCACTATAGGAAGAGTTCAATAACTAACGAAATCATCAGTTATTCAGAATATGACTTGGGCTGATAAGGAAGAAATGAAGATTCAAGACATTTACAGTCTATGTCGATTGATTTCATTATCAAACAACTTCAGATGAATATCTCCCAGAATTAATGCTTATCAACTGGTCAATTCATTATCCTTACAGGGTATTTACACTTTAATACCACAAATTCTAGTCCATATATAATCTTCAGAATCATCGCTGAATAAATCTTCCAATGCCTTTATTTCATGTTCACGCTTCCACTATATCATGAAATGCTGACGTGCTTGATTTGTAGTTCAAGATCCATAAGAACATTACATCATGTATGTTCATTAACGTTTCTAGACTCATCCAAATCACTTACTTAATCCTTAGTCCTTGAGGTTACTTAGTTCATTTAGCATTCAAGTCTATTCCAGTTACTTCGGGATTTTCCAGAGTAATTCAAACGTTACTGAATTTCAGATACATATTGTACTTCCGTTCCATTCAATTTGGTCTTCGTGGTTGATTTGTCGAACAAACGTCCAATTCTTATTCCTTAATGCAATCTAGAGTTGAGCTGAGCTGAGCTGAATACTTCCAAAATTTATCAACGAGCCAAACTTGAGAAGACGAACACGCATTCAAGAAATATCTATGCCATCTAGGTATTGACATAGCTTTAGGGTTGATCTACTCACTTAAATTGTGTTCCATTACTTTTAAAGGTAGTCCAACACCTATGCTTATTTGGATTCCTTAATTAATCCAAGACATTTACTTAATATAGGCCATAAGGGTATTTTGGTAATTTTGGTGTTCAGTTTTATTCCATTCATTTCAGAGCTCGAGGATATCCAATCATTCCTGAGTTTGGTGATATTCTTGGGTTATTTCCATTACAGGGGTATTTTGGTCATTCTACAGATTCAGTGTATTTTAATCATTTTCTTCTGTCCGATCTTGCTATTAAATTCAATCTTATCATTTATTTCAGTTCTTTCGAACAATTCTGATAGCGGAATACCCCCGATAAATTATTCTTCAAGTATTTACTCATTACTCGAATATTTTCCGGTCAAGTGCCTTCTCAGATTTTACAAACGGAATATCATGAATTTTTCTGTACAGAGATAGGATCTTAACAATTAAATTTGTACTTAATCGAGTTAAGTAAAAATCCTCAAAGTATCTTCTCATTCAGGGTCAACTCAGGCTATTTTACCTCTCAATGGCATTTTCGTAATTTCTTAACCAGATAATTTCGATATTAGCTCTTAACGAAAATAATTATAATTTAAAGATCCTATAATTAATTGCTTTCCCGAACATTCTTTGATCTTGAAATTATTCCTTAACAAACTTCTAGTATATTGCGCAAAGCGTTAAAAACCAGTTATCCAAATTTTCTAAACAAAACTATTATTTCTTATGCACATCTGTAATTATATCGGATCAATATGTCTTTTCAGAGTTATTAACCAACTTCCAGGGAAAATTCTTGTCATCCTACAACATAAGGGTATTTTCGTAATTTTACCCTACCGGAGTATTCTCATAATTTCCCATCCAAGTACCTTTAACATTTAACCTTTGATGATATAAAATATAAGTTACAAATCCATGACTGATTTCTTTTTCACTAATCACAAACTTGTAATTTAATTCTATCAATTCCTCAATCTCCTATTAATCATCTGAACCATAATCAGTTGCCAAATTTCTACTGTTTTCGGATCGAGTGTAAAAATTCATTAACTACACTGTTAAGTTAATCGATTGATGGAATCGGCCAAGAGAGGGATGAATTGGCAATTAAAATTTTGGTGGAAGCTTTTGCAGAAAATTGAAAAGATTTGCACAACGATTTAGAGTGGTTCGACTTTCTCAACCAAAGTCTACGTCCACTACCTTAGCTATCCACACTAAGGATTTTTCAACAAATTCACTAATTTGTTCTTTCTTTTGAGGCCAAAGAGATAACCTTACAACACCCTCAAGAATATACCCAATTCTTGAGAACACTCTTTCTCAAAGAGAAGATTACAAATTTGCAAACTTACAAGGAAATCCTCACTAGGTAGATTGTTTGCACAATTCTAGAACAAAGAAAAGAACACTAAAAAATGAATACAATTGAGTACAAGAAGTGTTCTTGAAAGCAAAATGAATATTGAATGAAAAATAGGCTTGAATTGCTCAAACAATGAGTTTGATGCTTTCTCTTTGATTCTCTCTTGATTATAGTTGCTTGTTGTTTCTTGTTATTGATCAATGGCTTCTAAGCTTGTTTAAATACACCTTCAAATGATTCTAAACGTTGGGGATGATTAGTGGAGTCAATAGAGCCGTTTAATTGTGAAAACAATTAATGAAAGTGGATGGGAGCGTCAGTGCATCGATGCATACCCTAGGTGTATCGGTGCATCAGTATAAAATTCAAATATTTTGACCGTTGGACTCTCAGTGCATCGGTGCACTACGAGTGCATCGATGCATAAAATGCATTCGATGTTTTGAAAAAGCCTGAGTGCATCGATGCATGGTCTTGTGCATCGATGCATCAAATGCACTGAGTGCATCGATGCATAAAATGCATTCGATGTTCAAGAAATTAATTGATGCATCGATACATGGATTGGTGCATCGGTGCATGCCTTTGAAAAATTGATTTTAGGCTTGATTTTGGTTCAAAATACTTTGTGAAAATTTGTTTAAAAATAGTTTAAGTATAAAATACAAATTTACACATTTAGTAAGGTTTAAAATTGATCTTCAAAGACTTGGAGTAATAATTTGATATTCGAGTAATTAAATCGAATATACTTTAGAAAATCATTTGCAAAATCTTAAATTCATTTAACTTAATTTTTTATATCGAAACATCAAAATGTTTTCAACAATCTCCCCCTTTTTGATATAACAAAACACTTTAGTAATTTTAAGATTTTCTTTGAAAAACTATTTTGAAAATCAAGTTTGAAATTACTCCCCCTTACTATAACACTTCTCCCTTTAAAAACATTGTAACTTTAAAAGCATTGTAACACTTAACACTGCTCCCCCTTTTTTGTTAAATCAAAAAGACTCAAAAATTTAAACAAGGTTTTGAAAAACATTTAGCCAATTGATTATTAATATAGCTTAAGCTGCTAAGATAACAATCAAGAGAAACATTAGCCATTAGTTTCATAATCAATATTCATATCAAATGTGAAAAAATTGGTCATAATGCAACTAATATGATGCAAAAATTAATAAACATTAAGCTCATAATGAAAATTCAAACCAAATATAAATTAAGTTCAAAATCCAATCATCCAAATTATAACAAATCCAAAACAAACAATCCAGAAACATCAAAACAATCCAAGTTTGAAATAACAAAGAAAGCATGGAGAAAAGGTCAAATCCATCGGAGGGTCGGGAGGAGGAGGATAATGAGCTCGAACTTCAAGAGTGAGCGCGTCCATACGTTCACGCATCTCCCACTGAAACTCAGTAATCTGAGACTCCATGGAAGCAAACCTCAGATCAAACGACTCCAAGAAAGATTGAAAATATGTTGGCATTTGATCTTCTTGACGTGCTGGTTCCGGAGCAGGCTCATCGTCTGGTACATGATCGTCGATATCTTGCATAAGTTGTTAAAACTCAGGATCATCGTCAGTAGCCGGTACCGGAGGAGGAGGAGGAGCACGAGAAGAGCTAGGAGCAGCTCGTGAAGAACTAGCTCCCGGAGTTTGCTTACCGGGTCGATAGACCCAAAGACCGGTTTCCTCGTCTTGTTTCCAATCCGCTTTCTTCAAGGATGTAAGATTGATTCGATTTTGGAGAGGAATAGGATTGTCGAGAGAGACGTCTAGACCGAGTTTGATAAAGAGTTTACTAAGAAGACATCCATAAATCAATGTTTCAACATGTTTTGAAGGAACAATATTTATAATGTCCACTAGTTGACTGAAAATAATGTGGGGCAGATTTATTTTGATTTTATTTTTAATACAATACATCCACCATAAATCCCTAGCACGAAGTGTGGAGTACCTACCTCCGGATGGTCTAAACCACCAAGAGATCATCAAATGGAGAAAATGATCGTGATGAGAACGAAGGGTACTAACACTAGCGTTTGGAATATAGTGATAATTCACATTTTCATTTTCATTATATGACCCATCATCATCTAACCCAAAACGTGAGGCTATAATCATGGGGTCAATATCAATATATTGGCCTAAGATATAGGATCTAATAGAAATAGTCCCACATTGAGTATCATTTTGAATACACACCGCAATGGAATAGAAAATGCGGACCAATTATTGATAGACGATAGGTTTGAGCTGAAACATTTTATCAAACTTCCAAGTTTTAAGAATTGGGAGGTATTCAAAATCAATGTCAATCATAGCTTGAAGAGAAGGAATACACTCTTCCCGGATTCTATAGGATTGGAAAGACTCCATATACCTATGGTATAGGTCATCTCTACGACGTTCAGGCATGTTGAAACAAAGTCCTATAAGACTATTAGGAGGTTGAGGAACTGGATTTGGAGGTTGGTTTGAACGAGAACAACTCGATGAAGTTCTAGGGCGTTTGGGATTAGACATGGTTTAGGAATCAGAATTAGAAATATAACCTATAATTTGAAACACATGTATGCAATTTAATCAATCCCAAAACTCAATTGAGTCCTCAATAATTCAAGGTTCTCTAAACTGAATCCTAATGGGCAAAGTTTTGAAAACTATTTGAAAATAATGTTTGTAAAATTATAATATGTATAGTTTTCATTAAAAGAACATAATTAAATCAAAAACATCAAATTTAAAAATTAAAGTCAGAATTTCGATTTTTTATTTCGAAAATTCAAAAAAAATCTTTGAAAATTTGTGAGTTTTTGATGAAATTAGTTGTAAAATCGAGTTTCTAATCATCAAACAATCAATGCCTGATATAATGTTCATCCTAGAACTAATTAAAACTAGTCCTAAGATCAAAAATCAATAATATAGAGGTTTTTGAAGTATTACCTTGAAAATTTCGGATTGATGAGAATAAGATGATGTTTTGCACGATTTGATGATAAGAGCAGGATTAGGAGTTGAAAATCTCGAAGATTCCGATAAATTTTTGTTGATTTGAGACAAATGGAGAGTTTAGAGAGAGAAGGGGACGAGCTGTTGTATGAAGAGAGAGAAGGGTTATGAGAGAATGAAGGATAATCAGGGTTTTTAACCAAAAACCCGACGGATGCATCGATGCATGACCCCGTGCATCGATGCACATTCAAGGCGTGCATCGGTGTACCTTCATGGTGTATCGATGCACATTCAAGGATGCATCGATGCACTGTTAGGTGTATCGATGCATGAAGCACAAAAATGTCAAAAATCTGTTCTAAACACTCGTAATGCTAAATTAATTGGCTCTAGTGGTATTGGCAACTCATATATTGAAAATTAATCTTGTTCAAACAATCAAATAAATCCTTAAACTATATTTGAACATTAAATTATTTTTCATCAAGCAACATAAACTCCCCCTAACTAATAGCAAAGAATGCAATCAAAAACTATTATTATAAGCATTTTTCATTCATTCTTAAAAGTGCTAAAAATATTTTAAACACTAAGTGAAGATAGGTCAGTTAAACCTAATTCTCTCCTAAGTGTCCAAAATATATATTTGTCTAAAGGTTTTGTAAAGATATCCGCTAATTGGTGCAAAGTATCAACAAATTCTAGAACTACATCTTTTTTAGCGACATGGTCTCTAATGAAGTGATGTCTAATTTCAATATGCTTAGTTCTAGAGTGTTGGATGGGATTTTTAGTGAGACAAATAACACTAGTATTTTCACACTTGATAGGAATGGTACCTACATCAATTCCATAGTAAAAAAGTTGTTGTTTCATCCATAAAACTTGTGAACAACAACTACCAACTGAAATGTATTCTGCTTCAGTGGTAGATAATGCTACACAATTTTGTTTCTTTGAAAACCAAGAAATCAATATATTTCCAAAGAATTGGCAATTACCGGATGTGCTTTTCCTATCTAATTTGCATCCTCCATAATCCGCATCAGAAAAGGCATGCAAGCTAAAGCTAGAGTCTCTAGGATACCAAAGTCCTAAACTAGGAGTGTCCTTAAGGTATCTAAAGATCCTCTTAACATCTAGTAAATGTGATTCCTTAGGGCATGATTGAAATCTAGCACATAAGCAAACACTAAACATAATGTCCGGTCTACTTTCAGTTAGATAGAGTAAAGAACCAATCATTGACCTATATAATTTAACATCCACACATTTACCTCCTTCATCTAAGTCAAACTTTGTTGATGAGCTCATTGGAGTGTCATAAGGTTTCCCATTTTCTAGCCCAAACATCTTGAGCATATCTTTGACGTACTTAGCTTGATTGATGAAGATGTCATCTTTTCTTTCCTTGATTTGGAGTCCCAAGAAAAATGAGACCTCTCCCATCATGCTCATCTTAAATTCACTTTGCATTAGCTTAGAAAATTCTTGGCAAAGAACATCATTAGTAGAACCAAATATTATATCATCAACATAAATTTGAACTACTAATGAATCTTTACCTTTATGCTTTAAAAACAATGTAGTGTCAACCTTCCCTTTTGAAAAACCTTTTTCAATTAAAAAAATTGACAATCTTTCATACCAAGCTCTAGGAGCCTGTTTTAAACCATAAAGCGCTTTTGTCAATTTAAGAACATGATCCAGAAATTTTGAATCTTCAAAACCTGGAGGTTGTTCCACATACACTTCTTCTTTTATAAAACCATTTAAAAATGCACTTTTAACATCCATTTGATATAATTTAAATTCATGAAAAAATGCAAATGATAATACCATTCTAATTGCTTCCATCCTAGCTACGGGAGCGTATGTTTCATCATAGTCTATACCCTCTTCTTGAGTATACCCTTGAGCAACAAGTCTAGCCTTGTTTCTCACTATATTACCACTTTCATCAAGCTTATTTCTAAATACCCATCTAGTACCTACAGTAGATTTATTACTAGGCCTTTCAACTAATGTCCATACTTTACTCCTCTCAAATTAATTTAACTCTTCTTGCATACCCATAATCCAATGTTCATCTTTTAATGCTTCTTTAATATTATTAGGCTCTATGCATGAGATAAATGCCACAAAATTACAAATATTTCTAAGAGAGGATCGAGTTGTTACCCCTTTGGATGGATCACATATAATCTCACCATCCTTGACATAATTGTACTCTCTTGGATAAGATACTTCCCTTTCTTCAATGGTTGGATTCTCGAGAGGATCATGAGTTTCCTCATTTTTCGTTTCTTCCTTTGATGATGGTTCTCCAACGTCATGTCTAACGTCATTTGTATTTATAACACCTACATCATCATTCAAACAAGAATCATTCCTCGGAAGGAGGTTATCATCGAAAATAACATGTATAGACTCTTCTACAACTAAAGTTCTTTTATTAAATACTCGATAAGCTTTAGAATTTAAGGAATAACCCAGAAAAATTCTTTCATAACTTTTAGCATCAAATTTGCCAAGATTATCTTTACCGTTGTTTAAAACAAAACACTTACATCCAAAAGGATGAAAATAGCTAATGTTAGGCTTTTTATTTTTGAAAAATTCATATGGAGTTTTCTTTAAAATATGCCTAATCATTACTCAATTAATAACATAACAAGCGATATTTGTGGCTTCCGCCCAAAAATATTTTGGCAAATTGTTTTCACAAAGCATGATTCAAGCCATTTCTTCTAAAGTTTGATTTTTCCTCTCAACAACTCCATTTTGTTGAGGGGTTATAGGTGTTGAAAAATTATGGCTAATACTATTAGAATTACAAAAATTAGTAAATCCAAGATTTTCAAATTCAGTTCGATGATCACTCCTAACACTAGTTATAGAGTAACTTTTTCGTTTTGGATTATTTTTTTTTTTGAAAACGTGATGAATTTTTCTAATGCTTCATCTTTAGTACTTAAGAATAGAACCCAAGTATATCTAGAATAGTCATCTACCAAGACAAATGCATATTGTTTTCCACCCAAGCTAGTAGTCCTAGCTGGCCCAAAAATATCTATATGGAACAATTGTAATACTCTACTAGTTGATACATCGTTAATGGATTTTAAAAGAAACTCGTTTCTGTTTTCCTTTAGCACAAGCATCACATATTTTATCAATATCAAATTTTAGCTTAGGCAAACCTCGAACTAAATTTCCTTGAATTAGCCGTTGCAAAACACTCATACTAGCATGTCCTAGTCTCCTATGCCATAACCAACTATCATGCTCATCCTTAGCAACTAGGCATAAATTAGTCATAACACTAGAGTCTAAATGCACCATGTAAATGTTTCTTATTCTATAACCAACAAGCATAATCAAAGTAGATGCAATGTCAATCAATTTTACAAACATTTAATTTAAAAAAAACATTGTATCTTTTGTTAAATTCATCTAATCGGATTATGCTTTAATCCACTCACATACAAAACATTATGCAATGTTGATTATCGAGATTAAGAGCACATGCATAAAGTTTTTGAAAATGTTATGCATTAAAACTTTATAATATTTAAACAAAAATCTATGCATAATCATTAAGAAAAATTTAAGGTCAAAATTTTGTAAAACCAAAGTTCTTGAAAAATCGATATAAATTGTTAAAGAGATATCAATTACATTTTTAAAACAATTTTGACCAACAATTAATACGATGAACTAGAGTTTATAAAAATATTACCAAAAATTACTATGTTCATCATACAATATTTTTCAACATACATGAGATAAAACATAATTATTCAACATTTAAAAAAACCTCATGCATGCATAAACTAAATGAGCAACCAAATAAAATAAAAACATTAAGTTCGGAGGTTACTCATTCCTTTTTTCATGTGTGGCTAGAGCATCTTGAATATCATCATCTTCATCACCATTTCTCCCACACACCTACAAGTGACATTTAAGTACATTTTGGTATCCAAATTATTTTGGATCCTTGAACATTAGTTTCAATGCCTCTTGTTCCTTTTGGAACCCATACTTGTCTAATTTTAAATCGTTTTCCTTTCTTTAAAGGACAAGTATGTTCCTTATGACCATGATAATGACAATGTAAACATATTGCCATTATTGAACTAGATGAATTATTTAAAATGATATGATTTTCTTTTGTTAAGCATTCAAGTTTAACTTTCAAATCAAAATTTTCTTTTTCAATACTTTCAAATTTCATTTTTCAAAGCTCTAAATTCTTCTTCAAGAGTTCATTTTTTTTTTCAAATTCCATTTTCGTTTCTAGAAGAAGTTTGTTTAATTTGAAAATTTCTTTTTCAAAGTTTTTAGATTTTAGTTTTGAAAGCTCCAACTCCTTTTTCAACATTTCATTTTTTTCCCAAGTCTGTTTTAGCTTTCAAAAGAAGATCATTTTTAGTTATAAATTTAGAAATCAAATTCCTATATTTGGAGTTCATGGTATCAAACTCCGAAAATAATTTATCATAAGCATCTTGTAACTCATTAAAAGATTTTGAATTTAATTTATTTGAGTTAGAAGATACCTTTGGCTCTGTGAGAGCTAATAGAGATATCACCTTTGTTGGTTCTTCTTCTTCCTTGTCTCCATAGATCTCCTCAAGCTTATCCCATATTTCCTTGGCATTTGAACAAGAAGAAATTCCTTTATATACATTAGGATCAATTGCACAACATAACATGTGCATAGCCTTTTTGTTTTGTTGAGCTTTCTTCCGTTCTTGATCACTCCACTTCTTTGCCTTCTTCGTAGGAGAGGAATATCCTTTCTTGATTATCATCTAATCTTCCATATCAAATGATTGGATAAATATCATCATAAACCTCTTCCAACGACGATAATTTATTCCATTGAAGTGTGGAGGCACGTCAATTGGTCTGGATTCTTCTATGGAGAATGAACTGGAACTGGACGCAATCTTTATCGATTTAACTCTTCTCGAATCGACTCAAGAGGTGGTTAAACCTTCAAATGAGTGAGGCTCTTATACCAATTGTTGAGTTAATCGATTGATGGAATCGACCAAGAGAGGGGTGAATTGGATTTTAAAATTTTGGTGGAAGCTTTTGCAGAAAACTGAAAAAAGATTTGCATAGCGATTTAGAGTAGTTCGACTTTCTCAACCAAAGTCTACGTCCACTACCTTAGCTATCCACAATAAGGATTTTCCAACAAATTCACTAATTTGTTCTTTCTTTTGAGGCCAAAGAGATAACCTTACAACACCCTCAAGAATATACCCCAATTCTTGATAACACTCTTTCTCAAAGAGAAGATTACAAATTTGCAAACTTACAAGAAAATCCTCACAAGGTAGATTGTTTGCACAATTCTAGAACAAAGAAAAGAACACTAAAAAATGAATACAATTGAGTACAAGAAATGTTCTTGAAAGCAAAATGAATATTGAATGAAAAATAGGCTTGAATTGCTCAAACAATGAGTTTGATGCTTTCTCTTTGATTCTCTCTTGATTCTAGTTGCTTGTTGTTTCTTGTTATTGATCAATGGCTTCTAAGCTTGTTTAAATACACCTTCAAATGATTTTAAACGTTGGGGATGATTAGTGGAGTCAATAGAATCGTTTAAGTGTGAAAATAATTAATGAAAGTGGATGGGAGCGTCAGTGCATCGATGCATACCCTAGGTGCATCGGTGCATCAATGTAAAATTCAAATATTTTGACCGTTGGACTCTCAGTGCATCGGTGCACTAAGAGTGCAACGATGCATAAAATGCATTCGATGTTTTGAAAAAGCCTGAGTGCATCGATGCATCAAATGCACTGAGTGCATCGATGCATCAAATGCACTGAGTGCATCGATGCATGGTATGTGCATCGATGCATAAAATGCATTCGATGTTCAAGAAATTAATTGATGCATCGATGCATGGATTGGTGCATCGGTGCATGCCTTTGAAAAATTGATTTTAGGCTTGATTTTGGTTCAAAATACATTGTGAAAATTTGTTTAAAAATAGTTTAAGTATAAAACACAAATTTACACATTTAGTAAGGTTTAAAATTGATCTTGAAAGACTTGGAGTAATAATTTGATATTCGAGTAATTAAATCGAATATACTTTAGAAAATCATTTGCAAAATCTTAAAATTCATTTAACTTAATTTGTTATATCAAAACATCAAAATATTTTCAACATACACAGAAGAGACCAACATTAACTTATTCATACATTTACCAATATTCACATGTTCCATAAAGCATAAAGAGGTAGTAAAATATTACCTCAATTTTCGTGCAATACTGATCGATCATAAAAATTCTATTAGAACGCCCTCAATCTTGAAATCATCTTCCAATATGACTTTTCAAAAATTTAGAATTTTCGGTCAAAATCAAAGTCAACGGGTTTGACTGGAAATTTTGAGGTCTTCGGGTCCGAATTTCGAAAAACGAACTGCGGAATCAGATTTGGAACGTCGAAAAATGTCAAGATAGGTATACTCGGTCAAAGTCAAAGGTCGTTTAATGCTCGGTCAAAGCCAGTCAAAGTTCTGGTCAAATGTGGTCAACACCGGTCAACAGTAAACAGTCGACCATTTTACACAAATATCACCCTATTCTGCAAATATTTACGAAACTAACACCCAAATTTTACACAAATAGCACTCAAACATAATTTAATTACAAAATTATCACCCAGACAATGCCCACTCTCGGGGGATGGCGCGTGCGGCACGTGAACAGTAACCCAGAGTCGGAAAATTCCCGGAAAAATTTCTAAAAATTATTTTAAGCGATTTTGAGGCACTTACAAAGCTCGGTTCACAATTTTGAACGGCGAAGAGCTCGATTCCAAAACGTCAAAAACTTTGACGGTCTCACCCCTCCACGAGTCGGCGACGATTGAGAAACGGAGAACACCAGTGGACTCTGAACGATGCAGGGAACACGATGGTACGGGAGGTGTCGTAAACGGATGACCGGATCGTCGTGAATTGACGAAAAACCAACTGAAATCGAGTTATTACCAACGATACTTACGAATGAAATTAACGACGAACGGTGACGATTCACGACGAAAGCTTTGAGGGTTTTTGTTCCTCGGTCGACAACGAACACGATGGTGATTTCGATTCGTCGATCGGAGGTCGAACGACGAGTAGATCGGAGTTGAAAGTAGGGTTGTTGGGGAAGGAAAAACTGGAAAATGTCTCTAACGGGGAGAGTTTATAATTCTTTCCTATAGAATATTGGCTAAATTAATAGTTTAGCCACTAAAATTCATGCACTTCTTAAAATGGTATGTTAACTTTTCAATTTTATAACTTAATCCCCAATTTCTTCCAAAAATACCAATTAAATTCACCCTTATAATTTCTTAAATTTAGCCCCTAAATTGGGATATTATACCACGGATTACCTATTTATGCTTCCAACAGATTCATTCCACCAACAGGTCATATTTAATACTATCTTGGTCAGATTCATTTACAGAAGAACTAATGGCATATAAGCAGGGACGGAATGAGGGGCTTCGGGTGCGGTCGTATTTTTATAAATTTTAAATTCTCTTGTATTTTAGGTATTTTTTTACATTTTATATTGATTATCTTATTCTGCATCTTGAAGAGCCATCCTGTTCAACTTCGGACAATCTTGTACCGAGATTTTATCTAGAGAATCACAAATCATCACTCCCTCAGCACAGCAAATGCACCTCAATTCAGGTAGATGTTTCAACAACAGTACCCTTAATCGTGGAAGATGAAATTCCATGGTAACCATTCCTCTTTCCTCAGCTTCAACATCTGATGTTATTATTTCCTACAACTGCTCACAATTACAAATTCTAAGCCTTTGTAAATTCGGCGGCACACGGTTCTGAGAGAACAACTTTTTCATTTTCTGCAATCATTATATAAAGAAGCTTAAGAGAAGAAAAGCAGCCAATTGAGAAGAAGATAAACCTGGAGAAAAGCAGATATTTCACTACACAATCAACACTGCAATCCCAAATATGCAATCCTTCAAGGTCTCGTGGAAGCATAATCCAATAGTTATAGATATTACAACGGCTATGCAAATGTTTTAACCTTAAGAAAATGCTAATTGATTTATCAACAACAAAAAATGCAAAAACTAAAATATTGGTCATGAATGAGGTATGTATAATATTATTGTAACTAAATAATAAAATGAGGAACGATCGAGTCAAATATAAATAATTAATAGAGTTTGAATTCATCAAATTAGGCTTCGCTTAAATAAGAAAATAAAAACACTGCCAATGTTACAAACTCAACTGCTCCCTTTGATCCTCCCTTTACCTTTTACCAAAAGCTCACGAAGGGGTCCAAAAGAGACTTGGGTTGGGGACCATCCCATTCCACTGATTCCCACCACTTCTTTGGTCTTATCCGAACTGAAAGATAGAAATTTGCAGATGCAGATGCAGATGGTGGGACATTATCAAGTTTGGGAACATTAAGACTCATCCTTTTTAATCTTGGACAGTTTTCAATCCCAATTTCTCCAAGAGAATCACAAACCAGTACTCCACCAGCACTGCAAATGCTCTTCAATTCCGGTAGATCACTCAACCACAATAGCCGTAATTGTGGAAGATGAAACTCCGTGATAAACATTCCTCTTTCCTCCTGTTCAACTTCTGATGTTATTATTTCCTCCAATTGCTTACACGCACCAACACTGAGCTCTTGTAAATTTAGCGGCACACAGTTTGGGGAGAACAACTTTTTCATATTCCCACAATCATACATATCAAGACATTTAAGAGATGAAAAGGAGCCAATTGAGAAGAGGATAAACCTGGAGAAAAGCGGGTATTCTTCACTGCAATCAACATTGCAAAATTTAAAATCCAATACCTCAATGTCACGTGGAAGCACAATCTGGTAGTTATAGATGTTACGACCTCTTACAACAATTTCTTTACTTGCATCTTCATGAAGCATAGATATCTTGCATCTCCCACATAGATTATGTATTTACGAGGCTCTTCTCGGCCACGACAAGCTTGGAGATACATATTTAAGTCGTGCCAGTCGTAAAACCTCCCTTCAAGAGTTCCGTGCAGTTTCTTCAATCCACCAACCTCCTTTCCATTTATCAGAGTCCCACCTACGATCAATTCATGAAGACAACAAAGTCTTGAAAGTACTCCATTCGGGATTTCCTTGATCTTTGTTCGTCGAAGATCCAACTTTTCTAAAACTCCAAGATTTGACAACGATGGAAAATTCCCTAAATCTTCACAATCAGCAAGCAACAATGAAGTGAGGTTCTTCAAATTTGATAAGGAATGCGGAAGACTCTTAATAGGATTGAAGGAAAGATCAAGAATCTTGAGTTCATTCGTATCATCGAAGAAGCTTTCTGGAATACTTTCTATAAGACAATGACAAAACAACAATGTTGTGAGCCAGGGACACTTCGACAAGGAAATTGGAAGACTCTTGATAGGATTTCTGGAAAGATCAAGAACCTTGAGTGCATCCATATGCTTGAAAAATCGTTCTGGAATACTCGCTATTGCATTGAGACAACAACAATGTTGTGAGCCCGGGACACTTCGACAAAGAAATTGGAAGACTCTTGATAGGATTTCTGGAAAGATCAAGAATCCTAAGCCCATGCATATGCTTGAAGAACCCTTCCGGAATACTCGCTATATCACAATCAGACAACAGCAATGTTGTGAGCCTGGGCACTTTGGGGGTGACATTTCCAAGGGTATATATAACCGCCAATTCCTCATCAACGAAATTTTCTCTAGATTCATGCTCCATTCTTGCACATCTGTGCCTTTTCTAACATTGTGCCGGCTTTTACCAAGAATCGAGATTTTGCAATACGCAATGCCATGTCCCTTAAAAGATCATGCATCTTTACACGTCTTACATGTTCTCCTTCAGTAAAAACTTCTAACAAACAATTGCTGATGAGTCTATTCATTATTGAACGACCATTGTCATACTCTGCCTGCATGCTATCCATTTCTTCCACTAGCCCTTCTCCGATCCAAAGTTGAATAAGACCTTTTTCTTCAATTTCCTCATCTTCTGGATATAATACACAACTGAGGAAACATTCTTGAAGTTTTGGATTCTTTAAACGATCATAACTAAATTGTAATGGTTGGAACACTTCTTCTTCGAATCCATTAACACTCGCTTTGCGTAGCTTTAATTCTTCTCGTGCATTCCTCCATTCCGAGATTTCATCAATGCCCTTCATACAAGAAGCTATAGTAATTATTCCCAAGGGCAAACCTGCACAACGGTTAGCATTGATCTTGCAATTGGTTCCACCTCTGGAATATTGAGAATATCACAGCCCACCTTCTCTAAGAACAACTCCCATGCCTCTTCTTCCATCAGAGGCTTCACTTTAATAATTATACAACCCATTTGTCGACACACATCTTCTTTTCTTGTTGTCAACACTAATTTAGCCCCATTTGACGGCTCAGGATTTCCTATTCTCTCAAGTGAAACCTTCTGCTCAGGAATTCCTATTTCTCAAGTGAAACCTTCTCCCATAGGTCATCCAAGATCATCACAAACCTACTCTTTTGAGATAGTGTTTCAAAGATAATCCCTGCCCTTGTAGTTTCATCTTCATCACCGTAAAATTCTACTCCAATTTTACTAGCAATGTCTTTCTGCAGTTTAGCAATACTCATCTCGTTGGATACAGTGATCCAAATCACAGTATCGAATTTCCCTGTCTCTTTTAAGAGTTGGTTGTTTATAACCTTCATGATGCTTGTTTTCCCCACGCCACCCATGCCCCAAACTCCAATCTTTTGAACCCCATCATCCATCAAGCATGCCAATCTTTCAACACAGGCCTTTACAGCTTCACCTGATAAATTTGTTGTCGATAAAACTTGTCCGATCCATTGAGGATTGACAACCACCAAACCTACATGAAATCTACCCTGTTGAGTAATAAGTTCTTCAACTTCCTTCATACTCTTTGACACATCTTCTCTGTGAAATCCACGTGTAAAAGCATTGCTTTCACCAATTCTTCCCTCAAGGACTTGCACTTCGCCATTGACTCTTTCAACATTTTCAAACCATATTTGGACTTCCACCTTGGGTTTCTTTCTCGGATGCAGCTCTGTTCTCTTATAGATTCTGTGTCTTTCTTCAAACCATCAATTCCTCCAATTTCCTTTTAAGGTTCTTCCGATGGATCAAGGCTTCTATGATTGTCCAAGTGTTTATCTTATTCAGAACAAAGTCCATGGCTGCAAGTCACAAGCAATATGTTAGAAACTAAATAATAACGCATCATTAGGTGAATGTATCTAAACATGACTAAAAATATTTCATTTTACTCTACAAAAATGTTTAAGAAACTATATAGATAAATCAAGAAGTTTCACCCTCTCACGAATAATCAATTAAATTAAACAGAAATTTAAGAGAGTGAAATTTCAAAACTTCAAGGCATAAAATTAAATCATGAATAAAAAAATACAAAAAAAATCTGAATTATAAGATACTTTTTGGGTACATGGCTGTCTATAAACAAAATTTAACAATAAATTTAAGGTCTATTGACATAATGAATAATCAAATGTCTTTTTTTTTTATAGTTGACAAAAAAATTAATGAATGATCCTATGAATCGACCTCAATAACTAAGGGGAGTTTTGTTCTCATTAAAGGTATTGGGTTCGAGCAGTTGCGTTTATAAATATGTGCGTTGTCATTAATTAAAAAAAGATTATGAACATCTTGTAATCACCCAGACTATTTTTAAAAATTAATGTTGGTTTATCTTTTTGTTATCAATCATTTATTACTACTAATACTATTTATCTGGCATATCATTTACAATATTCAATCTTAATGATAATGAAATTTCTTTCATTCTTTGCTATTATGTTTTCTATTAATTTCTGATTATAAAAATAAACTAATAATTTATTCTTAAATATTTCCGATATCGAAAACATGCAAATTAACAATCTAATGCAAAAATTGATATAATTGTAAACTAAAAGTGATGTTACAACAATTAAATAATTTATAAGGGTATTTAAAATGATTTAGCAAAACATTTTTAGTCCAATTAATCAAAATTATATTTAATTTACATTTTAATAAAAATCTATATATTTCTTTTAATGAAAAAGAAAAATACTAAACGAAAACTAAGTTAAATTCCAAGCATAAGGAAATTATCATTAACAAGAAAAAGGAAAATTTAATCTTAAAATAATATAAAGGAAATAATTTTAATTAAACATTTTATGAGAGTATTTTAAAAGAATTAAAAAAAAGTATTAACATTTTAGAACACAAATCCTATATATTTGTAGGGTATACATTATTTAACTATTGTCAGATTTCATTTTGACTATTGATGTTTGATTTAACCAGTCATACCACTCAATTATTTAAATGCTTCAATCAAGCCATTGTTCGTTAACTTTTAATGAGAGAGGTGACGGGTAGTTAAAAACTTGGTATAATGCATATTTAATCCTCAATATTTATATATTCTATCAATTTGATCATAACGTAATTCAATTAAAATAAATTTAATCTCTAATTAGATGATGACTTCTATCACTACATGATTAGAGGATTTTTTAATTTTTATTTATTTACTCCAATGAATTTTTCATCCAATAAGGTGGTGACACATGTCCACCCTATTAAAGAGAGAAGATAAACGGGAGGAATGCATTAGGGGCATCAGACCTAGGACATTCAAAAGCCAAGCACGCCCGAACCACTCAGCTAAGCGGTTAATTATATAAAAAATAAATATCATTTTTTTAATGAATATATAAAAAACCAAAAATTTTCTTTAAATATGTGATTTGACAAGTGGTTATGATTTTTTCATCCATGCTTACAGCTCCATAATTTTTTCTCATTAACGGGAATAAGTTATAAAGGCTACTATGGTGTCTCAGTTTAATTCCTCCTTTGGTTTATCTCGTCTTTTATTTTTTATTTTAATTGAGTGATGACATGTGTCTTCAAATTGTTGGGTAAAAAATTATTAGATTAAATAAATAAAAATTAAGAAAATATCCTAGTTCTAAATATGAAAAGGAATCTATTCTACAGCCGTTTATGAACATTGAAGAAAAAAAAAGAATGTTGAAATTCCATAAATACCTCTTTTGAGAAGCTTGTTGAAGACGATGATCGGAGAGAAGCAGCTGATGAAGAAAACGGCCAAATGAAGTTCCTTGGTTTGCAGCCGCTATTCACTCACCTGAACTTAAACTAAGCTTCACCTACAACACAGAGGAAAGCAGTGCGAAAGGTAATGGAAAATTCTTTCTAGGAAAATATGAGGAAGCTCCGCTGCAATCACTTCAAAGAAATGCAAATTCGGCTTTGTTTGAAATTATCTCCCTTTACTGTTTTTAATGTTGGGTTGGGTCCTACCTGTCACACCCAATGTTAATTTTAAAATATAATTAATTTAATTAAGGACTAAAATAGACAGTTTAGAAAAATGTTAGATTACTTTTGAATGTTTGGGAAGCTCAAAGACTTAGCTATGAATTATCGCTTTTTTGATCAATAGAGAAAATTTTAAAAATGGATGGTTGAAAGGTGTTGAACTCCTCACTCAAGGAAACATATAACCGAACATATTCTCAAACGCTAAAAGAATGAACAATAACATTTTAAAAATAATAAACGAACATAAATACGATATTAAAAATTTAAACGAATATGAATCAAATTAATGTTTTTTAAATTAAATAAACGAAGGAAACAGTCTTGAATAAGACCAAAGTTGAATAAGACCTTCCTCCTCAATTTCCTCATCTTCTGGATATAATGCACAACTGAGGAAAGCAGTCTTGAGTTGGATTCTTTAAACGATCATAACTAAATTGTAATTGTTGGAACACTTCATCTTCGAATCCATTAAACTCATTTTGTGTAGACATAATTCTTTTAGTGCATTCGTCCATTCCGAGATGTCATCAATGCCCTTCATAAAGAAGCTATAGTAATTATTCCCAAGGGCAAACCTGCACAACGCTTAGCAATTGACCTTGCAATTGGTTCCACCCCTCGAATATTGCGAATATCACGACCCACCTTCTCCAAGGACAGCTTCCAGGCCTCTTCTTCCGTTAGAGGCTTCACTTTAATTACTCTACAGTCCACTTATCGACACACATCAGATGATCGAGTTGTCAACACTTACTCCCAACAGACGGTTCAGGGATTCCTACCTTATTAAGGGAAACTTTCTCCCATAAATCGTCCAAGATCATCACAAACCTACTCTTTTGCAACAATGTTTCATAGAGCATCCCTGCCCTTGTTATTTCATCTTCATCACCGGAAAAATCTACTCCAATTTTACTCGCAATGTCTTTCTGCAGTTTAGCAATACTCGTCTCCTTGGATACAATGATCCAAACCACAATATCGAAGTTCCCCGTCTCTTTTAAAGTTGGTTGTTATAACCTTCATGATGCTGTTTTCCCCACGCCACCCATCCCCCAAAGTCCAAGCTTTGGAACCTCATCATCCATCAAGCACTGCCAAATCTCTTCAACACGCCTTTACAGCTTCACCTGATAACACAAAAGAAACCAGTACTGATTACCACAGAATCCAAATTAACAAATCAATGTAACAAACGAAACCCCGATGATATCGGATAAACTGTTGATGATGATGAACTATCCTGTTGAAGATCATATACCTAAAATCTGGGACGTAATTGACGACGATGGGAATATGAGATCGATTATTTAGAGATCATCCGGGTGACAGAATTAGAGCCAAATGGAAAAGAGCGAGGCAGATGCAGGGACATTATCTAATGCCCGCCTGCTTCTTTTAATATTTCCAATGTTTTCAAAATCGGAGGACATTGAACCGGTGACAGAATTCACGGATGATGCAGGTATCTAATTCCGTGGTTCCATGTTTTCGGATTAACCGGTGAAGTATTAGTTCATCATTGGTTCACCGGATTTAATAACCAGATTTTATATAAAATCTAATATTTTTTAATATTACATAATATTAAAGCAATATTAATATATTACTTTTTAAGTTTACAATATTAAAAGTATAAAAATATCACAAGTCATAATATGTATAAATGAAAAAATATAAAATCAAGTGAAACAAAATGATTCAAATCAACTACAACATAATATTTAAGGTAAAACATATTAAATAATAAAATATAATTATATAACTATAATCAAAAAATAAAATTGGGCTTAAAAAATCATAACAAATTATATCATTTGGTTTAATTGTTTTTTAAAAAAACATCTCACTTGACTAAGAAACATAGAAGAGTATCCCAAAGTTTAAAAAGTAAAAATGAGAACAAAACAATCTCACTTGGCTAAGAAACATAGAAGAGCATCCCAACTTACTTCTATAAATAATAGAGGTAATTTGACATTCAAAATCATGGAGCCTTTTGGTGAGCACAAAACGAACTATTCTTTCGCTTCAATTGAGCTAAAATTTTAGGCTTCAATTGAGCTCAAATTTTAGGCTTCAATCGAACTTCTAAATTTTTTTTGAGTTCGAGCCTTTTCGATTTCAAGTTTTAATATTATATTCGAGTTGATAATTTTTAGCTCGTGAGTTTGAGTCGAGTTGAGCTTACTTTTAAAGTTTTTGAGTTCGAGTCGAGCTCAGCAATACTCGAATTTGACTCGGCTCGTTGAACAAAACGACGTCGTTTGGTTTAATTTTTTTTTAAGAAAAAAAGTGAACCGACGGTTCAAACCGGTTTTGCCGGTGCCGGTTTTCAGTCGGTTTTCTCGGTTTTCAGCCGGTTCTTTCGATTCTTTACCGGTTCTGTGCTAGTCCGATTTTGGGAGTTAACCGGACCGGACAGACCACCGGTTCACGGTTCAACCGGTCGAACCGGCCGGTCCGGTCCGGTCCGGTTTTAATAACATTGATATTTTCAATGGTCTCATTAACTAGGCTTGAACGTTCGATTGAGTCGAGTCAAAAATTTTAAGTTATTTGAGTTGACAAGTCTTATTTATAATTTGAAGTTGACTTTAAATTTTTTCTAGTTGAGTCTAATTTTTTAGTTCCTGTTTAAATTTAATTATAAATATTTATAATATTATGATATTATGTTATTCAAATTTAAATGATATTTTATAACCGTATATAATATATATATTTCTTCATATTTTTGCATATGTGATGTATATATATTGAGTCGAGGGACTCGACTTAAACTTGAAAATTAATTTACTAATTATTAAAAATTTGAGTTATTCGAATTGTATTTTACAACTCGATTTTAACTTGAAATTTTTTAAAAGTCGAATTTATAAAATTAAACTCGTAGTCGATTCAAATCAAATTAAATCACAAAAATTAATTTTTCAAATCGTGCCAATGCTCTCGGCCTATCGAACAACAAAACAAAATTCCATACCGGAAGATCATTACTTCTCTTCCTCAAAAACTCATTTAAGTCTCGCAGCTAATAACCTCGCCAAAATTAACTCATTTAAGATCATTACAGATGATCCACGCGTCTTCCTCGTTACATTCTGCATAGAATACAGATGCTGCTTCGTGGGACGATGCTCTTCGTGATCCTATTGTGAACCCTGAAGCTTTGTTTTAGCTTTAGTCTAGTTTTCTTTCTCTGTCAATAAAGAAAAAATAATCATTTGATTTTTATTTTTGGCCACCATACTAATCACATGGTTGGATTTTTTATTAATTTATTTTATCCATTTAATTGTAACTTTGGGCAAAATAAACCCTAATTAATAACTTATTTTACTAAATAAAAAGGGAGTTTTGAAATTTAAAAAAGTTAAATTAAATCTTATTATGTATATAAATCTGATTAAAATAATAATAATGTAAATTTCCAATCTTTTATTGATAAATAAGAAAACTTATTTTACTATTAAAAGATTTAACATTTAAAAATTTAATCAATTGAAACTTATCAATATAAAAAAACTAAATAAAATTTAAATCATGATAAAATAAAAAATTAAAATCTTTTATGTTCTATAAATATATATCATACCATAAAAGATAAAAAGAAACTCAAACTAAAACTCAAGAAAAATAAAAGATACGGCCACCATAAAAATGAAGGATAATCATCATCAACATTGACATAATAATAGAATATGATAACATATTGACATTTGATTTTATCACAACTCAAACACGACATAACTAGAATGACTACAACATTTATTAAGATGAGAAAATTAACATCGTGATTCAAAGTAGATAGATCAACAAAATGACTAAATAAGCACCAAGTAGAGGTGATGAGATATCAAACCCCTTACACCCATCTGCTAGTTATGTTTTCAATTATTTCCCCACCATCAGTGGAAGACCTTACTGCAACGGGAGTCATGACTTCTGTCTCCATAACGATGATAAAACTTTTCTAAAAACTTTTTGACAACATACAATTTGGGATTTTTCATATACTAATTCAATCATACAACATGGAAACGATCAATGAGATCCTTATTTTCCCCAAAATTTACACAGTTGGTCAACCTTTTCCTACGGTTAGAGTGATGTTCCCTCCATTAACAGAACCTCCAATATCTACTATCATGATGACAACGACAAATAAGCTCCAAAAACGTGCACAGATGAGGAACAACAAGAACAAAGAAGAGATATATAATCAGAGAATGATACAATATGCATTTCAAGATTCAGTCAAATATTAGTTAAACAGTGACAACTCGGCACCCTAATCGTGTCAAGTCAGCTTTTTGTGATAGGGATAACGACGTTTAACGACACAATTATCGTTTTGTTGTTTTTCGATAATGTTAATGATTATTTTATAACTTTTAAAACTTCAATAGGAAAAAGAAAAACTTGCTTATACTTCGATGACTATTTTTATAGTTTACCCTAAAAATAAAATAGAATAAATTATTTCCTTTAGTTAGTTAATAAATCAAATATAGATTATTATAAAAAAATCATGATATATTATTAATTTTTGATAAAAAAAAAAGATTCTATTACTACTAAGTAACTAAAATGAACTACAACATACGAACAATCACACTACTAATTTCTAAACAACAGTTAAAATAATGGGGAAAAATTAAGAAACAAAACTCAAATGAGATCCATAATATGTTTTTTTTCTCTTTCATGATACAGGGACAATTAGTTTATTGATACTCCCTTGTCTTTTAGAACTGATAAGTTCCGAGACTACTCCTTCCAATGTCAAGGCATCCGATAGCACAGTGACAACAGGCCTATATCTGCTGACAAGCCTTCAAGATCGTGGCAATATGCTCAAGAACGAGTAGAATTTTACCACGCCACCAGATCACCAGCATCTGATATCATGTTGTAATTCATACTAGAACTTATCAAAATATTAAGAAAAGTAACTAAACTTATTCATTCATCAAAGGAGTACATCAACACATTTATACAAGAAAGCTTGTACAGCAGACTTAACAGACTTATTTAACAATCTCATAACCAACCTCTAACAGCCTCAACCAACCTAACTAATCACTAGCTAACCCACACAGCTCACACGTACACTAGCTGCAGTTGCCAACCAAACCTCCATGAAACCTACCCTGTTGAGTAATAAGTTCTTCAACTTCCTTTATACTCTGACACATCTTCTCTGTGAAATCCACGTATAAAAGCATTGCTTTCACCCACTCTGTCACAAGGTTTTGGACTTCGCCATTGATTCTTCAACATTTTCCACCATATCTGGACTTCCGCCTTGAGTTTCTTTCTCGGCTGCAGCTCTGATCTCATTATAGATTCTGTATCTTCCTTCAATTTCCTTTTAAGGACTCTGTCATCAAGCACTGCCAAATCTCTTCAACACAGGCCTTTACAGCTTCACCTGATAAAATTGTTGTCGATAAAACTTGTCCGATCCATTGAGGATTGTCAACCACCAAACCCCCATGAAATCTACCCTGTTGAGTAATAAGTTCTTCAACTTCCTTTATACCCTTTGACACATCTTCTCTGTGAGATCCACGTGTAAAAGCATTGCTTTCACCAATTCTTCCCTCAAGGTCTTGCACTTCGCCATTGACTCTTTCAACATTTTCAAACCATATTTGGACTTCCACCTTGGGTTTCTTTCTCGGATGCAGCTCTGTTCTCATTATAGATTTTGTGTCTTCCTTCAAACCATTCAATTCCTCCAATTTCCTTTTAAGGTCCTTCATTCGCTGATCAAGGCTTCTATGATTGTCCAAGTGTTTATCTATCTTATTCAGGACAAAGTCCATGGCTGCAAGTCACAAGCAATATGTTAGAAACTAAATAATAACGCATCATTAGGTGAATGTATCTAAACATGACTAAAAATATAACTTCATTTTATTCTTAAAAATGTTTAAGAAACTATAAAGATGTAAATCAAGAAGTTTCGCCCTCTCACAGTAATCAAATCAAATTAAACAGAAATTTAAGAGAGTGAAATTTCAAAACTTCAAGGCATAAAATTAAATCATGAATAAAAACAAAAACTGAATTATAAGATACTTTTTGGGTACATGGCTGTCTATAAACAAAATTTAACAATAAATTTAGGTATATGACATAATGTATAATCAAATGTCTTTTTTATTCTTTATAGTTGACAAAAAAATTTAATGAAAGATCCTATGAATAGACCTCAATAATTAAGGGGAGTTTTGTTCTCATTAAAAGTATTGGACTCAAACAGTTGTGTTTACAGGTACGTGCGTTGACAATAATTAAAAAAGATTATGAATATCTTGTAATCACCCAAACTATTTTTAAAAAAATTAATGTTGTTTTATCTTTTTGTTCTCAATCATATATTACTACTGCTTACAGCTCCATATTTGAATCTCTTTGTTAGCATTTTCATTTCATTTTTTTGTCATTAACTGGAATAAATTATATAAAGGCTACTGCGCTGTCTCAGTTTGATTCTTCCTTCAGTTTATCTCGCCTTTTATTTTTTATTTTTAATTGAGGGGTGGCATGGATCATCATCTTATTTGATTAAAAATTTGTTAACTTAAATAAATAAAAATTAAGAAAATATCATCTAAATATGAAAAGGAATCTATTCTACAGCCGTTTATGAGCTTTGAAAAAAAAGAATGTTGAAATTCCATAAATACCTCTTTTGAGAAGTTTGTTCGAAGACGATGATCGGAGAGAAGCAGCTGATGAAGAAAACGGCCAAATGAAGTTCCTTGGTTTGCAGAAGAGCCGCTGTTCACTCACCTGAACTTAAACTAAGCTCACAGAGGAAATTTCTAGGAAAATATGAGGAAGCTCCGCTGCAACCACTTTAAAGAAATGCCAAGGTGAAAGCAAAGAAGCTGCCATGGAAGACTCCCAAATGGAAAGAAAGGACTAACTTTAGTATTTGTTCAAAAAATCTCAACTATTTATCAATAAATATTTAAATAAATTACAGAATTATATTTTTTCTTTTATTTTACTCGGTTTACTTTATTCATAAACGCCATAATTTAAATTTGTAAACTTATAAATAGTGATAATAACCCACCATTTTTTAACCAATGACTAAAATTTACCCTAAAAATTTATTAAGTTAAAGAGTGATCTCCCCAATAAGAAAGTGAATGGTTGAAATCTAATCATTTCTTTTTCTTTTTTTTTTCTTGTCTCACACACCTAGCTTGTAAATGAGTCTTTCAACAGGGATATTTTACATACACAAAGACTCGAACATTTCCTCTGAACTGTAATCTTCTTGTCTTTTATTGCCTAAAATATCAGTGGGACCTCATCTCATCAAAAAAATTTGTAGATATCTAAATCAATACGAAAAATTTTACTTCCCTATTATCTACATGTCATTTAGCATCACTTGGTAGTTCTATATTACTAAGCTTCTCAAAGCTTTCTCTGTTACTCACTATTTCAGGTTAAATTGATCCATTTCAGCTATCGACATCAGTATTGGAGTTCCACCGGCGTTGCTTGAGGAGTAAGATGCATGCGATTAGGGGGCATGTAGGTTGTATTTTGTTTTTATATTCGAGTCTGAGATATGTTTTATTTCTGAATATAATTAAATTTTACTTTTGTATTTATAAATTGTTTTATAATTTTACACATTTCAATATAAATTTTAAATTTTTTCTAGATTTTTACTGTGGATCACTCCGGTGACCCTAATATGACACATCGGATCAGATCGGGTCACCTGCATTAGTCTATGTGTGTTACATAAAAGGCTAAAAAACGAGAAATTTAAAAAGAACCTTAACAAAATAAAATAAAATATTGAGTGATGTTGAACATACTTGTTTAACATACTTGTTGCATCCCATGACCCTATAAGGTCCTCATAAAACTGATGTTGAAGTTAATCTTCGAGAACTTATTGAGTAGTCTTAATGATAAAATAAAATATTGTTCTTTCTAGAGAATTTGGATTCAAACAATTGCATTTGTAATGTGTGTGTGCATGTTGTCAATATAGGTTAAGAAAAATTATAGAAAGATACTACCTTGTAATTACACAGACAATTAAAAAAGTTGAACCCATTTAATATATTTATTTAGGATAAATCTCGAGTTTATCAAAAGTTTCGTCAAGGATAAATCACTCAGAAATTGTTTATTGATATGTTGGTGGAGAATGGTATTTCCGAAAGAATAACGATCGAGATATTGTTCCATTGATAGTTTGCTACCCATTGATAATTGAAATGTATAAATCATTTTCATTCTATTATCATTCAATCTGGAAATTTACTTATGAATAGTATAAAATTATAATAGTTTCAGTTAATTTAATATACACTTTAATATCTTATTTTTTATTTTTATAATTAGGGTATTTATTTTTAATATATAGTTTGTTAACAATATTTTTTTAGACATTTTCAATTCATTCTTGTTTGTATAATATTGTATAAATTATTTCTAGTAAGGTTCTTGACAAATTAGGATATATGATTTGGATATGGATTCCGATATTCATATATATGATTTTTTTGATCGGATACGGATCATAATTTTAATTATTCAAATTTTCAAATATCCGAAATTTCGGATAGGATAATATCCGGTATCCAAAAATGTACACCTCTAATTGAGACTACCACAAACGAATTCCGATGGTGAGAACTGGAAGGGATGAGATAAACATATCTCAATTTTGATCGAATGGTGGAAAAGCAACATTAGTAATGGAGAAGCTTAAGTCACTGCACCATATCTATGTCATTTGGGGTGTTTTTAGGTGAAACCGACATCGAATTTAAATTTGAGACAAAAAAATCAGAAATAAATTTTTTATGATCTTCAATTATCGTCGACAATGATTATCATATTGATATTTAAAAAAATGAAAAGTAAAAAAGAATAAATAAAATTATAACACTCCAAAAATGACAACATTTTGAAATCCGCATCAACATCTTTTTGAGGGAAGTAATATAACGAGGACCACAAATATAATTATATAAATTTACGTATTTGATATATTAGCATTTAATGACTTATTAATACCATTTAATAGTTTAATGACCCAATTAACAAGCTTCATAGTTCAATGGTCAAAATAAAACCTACCCTATGATTTAACGATTATACAAGTAGTTTATCCTTATATTATTTGATGTGATGTGTGAGTTTTAAATTTTATTAAGTAATGAGAATCAATCAAACGATCTCTATAGTCAAAAGGAGTGTCATTTTTCTTTAAGGTTTTAGGTTCGAAGAGCTGCGTCTATAGGGTATGTGCATGTTGTCAATGATTAAGAAAAAATTTGAACATATAATACTCTTGTAATTACTTCGGAGTAATAAAATAATTATAAGTAAAGAATCAATATGTCATTAAGATAAAATTATTTAAATTTGTTTTTAAGAAATTTTGATTTAAGTATCATTTGTTGTTAATGTATGAGTTTATACATCAACGAGACATTAAATTGTGACTTAAAAAATATGAATTTAATTCTATTTATTATAAAAAGAAAAAAAATCATATTTCACATCCACTATAAATATAAAATTTATATGAATTAAATGATATTAGTGATTAAATTGTGACTTAAAAAATATGAATTTAATTCTATTTATTATAAAAAATATGCAAGATTAAATAGGAAAAAAATATCGACGACAATAATCGGCATTAAAATCAGTATCATTAACTACTAACGAAAGATGGAAAAAAAATGCAAGCGGCGTTTTAGAGAAAAGTTTTAACCCTATGAGCGAGAGAATTGTTTTAACCTTAAGAAAATGCTAATTGATTTATCACAAAAACTAAAATATTGGTCATGAATGAGTTATGTATAATATTAAATAATAAAATGAGGAACGACCGAGTCAAATATAAATAATTAATAGAGTTAGAATTCATCAAATTAAGCTTCGCTTAAATAAGAAGATAAAAACACTGTCAATGTTACAAACTCAACTGCTCCGTTTCATCCTCCCTCTACCTTTTACCAAAATCTCACGAAGGGGTCGAAAAGAGACTTGGGTTGGGGACCATCCCATTCCACTGATTCCCACCACTCCTTTGGTCTTATCCGAACTGAAAGATAGAAATTTGCAGATGCAGATGCAAATGCAGATGGTGGGACATTATCAAGTTTGGGAAGATTAAGACCCATCCTCTTTAATTTTGGACAGTATACAATCTCAAATACGACAAGAGAATCACAAACCAGTACTCCACCAGCACTGCAAATGCTCTTCAATTCCGGTAGAAACGCCAACCTCAATTGCCGTAATTGTGGAAGATGAAACTCCGTGATAACCATTCCTCTTTCCTCCGTTTCAACTTCTGATGTTATTATTTCCTCCAATTGCTTACACTTCCGACACTGAGCATTTGTAAATTTGGCGGCACACAGTTTGGGGAGAACAACTTTTCATATTCCCACAATCATTTATATAAAGAGATTTAAGAGATGAAAAGGAGGAAAGTGAGAAGAGGATAAACCTGGAGAAAAGCGGGTATTCTTCACTGCAATCAACATTGCAATACCCAATAACCAATCCCTCAATTTCACGTGGAAGCACAATCTGGTAGTTATAGATGTTACAACGTCTTGCAACAATTTCTTTTCCTTCATTTTCAGAAAACGTATGAAAGTTTACATCTCCCACGTAGATTATGTATTGACGAGGCTCTTCTCGGCCACGACAAGCTTCGAGATACATATTTAAGTTGTGCCAGTCATAAAACCTCCCTTCAAGAGTTCCCTGCAGTTTCTTCAATCCACCCACCTCCTTTCCATTTATCAGAGTTTCACCGACGATCAAGTCTTGAAGACAACAGAGTCTTCAATCCAACTTCTTTAAAAATCCAAGATTTGACAACGATGGAACATTCCCTAAATGTTCACAATATGCAAGCAACAATGAAGTGAGGTTCTTCAAATTTGATAAGGAATGCGGAAGACTCTTGATAGGATTGGAGGAAAGATCAAGAATCTTGAGTTCATTCGTATCATCGAAGAAGCTTTCTGGAATACTTTCTATACGACAACCACACAACAACAATGTTGTGAGCCCGGGACACTTCGACAAGGAAATTGGAAGCTTCTTGATAGGATTTCCGGAAAGATCAATAATCCTAAGCCCATGCATATGCTTCAAAAATCCGTCAGGAATACTCGCTATATTGCAATGAGACAACAACAATGTTGTGAGCCTGGGGCACTTTGGGGGTGACATTTCCAAGGGTATATATAACCACTGATTCCATATGAACGAAACTTTCTCTAGATTCATGCTCCATTCTTGCACATCTGGTGCCTTTTCTAACATCATGCCGGCTTTTACCAAGAATCGAGATTTTGCAGTACGCAATGCCATGTCCCTTAGAAGATCATGCATTTTTACAGATCTTGCATGTTCTTCGTCAGCAAAAACTTCCAACAAGCAATTGCTGATGAGTCTATTCATTATTGCACGACCCCTGTCAAACCCTGCCCTCATGCTATCCATTTCTTCCACAAGCCCTTCTGCGATCCAAAGTTGAATAAGACTTCGTTCTTCAATTTTCCAATCTTCCGGATATAATGCACAACTGAGGAAACAGTCTTGAAGTTTTGGATTCTTTAAACGATCATAACTAAATTGTAATTGTTGGAACACTTCATCTTCGAATCCATTAACACTCTTTTCGCGTAGACTTAATTCATTTAGTGCATTCCTCCATTCTGAAATGTCATCAATGCCCTTCATACAAGAAGCTATAGTAATTACTCCCAAGGGCAAACCTGCACAATGCTTAGCAACTGATCTTGCAATTGGTTCCACCGCTGGAATATTGAGAATATCACAGCCCGCCTTCTCTAAGAACAACTTCCATGCCTCTTCTTCCGTCAGAGGCTTCACTTTAATCATTCTACAACCCATTTGTCGACACACATCAGCTGATCTTGTTGTCAACACTAATTTAGTCCCATTTGATGGCTCAGGAATTCCTATTCTCTCAAGTGAAACCTTCTCCCATAGGTCATCCAAGATCATCATAAACCTACTCTTCTGAGACAACGTTTCAAAGAGCCTCCCTGCCCTTGTAGTTTCATCTTCATCACCAGAAAATTCTACTCCAATTTTACTAGCAATGTCTTTCTGCAGTTTAGCAACATTCATCTCTTTGGATACAGTGATCCAAATCACAATATCAAATTTCCCTGTCTCTTTTAAGAGTTGGTTGTTTATAACCTTCATGATGCTTGTTTTCCCCACGCCACCCATCCCCCAAACTCCAATCTTTGGAACCTCATCATCCATCAAGCAATTCCAGATATCTTCAATACATGCCTTTACAGCTTCACCTGATAAACTTGTTGTCGATAAAACTTGTCCTATCCATTGAGGATTGTCAACCACCAAACCTCCATTAAACTTACCATGTTGAATAATAAGTTCTTCAACTTCCGTAATACTCTTTGACACATCTTCTGTGTGAAATCCACGTGTAAGAGCACTACTTTCGCCGATTCTTCCATCAAGGACTTGCACTTCGCCATTGACTCTTTCAACATTTTCCAACCATATCTGGACTTCCGCCTTGAGTTTCTTTCTCGGCTGCAGCTCTGATCTCATTATAGATTTTGTGTCTTCCTTCAAACCGTTCAATTCCTCCAATTTCCTTTTAAGGTCCTTCCGATGTTGATCAAGGCTTCTATGATTGTCCAAGTGTTTATCTATCTTATTCAGAACAAAGTCCATGGCTGCAAGTCACAAGCAATATGTTAGAAACTAAATAATAACGCATCATTAGGTGAATGTATCTAAACATGACTAAAAATATAACTTCATTTTTTCTCTACAAAAATGTTTAAGAAATTATAAAGATGTAAATCAAGAAGTTTCACTCTCACGAATAATCAAATTAAATTAACATAAATTTAAGAGAGTGAAATTTCAAAATTTCAAGGCACAAAATTAAATCATGAATAAAAATACAAAAAAAAAATATGAATTATAAGATAGTTTTTGGGTACATGGCTGTCAATAAACAAAATTTAACAATAAATTTAAGGTCTATTTACATAACGACTAATCAAATGTTTCTTTTTCTTTATAGTTGACAAAAAATTAAAGGAAGATCCTATGAATCGACCTCAATAGTTAAGGGGAGTGTTGTTCTCATTAAAGGTATTGGGTTCGAGCAGTTGCGTTTACAGTACGTGCGTTGTCAATAATTAAAAAAAGATTATGAACATCTTGTAATCAGACAATTTTTAAAAACTTAATGTTGTTTTATCTTTTGTTATCAATCATTTATTACTACTAATACTATTTATCTGGCATTTTCATTTACAATATTCAATCTTAATGATATGAATTTGCTTGCATTCTTTGCTATTATTTTTCTATTAATTTCTGATTATAAAACAAACTAATAATTTATTCTTATATATTTCCAATATCGAAAACATGCAAATTAACAATCCAATGCAAAATTGATATAATTGTAAACTAAAAGTAATATTACAATAATTACATAATTTATAAGGGTATTTTAAAATGATTTAGCAAAATATTCTTAGTCCAATTAATCAAAATTATATTTAATTTACATTTTAATAAAATCTACATATTTCTTTTAATGAAAAATTAAAATACTAAACGAAAAATAAAAGTTAAATCCTAACCATAAGGAATTATCATAAACAACAAAAAGGAAATTTAATCTTAAAATAATATTAAGGAAATAATTTTAATTAAACATTTAAGGAGAGTATTTTAAAAGAATTCAAAAAAATATTAACATTTTAGAACACAAATCCTAAATAATTTGTAGGGTAAACTACACTGGTGACCACTTAATTATTGTCAGATTTCATTTTGACCACTGATGTATCGATTTAACCAGTCAGACCACTCAACTATTTAAATATTTCAATCAAGTAAATGTTCGTTAATTTTTTAATGGGAGAGGCGGCGTGGCAGTTAAAAACTTGATATAATTATATATTTAGTCCTCAATATTTATACATTCTATCAATTTGGTCATAATATAATTCAATTAAAATAAAATTAATCTCTAATTAGATGATGACTTGTGCCACTACATGATTAGAGGATATTTTCTTAATTTTTATTTATTGATATAAAAATAAAAAAATATAAATATTCAGATGATATTTAACTTTTAATATTTTTAAACAAAATAAGTTTAATATTTTATTTTCAAAACCAAATTCAAATTTTTTATATTTTTAAACAAAATGTATGAAATGATTCATTTCATATAAAAATAAAAATATTTTATATATTAAAAAATAAGTTTTATATTTTTATATTTTAAAACAATTATATTTAATGCAAGATTCAAAAATATAAAAAAATCGAATTCAGTTTTAAAAATAAAATACTAAACTTATTTTACTTTGTTTAAAAATATAAAATATTAAAAATAAATAAATATCATTTGTTTATATGAATACAAAAAAAATACAAAAAAATTTCTTTAAATATGTGATTTGACTGAGTGGTTATGATTTTTTCATCTATGCTTACAGCTCCATATTTGAATCTCTTTGTTAGCATTTTCATTTCATTTTTTTTTTTGGTCATTAACGGTAGTAAGTTATATAAAGGTTACTATGGTGTCTCAGTTTCACTCCTCCTTTGGTTCTTCTCGCCTTTTATTTTTTTCTCTTTAATTGAGCGATGACATGTGTTGTCATCTCATTAAATTAAAAATTTATTAAATTAAATAAATAAAAATTAAGAAAATATCATCTAATTAGATAGTTTAAATTCCATAAATACCTCTTTTGAGAAGGTTGTTCGAAGACGATGATCGGAGAGAAGCAGCTGATGAAGAAAACGGCCAAATGAAGATCCTTGGTTTGCAGAAGAGCCGCTATTCACTCACCTGAACTTAAACTAAGCTTCACCTACAACCGTTAGTATATCTAATAATAATTTTATAGTGCAAGTAGAAAAGAAAAGAAAAGAAAACAAAGTATGTTGGGTTAGGTGCAATGACGCTAATTTTAAGAAAATTAAATTAAAGCCTACTTTTGTTGTTTATTATTGTATTCTTATATTTGGTTGCATGTGATATTTATTATGCGATATTTACTTGTGCAAATTTCACCTACTAACATTGACACGCGTTGTTTTTGCGTTAAAATAATTCTTTATTTAAAAAAATATAAAAATAATATAATAAATGGAAAGTAAAGGTCGATCCTACAAAGATTATAGTTTCTGATTTAGTTATCTTTTTGTTTTTGAACAGTAGAATTTGGATAGGGATGAAATTCAATATTAAAACTAAATAAAAATATAAAAACAAAGTTTAGATAAAGAATAAAATAAAATAGGGAGATTTTGAAAGACTGTTTGAAAATAAGATAAAGATAAATAATAATAAAAAATATTAAATAGAATAAAATAGTAATTTGAGTTTGAAAAGAATACTTATTGTGAAAAGTATCCTCAGACTTTCAGCTTTGACTGAGTTTTCTCGGATCATCGAAATAGATCTTTACTTCAAAATTCACGTCGATTACTTATCTACAAGGACAAATCCTTGTGACTATGCTTTATATATCGAATACCAAGTGCAATCTTTAATATTCATTTGTGAATTGATCTAAGCAACAACAATGTTGTAGATCTAAAAACGTTGAAGCTCGAAAAGTTGTCGACTCGGATTATGTTGTTCCAACAATAACTGATTTCGATCTCAGTTTCCTCTTAACAAACAATTTTGCTAAGTGTGTTCCCAAGAAGTTGAATGTGCTTCAATAAGTCGATCCTTCCTCCCACGTTAACCATAACAACATCCAGACCAACGTTAACTTTTGGTTTTGAAAACTATTTTGATTTGAAAATAAGCCCAAAAAACAGAGAGAGTTATCCAAAGTGATTTAATTGTCTTACAATTCTCACGTTTGGAATTAAGTCATCGCTTTAGCCTTCGACTTTAAAGAAAATTAACTAAGCATGACCAAAGTCACACTTAGTATTTTTGAAAATAAAATAAAAACAAAACAAAGAAAAACTTTGAAAAAGAAAAACTTTTATTTAAAGACTAGTGAGAAGAAGAGTAAATTCTCTGAGAGATATGTTTTTAGGGATAAATATACAACTTAGCCAGTTTGTCTAGAGAATAATTAACCCGAATAGGGATAAAATGCGCTGACTTGGTGAGTCGATCAACTATAACCCAAATAGAATCCTTTTTAGAAGGAGTCAGAGGAAGACCAGTAACGAAGTCCATCGTAATGCGCTCCCATTTCCACTCAGGAATCTTGATTGACTGTAACAATCCAGATGGATGCTGGTGCTCTGCCTTAACCTGCTGACAAGTCAAACACCTCGCCACAAAATCTGAAATATTTTTCTTCATACCGGTCCAAAAGTAATGCTCTTTGAGATTATTGTACATTTTGTCCTCACCAGGATGCATAGCATAAGGACTACTATAAGCCTCCTGAAGAATAACCCGTCTCAACTCATCATCTTTAGGAACGCAGTAACGACCGTGAAAACATAAAATACCATCATGATCCACAGTATACTCTGAACTCGATCCCTACTTAGCTAGTTCAATAATTGGAAGCAACGAGCTATCAAGGAGCTGTTTGGCCTTAATCTCCTCGGCCAAAGTAGGTTTAACATGTAACTCTGCTAACAGACTATTATCATCAAATAAACTCAAGTTAGCAAATAAGGCTCTGAGATCTGATATCGCTTTACGGCTCAACGCGTCTGCCACTACATTAGCCTTCCCTGGATGATATTCTATCTCAAAATCATAGTTCTTTAAAAGCTCCAACCAGCGATGCTGTCTCAAATTCAATTCTTTCTGAGTAGGCAGATACTTCAGACTCTTACGATCAGTATAGATATAACACTTTTCTCCGTAGAGGTAGTGTCTCCAGATCTTTAAAGCAAAAACCATAGCAGCTAATTCCAGATCGTGAGTAGGATAGTTACGCTCATGCGGCTTTAACTGACATGACGCATAAGCGACAACCTTCCTATCTTGCATCAAAACACATCCTAATCCAGAATGAGAAGCATCACTGTAGATAGAAAAATCCTTCCCAGATTCAGGCTGAATCAATATTGGGGCTTGAGTTAGAACAGTCTTCAGTTTCTCAAAGCTAGCTTGTTGGTTCTCAGACCAGACAAATGGATATCTTTCCTCAATAGTTTCGTTAGAAGAGCTGCAATAAGGGAGAACCCCTCAACGAAACGATGGTAGTAACCAGCTAAGCCCAAGAAACTACGAATCTCAGAAACGTTCCTGGGTTGCTTCCAGTTCAGAATAGCATCCACTTTGCTTGGATCCACCCGAATACCATCAGCAGAAACGATATGTCCAAGAAAAGTCACTTCGCTGAGCCAAAACTCACACTTTCTCAACTTAGCGTATAACTTATTCTCCCTTAAAGTTTGTAGAACAATCCTTAAATGCTCTTCATGTTCTGCTTTACTTCTAGAATACACCAGTATGTCATCGATGAACACAACTACAAACTGGTCCAAATAAGGTCGAAACACCCTATGCATCAGATCCATAAAAGCAGCAGGGGCATTTGTTAACCCGAACGACATCACTAAAAACTCATAATGCCCATACCGAGTTCGAAAAGCAGTCTTCGAAATATCCGAATCTTTCACTTTGAGTTGATAATACCCAGACCTCAAGTCTATTTTGAGAAGATAGAAGCCCCTCGAAATTGGTCAAATAGATCATCGATTCTGGGCAAAGGATATTTGTTTTTAACCGTGAGCTTGTTTAGTTTCCTATAATCGATACAAAGTCTCAATGTCCCATCTTTCTTCTTGACAAAGAGAACTGGGGCTCCCCACGGTGATACACTGGGTCGGATAAATCCCCTGTCCAACAACTCCTGAAGTTGGATTTTCAGTTTCTTAAGCTCCTTTGGGGCCATACGATAAGGAGCCATTGAAACTGGAGTGGAACCATAATAGATTTCAATCTCAAACTCAAATTCTCTATCCGGAGGTAATCCAGGCAACTCCTCGGGAAAAACATCGAAAAATTCCTTGACAATCCGGATACCTTCAATATCAGACTGAGAACTCCTAGTATCCAATATATAAGCAAGAAATGCCTCGGAACCTTTCCTGATCATCTTCTCAGCTACCAAAGCAGACACAACATTCGTCAAAAATCCACGGCGTTCCCCAATCATTACAATCTTTCGATTATCCGGGGTCTTCAGAACAACTCTCTTTGTCTCAAAATCAATATTTACTCGATGTTTGTCCAACCAATCAACGTCGAGAATCAAATCAAACTCTTCCAAAGGTAACTCCATCAGGTCAGCCAGAAAAATCTCCCTATTGATCTCAATAGGGTACTCTCTATAAATACGATCCAACACAATGGACTTGCCTAAGGGACTTTGAACTATCACCGAATGCTCAATATTCTCAACAGGAATATTTAGACCCTCAGAAACGGAATGTGATACATAGGAATTGGTAGAGCCACTATCAAACAATGCAAAGTATGGAACTGAATGAATAGTAACAGTACCTGAAATCACATTAGGCCCATCACGATCCTGTCGAAGTTTAGCAGTGTAAACCAAGGTAGGTTGTCTGGCCTCAGATCTGTCTGGACCCCTATTCTGAGATGCTCGGCCTCTACTAGCTGATCCGGATGATCTCTCCTGAGTATGACCACCTGCAGGAATCTGAACAGTACTCTGAATACGAGCGGGAGTACGAGCTGGTGTCTGAACTATAGAAACTGACACTGTACAATTCCTTATAATATGGTCACCAGAACCACATCTAAAACAGGTGCCAAATTTTCTTATGCATTCCCCAAGATGATGTTTTCCACAATAATCACATGTCTGCAAAGGTTGTAACCCAGAAGATCCACCATGTCTAGAAGGCTGAACAGCTGAAGAACCAGATGCAACAAGTCTGATACTCGCACCACCTCTCTGAAAGGAATCACCCCTGCCTCTCTTGCTAGGGTGTGTAGAATAATCAACAGAACCAGAGGGCCTCCTGAATCGGTTTTGAGCTCGATCACTATCTTTCTTGTGCTCCATACTCAAACGCTCTATTTCTTCAGTAGTCTTGGTTATCTCAACCAAGGCATCAAAATTTCTCTCCTGATGGGTAGCGACTCGACTCCTGATCTCATACCTGAGTCCATTCTCAAACCTCAAGCATCGATCTATCTCAATGCCAACAAGTCCAGGGGCATAGCAGCTCAATCTGATGAACTCAATCTCGTAGTCCATAACAGACATGCCACCCTGCTCCAGATTATGAAACTCTTGGCGTCGCTCCTGTAGGTATCTCTCTCCGATGTAGCGACTCCGGAAACGTGTCTTGAAAAGATCCCATGTTAATTGGTTCCTTGGAATACTACCAGAAATGGATTGCCACCATCTGAAGCTTTCTTTCTTCAACATAGTTAGGCCCCCCTTTAAATTTTACTCAGGTCTGAGGTCCATCTCATCCATAATCCTCTCTGTGTCCTCCAGCCAATACTCAGCGTCTGTCGGAGGTCCACCAGTAATACCCTCGAATGGAACTACACCAACAGCAACCAGAGAATTTGAAATCTCCACTGCAGTCATGTTACTAGGGGCTCTAGCAGCTCTCTGAAACATGCGAAAGATAGCTCGTTTAATGGCTTCTTCATTCATCTCAGTATCCTCATCTTCAGTGACGGAAGGGTCTCTCACAGGAGTAAACTGATCATCATGAGAAAGAGTCGGATCTATTTGCGGAATAGGAGGATCACGTGGTGACATCGGATCATCTATCGTAACAGAAGGTCGAGTGACTCGCCCTCTACCACGTCCACGTCCTATCCTACGACCTCTAGCAGCATTCATCGTTGGATCTATAAGGCTCTACAGAAAGAATTTGAAACATATGTCAGATTAGTATCAGGGATCTCGAGAAAATTTTTAAATCATGAAATAAGGTGACACATTTTTTTCTTCTTCAAAATTTCTTAAAAATCCAAAGTTTAGGACCTATATACAGTCCGAGTGTTTAAAACCGAAAGCTCTGATACCACCAAATGTAACCCCCTAGACCCGGTCTGTAAGTTAAACCCAAACTTAAGTGGTCACATGTCCCATTCAGAGTTTTTTTTTTTATTTTTTTTATTTTTATTTAAAACAACTTATAATACATTATTTATAATACAGAACAAAATATTAATAATACAAATATATCCAACACGATAACAAATACATGTCACCAAACACATTTAGAAAACATATAGAGATATACGTTCATACAAAATAAAGTAGTTGATCTCCCCTGATGCCAAATCTACTAGCTTACGGTCTATTGTTATCTGAAAAAAAGTAAAAACTACAGAATGAGCTAAAAAGCCCAGTGTACTCCATACAGTATAAAAAAATATACAGATAAAATCTTTCAATGAAATCGGTTTATGCAACATGTTTTTTTTAAACATGAACACTACCCCCATCCGTTCACATCATAATTGTGTAGGTTCCCCAGAACCATACACCCAACCGCACATGCCATTTAGACCTTGAGCACAAAGCCGAGAAGTCTGCCGATAATCTTCCTTCAATATTACCCCCAAATGACAAAATTAAACATGAATGTATTCAAGTGAAAACAATGATTAATCACTTAAAACATAAAAATATTTCATGCTTGGAAACCATATGTAGAAATACAAAAAATAGAATTCAAATCAGTAATATATGATAATTCAGATGTCAGATAAGCAGATCTCAAAAATTGGTATGAAATACCTTAATTCAGAAATTATATCAGAATATATACAGTAAATCAGATATCAAATACTCAGTATTCAGATGAATCATTTTAAAACAGTATTGTAATACTGTCAGGAAACACACCTGTAACAGTCTGAGAAATCGGATAGGGAAGCCTACTACTGGGTTTGTCGATCACGCTCTGCTGCAGTGCTAGATCCTACGAATTGGAAAAATCCATATTGGAATTCTAATAAAAATAATCTTAATCTTTACTTAAATAATATACAGAAACCTACGGGTAATTCTTGTATTACGCGGTTCAGACTAATCTGACGAACGAACAACACCGAACCTAATTGATCCTTGCTCAGGTGAAACACGAGTACCTTCATAATATATTTTTATTGAATCAATCCTTGACCAAATCTCAATTAAATAATCAAAATATTAAAATATTAAGCCTTTTGGTTTTACAAGCTCGATTCGGGAATTTCGGGTCAGAATTTGGCAAAACGGACTTCGGAATCAGATTCAGGACGTCTAAAAACATAAAGTATGACTTTCCGAAAAATTGAATTCTTGGTCAAAATCAAAGTCAACGGGTTTGACTGACGATTCAGAAACTTTTGGGTTTGAATTTTGTGAAACGACCCCAAAAACGAATTCGGGACGTCGAAAACTGTCAGAATAGGTATTCTCGGAAAAGATTAACGGCTGTTTAATAGCCGGTCAAAGTTCTGGTCAAAGGTGGTCAACAAACTGTCAATCATTTTACAGAAAATAGCACCTTTTTAAAATAATTACCAAAATAGCACCTTTTCGAATTAAATTCCCAAAATAGCATTTTTTTGAATAAATTCCAAAAACAACCCCTTTTGAAATTAATTCCCAAATAGCACCTTTTCCGAATAAATTACAAAAATAGCACCCTTTTCGAATTAATTTCCCAAAATAGCACCTTTTTCGAATAAATTCCCAAATAGCACCATTTCGAATTAATTCTCAAAATAGCACCCATTTTGAATTAATTCCCAAAATGTCACCCGATCAACGATCAACGGTCGGGTCAACGGGTCGGGTCAAACCGGTCAACCCTTTGAAAAACCGGTTGAACCGGTCATTTCTGTCATCCCCACGCGCAGTGGCGGCGCGTGAGACGTCTTCCGGCGTCCTAAAAATCACGGAAAAATTCCTAAAAATTATTTTGAGCGATTTCGAGATACTTACAAAGCTCGGTTCAAATTTTTGAACGGCGGAGAGCTCGATTCCAACAAATCGGAAACTTTGACCGCTTCACCTCCACACCCGCCGCCGCCGCCGGAGAAAAGGAGAACACTGATGGACTCGGAACGGCACAAGGAACACGATGGTACGGGAGGTGTCGAAAACGGAGAGACGATCGGTGATGAATTTAGGATTTTCTAGGCGGTTGTGCTAAAAAAACGTGGATGCTTTGACTTGAAATTCATGGCGTTTGGCAGCGTTTCACTTCAATTAACTTAAGGGATTTGTTCCTGACTCGATAACGAACACGATGGTAGTTTCAAAATGACGATCGAAATTCGGACGGCGTCGAGATCGTCGTCGGAAGTTGAGGTTGGGAGAGGGAAATTTGGGAGAATATATGAGCAATTGGTTTCTGAAATCAGAAACCAATTGCCGTATATAATGCCCAACAATACCAACTTTTCTTGGGTAAATTCAGGGCTTGGTCCCTGAATTTGCTTTAACTCTAAAACAAGCTACAAGTTTTAAAATCTTTCAATCTAGTCCCTAAATTTTCACCAATAACACAATTAAATCTTCAAATTCCAATTAAATATTATTTTGAAATTTTTCAGGTTGTTACAATAATTTATCAAGGGTGCTCTTCTATCAGAATTGCTCGAAGGGAATGAAATAGATGATAAGTCTGAATTAAATAATAAGATTAGACAGAAGGAAAATATTGAAATACGTTGGATCTGTAAAATGGCCAAAATACCCCTGTAATGGAAATGACTCAAGAATATCACCAAGCCTAGGAATGAATGGATATCCTAAATCTTTGAAATGAATGAAAAAAATATTGAGCACCAAAATAACCAAAATGCCCTTATGGTCTAGACTAAGTAAATGTCTTGGGTTAATTAAGGAATTCAAATAAAAATAGGTGTTGCACTACCCTTAAAAGTAATGGAACACAATTTAAGTGAGTAGTTCAACCCTAATGCTATGTCAATACCTGAATGACATAGATATCACTTGAATGTGTGTTCGTCTTCTCAAGTTTGTATCGATGGTAATTCTGGAAGTACTTAGCTCAGCTCAACTCTAGAGTGCATTCGATACTAAGAAGTGGATATTCGTGAGACAAATCAACCACGAATACAAAAATGACTTTATTATATGACTAAATTAAACTGAAAGGAAGAACAATATGTATATGAAATTCAGAAACGTCTGAATTACTCTGGAAAACTTTGAAGTAACCGGGATAGACTTGATTGCTAAATGAACTAAGTAACCTCAATGGCTGAGGATTAAAGGAGTGATTTGGATGAGTTTGGAAACACTATTGAACTTACATGATGAATTACCGTATGGGTCATGAACCATGAATCAAGTACGTCCGTATTTCCTGATATCGTTGAAACGTGGAAATGAAATAAATACCATTGGAAGATCTATTCAGCGATGATTTCAAAGATGATTTATGGACAAGAATTGTTAGTATTAAAGAGTGAATGCCCTGGAAAGGCAACAAAACGACGGGTCGACATGCATTACTTCTGAGTGTTGTTCAGTTTGAATTGTTCGATATACCGATTGATCAACATGGATTGTAAATGTCTTGAATCTTTGTTTCTCCTTTATTAGCTCAAATCACTCCGGTCATTCCTGAACGCTTTCTTGAATGCACATGAAAACATAGTGGGATTATAAAGTATCAACATTAAATGTCTGATTAGATCAGTTAGTAATTGATGCTCTTCAATAGGACCTTGTTCCTGGAATTCGATCAAATTTCACAAGTTTCATGTTATCTATACTGATAACTACAAAATGCCTCTTAAAAATGCTTGGATTCTCTAGTGTGTTCCCTATATATATTACTTAATTGTTTTATTGTTTTAACATGTGGTACATTGAAATCTATGGTTACTGTTTTATTGATGCACCAATTTAATAGTGATGGTATGGGTTATGACTACTATCTGAATATTGGCTTTCACTGGTATATTATTACCATGATTACGATTTATGGAAATTATGTCATTGTGCAAATTGTATTTTTGAGATAATGATTTATAGAATACAGCTCTGACCAAGCTGGAAAATTTTTATGGACCTAATGTGACTCTTAGGTAGGCTCTGCGGCCCTGAGATCATTCTCGAGTAGGCCCTGTGGCCATAAGATGTATTCTTAGGTTTGCCCTGTGGCCCTAAAACTTTATTGGGTAGGCTCTTAGGCCCTAAGATGTTCCCTTAAGTTAACTCTTTATACAATGTTTTTAAACTACGAGTTTAAAAAACTCCACTACAGTATGATTTCTGATATTTACTGAACTATCATTTGATTAGTGTACCTATTATGATTTTATCGTACTATTGGAACACGTTAGACATCCTATTTGATCTCCTGAAAATTTCATATTATGAATGCTTCCTATGACCTAAGATCTTCATGGCTTCTACTCGATGAACTACCAGTGAAATCCCAGATTATCCCGAAAAACGGTATACGTCTGATTCAATAAGGAAATTATATGGCTTTCCATTTATCTGCATGTCATATAGCATCACTTGATAGTTATGTATTACTAAGCTTTTCGAAGCTGGCTCTATTACTCACCATTGCAGGTTAAAAGAATTGTACCAGTGCAGCTATCGACATCAATAAGGGATTTCTTCCGACGTTGCTTGCAGAGTATGGTACATGTGATTAGGGGGCATGTAATTGTATTTTGTTTTATATACAAGTCTGAAAATCTGTTTTATTTCTGAATGATGATAAAACAATTATGAGTTACATGTTTTAATAAAAGTTTTAAATTTTCTGAGATTTTTACAGTGGGTCGCTCAGGTGGCCCTAATGTGATGCCTTGGATCAGATCGGGCTATCTGCATCGGTCTGAGGGGGTTACATATACGTATTTTTTATCATTGTTAAATATCTTTGGTGCTAGAAAATATGTCCAAATTATTGCAAAATATGTTCAAATCAAGCTATAATTTATATGTTTGTCTTGCTTGAACACATAGTCTTATAAACTGCTTAAGAAACTAAGCACAATATATATATCAAGGATTAGTGATATAATTATTTTTATTTATGTGAGCAAGCATATTTAGTCGGTTGATCAAGTTGTTCATCTTCGTTCCCTCATATTCTCTTAGTTTATGGAATCTAGACTCACTAGGAGTTAGGATTAGATAAACAATAAAGCAAAAGGGTTTCTTTGAATACATTTATTTTGGGTGTGAAAAGTACGAAGATAAACAACCAATCTTATTTAACTGAGAAAATGGATTACTTCGAATGATAATTTTAAATATAATTTTAGAAAATGAAACAAATTTCTTTAGAAAGTCTTCATCTCCGGTCTTATTTAATTGTATAGCAGCTCATAGTCAGCTCACAAGGGTTTCATAGAGACTTAAGGAGATCTCAAATAAGCTGGTGGAGCTAACATGTAGCTAAAATTAGCAGGAGGAGTCATTTGAACCAAAGTTGCTGAAAGTGATGACAAATGCAGCTGAAAGTGATGCTAAAGGACTTAGAAGAATCACAGCTGGTTAGTTTGAACACACCAAGCTCTTGTTCATCTAACTAGCTAAAGTACACTTACCAAGCATGGATGAGAGCTATGTCATGCCTAGGCTGCCACATAACTTCACTACACCATCACATAGTTGAGACCACACCACAAGCACCATAGAGCCCCATGTGAGCGCCATATGACCAGCCAACCATGTTCCTTACGTGTTGACCCTTTTAGGCGCTAAGATGAAAGGCTACATCACCATTCGGCCAAACACTCCCTTCTCTTCAAATTGGTGCCAAGTTGAATAGCCAAGGCACCCATTCGGCTAAGGATCACTCCTCTTTGTCTAGACCGAATCATTATCTAATTTCATCATGCATGAATTTAATTAATTATGTCCTTTTAATTAAAAAGATACAATGATCGAATAGATACATAGTTAATGGCCTTGTTTCCTTTCATTTATTATAAATAGACTAGTCCTTTTCATTTGTAAACAACTCATTTTTCCTTATAAAAAATACAAGTGAGATTAATTCTCTTTTCTCAAGTTCTTTTGTGACTTTATCGACTTATCAAATATTTTTATACTCGTGGCATCAACCCATTTCCTTCCATTGATACTTGTGGTTCCTAAATTATTATCTAGAGGGTCCAAGTCCTAAAATACCACCATTGTGAAGGCATATAAAGAGCGTGTTTATATTCTTTAATATAGGTTCTTCTTTAGTTCTTCACAAGCTTCACCGTCATCATCCATTTATTTCATAAACTCACCCAATGCCTACCATACTTAAACAATCTTCACTTTCATACAAGACAACCCACCATATTCCACTACATCAACCTACCAAGCTATTCTTCTTGAAGTCATTCACTTACTTTACAGGTTGTTTGCTTTCTTCCTAGATCCACAATAAAAAAGGATACAATACCCTTACATCATAGCATTTTTAACAAATAAAATAAAAACAAAGAAAACTTTGAAAAAGAAAAAAACTTTTATAAAACCCAGAGGAAGAAAAATAATGAATTCTAAATTGTGTTTTTAGGCTTACCTTGAGAGGGTATTTATAACCTTTAAAAATCCTAAAAACAAGGAAAAGATAATTCCTAAAAACAAGAAATGATTCCTAAAAACAAGAGATAATTCCTAAAGATAATTCTTAAAATATTTAAACTAAAATCCTAAAAATATGAGTTTAACTTGAATTCGAAATTCAAAAATGCGAAAAACCCATTTGTCCTTCTAGAAGCGCTGACTGGACCTTCTAGAAGGTGTTGACTCATCACCACATCAGATGCGTCATGACCAGAGTCGTGCCCACAAATCCAGTATTGATTTTGAAAATAAAAAAACTACAGAATTATGTCCTTTAAGTGTATTTTCCAAAATCTAATGTTATGTACAGAAAATGAATCAAAAGGAATAAATCAGCCACAAAAACTAACAACTAAAGAGCAATTTAAAGGAAAAATAATAACTATATAAACCACCTATCAATTGATTGCATGTTGTATGTTGTGTTTAGTTTTCTTACTTTTAGATTCACTTGACCGTTAAGATCGTTCCAGTACTTAGAGGATTGTTTAGCGATATAACTTATCGATTATAGTATGGTTTATCAAACTTTTATTATATTTTAAAACTATTATCAAATTATGAAATATTTTATATACAGACTCTTGGGATACTATTTTGAGACTTTGAACTATATGATTTAGCATGTATTATTTTATTATATATGAATATTTATTATTATTTATTTATGAGTATTTTAATTGATGTTTATCTATTTTTACAAACTATTTTAGTAGTGTGAATATTTCCTTAAATGAGTTATATTTTATTAATTATCATTAGTGTGGTCTCTGAGATTCGATCGTAACATCTAGACCCGGTATAGGGGGTTACATTTAGTGGTATTAGAGTCAGTTCAAACTCTTGGACTTTAAAGCCTATATTTGACTCTAAAATTTGTTTGAATAGGTTGTAAAGACTCTCGATAGGCTGATATGACTGACCATAGAGCATATTTTTCTGAATGTAACCCCGTTAGACCGGTGCAGGTAACCCGATCCGATCCGGGGAATCACATTAGGGCCACTGGATCGACCCACCGTAAAAATAACAGAAAATTTAAAACTTTTATTAAAACATGTAAACTCATAAAATCATTTATAAATACAAAAGTAAACTTTACCAATATTCAGAAATAAAACAGATTTCTAGACTCGTATATAAAACAAAATACAACCTATGCCCCCTGATCACATGTATCATACTCTACAAGCAACGTCGGAAAAACTCCCTTACTAATGTCGATAGATGCAATGATGCAATTCTTTTAACCTGAAAAGGTGAGTAATAGAGTGAGCTTTGGGAAGCTCAATAATACAAAATTACCAGATGATTCTATAGGACACACAGATAATAGATAATCGTATGTTTCCTTATTGGTTCAGACATCTACAGATTTTTTATGTTGAGTGGAGATCCTACGGGTATTTCAGGTAGTAACAGACAGTAAGCTTTCAGTTCAGATGAAAATATTTTGGATGTCTGGGTTCAGGAGATCATAAAAGATTGTCTAGTGTGTTCCCACAAATACCACTGAAAATAATATATAGATCTTTTTAAAACCATAGTAGTCACTCCAACCGAACGCCAATTCAGTTCCCCATAACTACATAACCTAAGGGAGTACCTTGGGGCCTACGAGCCTACCCAAGAAAATTCTCAGGGCCACGGAGGCCTACCCAAGAAAATCTCAGGGCCGCAGAGCCTACCCAAGGGTCACCTTAGGTTCGTAAGGAATTACCAGTCGGTCCATAACCTATAAAAGGAATTAACCGTAGTAACTTAACATGCCTAAGTCTTCATAGCAGATCCCAGAGTATCCCAGATAAAACATTTTCATTTGGTAAATAGAAATCAGGAAATCAGAACAGAATTCATATCAGATATCAGAACAGAATCCATATCAATTATCAGAATAGAGTCCGAATCAGAAATCATAACATAAATCAGATAAAACATTCATGTGATTAGGTAACACACTAGAGTTTCCAGATATGATTCGGAGATACAAGATAATCTAGACAAAGAAACACAAATCTTCAATATACTGACAGAATACCAGAAGTTAGAATCACTATCAGAAGAGTTCATTAGCTGATGGAATCATCAGTTATTCAGAATGTGATTTATCAATATCATATAGTATTCAGACGTTTTTTTGGAGGCACTAAGTAATCAGAAGGGTATTCAGAATCCTTTGCATCCGAGTTACTGGTGTTTTTAGATATAACCAGAGTGATTTGAGCTGATAAGAGAGAACGAATATTAAGGACATTTACCATCTATGTCGATCGATCGGATTATTGAACAACTCGGGCTAAATAACTCTCAGAACTGATGCTTGTCAAATTATTATTTCATTGTCCTTCCAGGGTATTTACTCTTTAATACCAACAATTATTGTCCATATATCATCTTCAGAATTATCGCTAAATATATTTTAAAGAGACGAACATATATTCCATAGGTCTTTATTTCATTTCCACATTTCAATGGTATCAGGAAATGCCGACTTACTTGATTTATAGTTCGTAACCCATAGGGATAGTACATCATATAAGTTCATCATAGTTTCCAGACTTATCCAAATCATTTACTAAATCCTCAATAATTAAAGTAGCTAAGTTTATTTCTTAGTCAAATCTATACCAGTCACTTTGGGGTTTCCAGAGTAGTTCGGTCATTTCAATGATTAAGATACATATAATACTTCCATTCAGTTCATTTCAGAGCTGTGGGTAGTAGTAATTCCAGGGTTTAGAGGTACTTTAAGCCATTTTACACTTTAGGGGTATTTTGGTCATTTTACACTTTAGGGGCATTATCATAATTTATCCATGGCACTATTTTTAGTAATTTCATATCTAAATATTTCCAACATTTAACCTATAACGAGATTAATCAGAATTTATGTGTTCTGAGATTCATTGATTTACTGATTAAATCATTAAACTGAGGTTTAGTCTCGATCATTCTACATATTTCCTTTTCGAGTCGTTTGAGGCTTTTACAGTGTTCTATCCTTAATCCTATTTACATATGAGTTCAATGATAATTAATTACATCTAATAGACCAATCATTCCATTCATGCATTTACCAATACCAACATATTTCATAAAGCATAAGAAGGTTGTAATGTATTACCTCGATTTCCATGTCATATTGATCGACCATTTAAACTCCATTCGAATGCCCTCGATCTTGAAATCAACTTTCAATAATTCCTCAGATACATATCAACAGAAATTTCATAAAAAACGGAGTTTAGTTGCAGAAAATGGAACGAATCGGGTGATAAATCAGTGAAAAACAGCTCACCGGGTTCGAATTTGGCGAAACGGACTTCAGAATTGGACTCAGGACATCGGAAAACATAAAATATGACTTTTTGAAAATTTTAACTTTTTGGTCAAAGTCAATAGTCAAAGTCAACGATCAAAGTCAATGCCGGTCAACGGTCAGTGCAGGTTAACGGCTCAGTCGGCTCAGCGACTCGGCTCAACTCAGTGGCTCGGATCGGCGGCTCAGCCTGGTGGCTCAGCTCAGTGGCTCACCAAGCTGCTAGACAAGGCCCACTTGCAGGGGGTGGTGCGTGGGGGCGCGTGCGGTGGTCTAGGAGTCCCAAAAAATTCTTCAAAAATTTTTAAAATTATTTTAAGGCATTTTGAGACACTTACCAAGCTCGGTTCACAATTTTAAATGGTGGAGAGCTCGATTCCGAAACATCAGAAACTTTAACTTCCTCACCTCCCTCACGCACCGGTGACGACAGAGACAAGAAGGTAATCGGTGGACTCGAAATGGTGCAAGGAACACGATGGTGGAGGAGGTGTCGAAAACTTCCAGTTGATATTTACGGTGAACTATACCGATTCATGATGAGAGGTTTTAGGGGTTTTGTTCATCGATCGACAACGAACACGATGGTGGTTTCGGATCGACGAATGGTGGCCAGACGGTGGAGAAATTGGAGCTCAAAGGAAGGTCAATGGGGGGAAATGGGAAACATTATGGGAAAACAGACGGGGGAGGGGGTTTATAATTCAACACATAAGAAAAATGGGTAAATTCAGGACCGGGTCCCTGAATTTCCTGCACTTCCTAAAATGGTCTACCAACTTTGTAATTTTACAATTTAATTATCAATTTCTTCCAAAATATCACTTAAATTAAATACTTTAAAATTTCTAAAATTTAACCCCTAAATTGGGGTGTGACACTGAACATGTACTTGAGGACCGATTAAAGCTAACTAAAAAAGTTAAGAAAGTTTGTTTAGAGAAATGGCTTGAGGCAAAGATCACAATGAAGTAGTGAAGACCATTGATAGAGAACTGAGGGATCAAGGTAAAGATCACAATGAAAAGAACTCAAGTTAATATGGCCCTTCAAAATATGTTAGTCGACCTGGAAAAAGAGAAAGATGTGCTTATTCTCAACATATTAGCTCTAGGACCACACCTTTAAACTCAATTGTTCTTGCTACCGGTGTTGATAGCACTACTGATGTTAGAGCTTTATCTAAGTGTGCATATTGTGATAGGAAGTATGGAGGAGAATGTTGAAGAAGTTAGGTTGTTTCTTCCGATGTGACTCACCAGACCACTACTTTAGTGAGCGCCCATGTCCTTATAATAAATCTAATGTCCCCATCTCAAGTGCCTTTGAAGATTCGTGAGGATCAAGATGCATCAGTGAGGATCAAGATGCATTAGTGAGGATCAAGATGCATCAGATGAGTTAGCAGGTATCCTTATTATTTTGTTATTCGATTCTTTATTTTTATTTTATGGTTATGAATTATCTCACCCTAATTTGTTAGTAATGTATCTTCATAGTTATTTCATAGTAAATCTTAAATCTCGTAATCGTTCAAAACTCAAAAGTTGACCCCTTGTTGCCAATAAAGATCTTGTCGTTAATTCATGTGTTCATAAAAAGATGCGCTTATGAAAGAATTTTAGAGACGCGTATGGCTTGGTAGAGGGCGCAACGAAAGTGTGTAATTTTAAAGTTACTTCAGAAATGTTCTTAGAAAGATTAGTCAATTCTGAGTTTTACTCAGGAAGTAGGAGTGACATGAGTGTCAGGTCCTTTTCAAGAAGGTGTAAGTGTATAAAGACTAAGAGTAGAGAAACTATTGATGGTCTTGTAAATTTCGAGGACGAAAATTCTTTAAGGAGAAGAGAGTTGTCTAAGTTGAATTTTCAAAGGGATTTATGATCTTTTTCTTAAACTATGGGAAGTACAAGCATTGTTTAGGTGTTTAATCCATTTTTGAAAACCTAAACCTAGGTATATTTATCATATTATAAAATCTTGGTTTCTTTTTCCCCTCATTTATCTTTCACCCGCAAGCCTTTCCCCCCAACTCTCCCTTTTTCATATTTTCCCCTTTCACCTAGAAACCATCACCGTCGAGAAACGTCTCCAACATGGTCATCATTGTTGCCTCTATCGTGATCCCCTCATTGTCACGAGAGAAACCCTCCCCTTATAGTATCTTCATCGGTTACCGTTAGTGAAGGGAGAGAGAAGCCTCTGAATCTCCTCACATCGCAGTCATCGATCACTGCCGTCGTGGTGTACACCACCCACTTCAACTTGCTCCCTACGTCATCCTGAGCCGGTTGAGCCCTACACCATCACCTGGGTCGTCGTCGTTTATGAGTTGTAAAGAAGGAAACGTTCGGACAACTTCAAACTCTTTTCTGCTACATTTCCACCACTCACCGCCGTGAACCAACATCGGTAATGGACCCATCACACCTTAATTTGTGATTCTAGAAAGTTTGTTGTGATTCGGTCCACTGAGGCCATCCCACGCGCCAAACGCGCCGCCGCTACGCGTGTGAAAGTGTTTTGATAGCTGAATCGGTTTTACCGGTTAAACCGTTGAACCGAACTGCCCAAACCACTGAACCATACCGTCCAGACCGAACTGAATTGACCCATTTGACTTGACCCAACGTTGATCCGACTCGATCATTGACCGAATTAGAAAGCAGATGATCCAAAGATATTAAAAAGTGTTGGAAAAATTCGTTATCATTCTAACAAAAAGTTCTTTCACAATGGCCGAGTACAATTATTTAATAAAAAGGGTCATAAGAACTTTTAGAGAAAATGCGATATTTACATTTTTAGTAACTTTAAATAGATATTACATTCTATTCATTTTAGATTTATTAAAAAAAAAAGGTTATCAAGAACCCGAAAAATATTTATCTAATTATTATTATGACTAATTGTCTTTATATTGAATAAGTTAAGCATGCAAAAAAGGCCAAATTTCTATTTTTTTTTATTTACAAGCCAAGGAATATTAAATTTGGAGAAGGGGAATTTGCAAATGTTGGATAAAAAATGAGGTAGGTGAACAATTTTGACTAAGTTTTATGTCTATATTAATCAAAATTATTATCCCAATCAAACAATTAATTAATTATACGTATTTGTTATCATTGTTAAATATCTTTGAAGCTAGAAAATATGTCCAAATTATTGCAAAATATGTCCAAATCAAGCTATAATTTATATGTTTGTCTTGCTTGAATACAAAGTCGCATAAACTACTTAAGAAACTAAGCATAATATATATATATATCAAGGGTTAATGATATAATTTTTTTATTTACATAAGTATATTTAGTCTGTTGATCAAGTTGTTCATCTTTATTCTCTCATATTCTCTTAGTTTATGAGTTATAGACTCACTAAGAGTAATTCCCTTCCTTCCCCCTTCCATTTAGGTACAGTTAGGATTAGATAAACTATAAAACAAAAGGTAAACAACCATTTACCTATTGACCGTTTAATAAAATAAAAGGGTTTGTTTGAATATATTTATTTTGGGTGTGAAAAGTAGGAAGATAAACAACCAATCTTATTTAACTGGGAAAATGGATTACTTCGAATGATAATTTTAAATATAATTTTAGAAAATGAAACGAATTTCTTTAAAAAGTCTTCATCTCCGGTCTTATTTAATTGAAAAATTAGACGAAGACTAAATAATAATTTTGTGAGAGATGAATTAACATGTAATAAAGGTCAGTCTTATTTAACGACGGTTATCAGTGACAAGGTAATATTAGAAAATATTGATCTATAAGGTTATAGTTGTTGTCACTGCAGACGCCACGTCTGACCAAGCCATGATAGTGAACTCTTTACCTATGCTCAGAAAAAGCTTTAAAATGTTTATGGAAAGAAAACAATTTTTGTAAAACAATTGGAAATCAGAGCTCAAATATTTCAGACTCCTGGCGGCAATAATTCAATTAATATGCACGTAAAATAGCATTAATCACATGGACGGACAAAATATTTTATGTTAAAGACCAAACTTCTAAAATTTTAGAAGTGAATAAAGTTATAAAATTTTAAGGAGCGAAAATATATTTTCAATAAAAAATTTAAAATATATAATAATTTTAAATTTTCAGATATAACATGCATTCTTTTAATCACCAATGTAATTTGATTCGTTCGAAAAAGAGTTACTTTTAATATACTTTTTAAAAATAAAGAATAGTGCTTCGGGTGTGAAAACTAGGAAGACGAACCACCAATCTTATTTAATTGGGAAAAGGAAGACTTATTGAGATGGAATTTCATATAGTTAAATAGATGGATTTTCTTTCAATACGAGGAGACAAACAATAGAGGTACGTGCAATAAAACAAAAGGTTTCTTTTAATATATATTTTCAAAATAAAATATATTATTTTGGGTGTGAAAAGTAGGAAGATAAACAGCCAATCTTATTTAATTGGGAAAATGGATGACTTCAGATGATAATTTTAAATATCGTTTTAGAAAATGAAACGAATTTTTTTAAGGAGTCTTCGTCTTCGATCTTATTTAACTGAAAAATTAGACAAAGACTACATATTAATCATCAATACTTAATGAAATGGTAATATTATAAAGTAGCATTAATCATCAATACGAGGAGACAAACAATAGAGACGGGTACTGTCACAACCCGATTTTGTGATTATTTTAAATCTTACTAATTTTGAGGACTAAGTTGAATTTTCAAAGGGATTCATGATCTTTTTCTTAAACTATGAGAAGTGCAACGACTGTTTAGGTGTTTAATCAAGTTTGAAAACCTAAACCTAGGTATGAATACCATATTATAACATTTTGGTTTTTTTCCCCCTCTTTTGTCTTTTAGCCGCAAGCCTCTCCCTCATCTCTCCCTTTTTCATTTTTCCCCATCATCGTTGAGCAACCGTCCCGACGTGGCTGTCACCATTGCCTCCATTGTTGTCCCCTCATTGTCCCGAGAAAACCCCTCCCCTCACCCTGTCTTCGTCGGTCACCGTTAGTGAATCGACAGAGAAGCCTTCGAATCTCCACACGTTGTCGTTGTCGATCACTGCTGTCGTGGTGTGCACAGCCCACGTCAACGTGCTCTCTATTTCGTCTCAAACTAGTCGAGCCTTGCACCGTCGCTTGAATTTTTGTCATTTACAAGCTGTGGAGGAGAAAACGTTCTGCAGAAGTTAAACTCTTTTCCGCTACATTTATATCGCTCATCGTCGCGAATCAACATCGGTAATGGACCCAGTTTGACCGGTTAAACTATTAAACTGAACTGCCCAAACCAAACCGAGCTGACTTGTTTGATTTGACTCGTTGATAGTTGATTTTGATCATTCATCGTTGATAATTGACCTTTGACTTTAACCTTTAATCCGTTGACTTTTTAAAGATCTATCTTAATATTTTTCGAGGTTTTAAGATTGATTTTACATTCCGTTTCACAAAATTCTAACTTAAAAGTCTATGTTCATCATTCTCTTTAATTATTTAGATTTTCGATTGTAATTTCGTATTGCAATGTGACTTGTATGTGATTATTTGTTTTTGAAGGTGACTCGTCTTAGCTTGGGTTCATAATTTGCTAAAGGTGTGTTCCTCACCGATGCTACAGATGTTGTGTGTGAATGTTTTATGTGTTATATGTTGGATATTGATGATATGTTATGCATGTGTATATGTTGTATGTTGGCATGGGTAATGAGAATAGATGTATGCGCTTATCGTTTACTTGTTATTGTAACTATAATATGTATATGTATGATTTATCGATGCATATCAATATAACTCTTATAATGTATGTTGCATTGGGTTGAGTTTGTGAAGAGGAAGAATAACTGAATAACTGAATAACTGAAATACAGGCTGGTGCATCCTTACAGGATGATAAATCCAATTACTAAAATACAGGCTGGTGCATCCTTACCTGATGATAAATCTAATTACCGATTTACATACTGATGCATCTTTAGCGAATGGTAATTCCAATTACCGTATTATAGGTTGGCCTATCCTTATAGGATGATAATGTCCAAAGACTAAGTAATTGTATGGTGATGTAGATGGGTCAATGGTTTGCATTGCATGCATATTATGTTCGATGTTGTATGAACATGTCATGTCTTAATTATTGTTTACCGTGAATTGACTGTATGTTGTGTTTAGTTTTCTTACTTTTAAATTCACTTGACCGTTAAGATCGTTCTGGTACTTAGAGGATCGTTTAGTGACAAATCTTTCCAATTACAGTATGTTTTTATCAAACTTTTATTATATTTTAAAACTATTATCATATTATGAAATATTTTGTATACAGACTCTTGGGATACTATTTTGAGACTTTGAACTATATGATTTAGCATGCATTATTTTATTAGATATGAATATTTATTATTATTTATTATGAGTATTTTAATTGATATTTATCTATTTTAGAAACTATTTTAATTGATGAATGGTCTCCGAGATTCAGTCGTAACGTCTAGGCCGGGTATAGGGGGTTACATTTAGTGGTATTAAAGCCAGTTCAAACTCTCTGACAGTGAAGCCCATGAGGGAAAAAAGATTTGAACTTGAAAAGATTTTTGCATGCATTGAAAATGTTTTGGGTAAAATGGGAAGAATTTTCAAAAAGACCGTACTAAAATTATTTTCTAATATAGATATTTTTATTTGAGACTACGGTACCAGAGTTGACTCTAAAATTTGTTTGAATAGGTTGTGGAGACTCTCGATAAGCTGATATGACTGACCGTAGAGGAGATTTTCCTGACCGTGTACGTGAGGACCGATTAACGCTGACTAAAAAAGTTAAGAAAGTTCGTTCAGAGAAATGATTTGAGGCAAAGATCACAATGAAATAGTGAAGACCATTGGTAGAGAACTGAGGGATCAAGGTAAAGATCACAATGAAAAGAATTCAAGTTAATACGACCCTTCACAATCTGTTAGCCGACCTGGTAAAAGAGAAGGACGTGCTTATTATCAACAGAATAGCTCTCAGATCAGACCTTTAGACTCGACTGTCTTTGCTACCGGTGTTGATAGTACTACTGATGTTAGAGCTTTATCTAAGTGTGCATATTGTGATAGGAAGTATGGATGAGAATGTTGAAGAAGTTAGGTTGTTTCTTCCGATGTGGCTCACCAGACCTCTACTTTAGAGAGTGCTCACGTCCTCATAATAAATCTTATTTCCCCCTCAGTTACAAGACCCATCTCAAGTGCCTTTGAATATTCGTGAGGATCAAGATGCGTCAGATGAGTTAACATTGTTATTTTGTTATTCGATTCTTTATTTTTCTTTTATGGTTATGATTCGTCTCACCCTAATTTGTTAGCACCACATCTTCATAGTTATTTCATAGTAAATCTTAAATCTCGTAATCATTCAAAACTCAATAGTTGACCCCTTGTTGCCAATAAAGTTCTTATCGTTAATTCAGGTGTTCATAAAAAGATGTGCTTATGAAAGAATTTTAGAGAACGGTATGGCTTGATAGAGGGGGCAACGAAAGTGTGTAATTATAAAGTTACTTCAGAATGTTCTTAGAAAGATTAGTCAATTTTGAGTTTTACTCAGAAAGTAAGAGTGACATGAGTATCAGATCCTTGTGAAGAAGGTGCAAGTGTATAAAGACTAAGAGTAAAGAAACTATTGATAGTCTTATAAATTTCGAGGATGAAATTTCTTAAAGGAGGAGAGAATTGTCACAACCCAAATTTGAGATTATTTTAAATCTTACTAATTTTGAGGACTAAGTTGAATTTTCAAAGTGATTTATGATCTTTTTCTTAAACTATGAGAAGTGCAAGGACTGTTTAGTGTTTAATCCATTTTGAAAACCTAAACCTAGGTATAAATATCATATTATAAAACAACCAATCTTTAATTGAAAAATTAGACGAAGACTAAATATTGAATTTGTGGGATGAATTAGCATGTAATAAAGGTCAGTCTTTAATTAAGGGAAAAGAAAGATTTACAAAAAAACGATGAGGTGAAAAATAGAGATGCTATTACCAACACAATTAAACCACTGCTCCAGTAAGATGTTGGCTTAGGGTTTAGGGTTTCCGTTTCATCCGCCCAAACTAGGTCCATCCCTTTATCCAAAATCTTCCGGCTCCCGCCCAAGAGCAAGATCACTTGGAAAGGAGCACTAAGAAAAATAAATCTAATTATGTAAATATCTGACAAATTGGCTTAAATGGATAAATTTACAGCGAACATCGTACATTGAATTTCAAACTGTCTAAGAAAACATACCATGGAACAAATGATCCTATATAGCATCTTTCCCAATACAAAAGCCACATGGATAGACATGCCCAGGGTCGATCAAAGAATAATCATGCGTCACATCGATTTAAATTCCTTTGCCAAACAAGCCCATCAAGCATAAAAAGAGAAGATTGACAATAGAAAAGATCTAAGAGGCACGAAAGGAATTCGACAAAATGTCGGCATTAAATTTTATTTATGAAGTCGATAGCCAACGAAATCGATAATAAACCTAAGGGTTGATCTATAACTGGTTTATTAAAGAAAAAAAATGGTATATGCATATCATTATCACATACACACACCACTAATCAAAGATGTTTAAAGCATCTTCACGATATACACTTCAATAGGCAGCGCCATAGACACAGTGAGGTGTATTATGATAATTTTGAACATTTACATTGGAAACAGAGAAATACCAGAAGGTCTCTTTACTATTCAACCAATTCATGACCCAACCAAGCCAACATGTTGGCTTTAACTGCAATGGATTACAATTCAAGCAACCAATCCTAAAGCTCAAAGGAATTGAAAATAACACACCACAACACCCAAATCTAATCTGAAGTTGAAAGCCAATCTCATGTCAACAAGCAATAGAATCCAATCCATACAACACAATCTTACAAAATAATAATCTCACACCAATTCTTAAACAAACGACAACACAATTTTCAAGAATAAGAAAAATCACAGGGGAAAAAGTCAATTTCAGAAGAAATTTTATTCAATTGTGAAGAAAACATTAAAGATTTAGAATACAAAAAGATACAGATTTGTTTTGGAAGGAAAAATTCAAATATTGAGAAGAAAAATTGAAGTTGCAGCAGCTATGAATCATGTTTAATTAAGACAACTGGTTGGAAAACGGACGATTACCTTTTCCATGGATCAAATCCAAATACACAACCCGTCTCCTCTCTGAAAATTTTTTAAAAAAGAAGAGGAAAGAAAACCAAACTCAGATTCTTGATTTCAGACTTACAAAATTGAGTGATCTTAAGATTTATGTTCAATTCATTTATATGGAATGAGAATTTGTCTAAGCTCATTGGTGTGAACTATAACTGCTTAATTGGAGTTAAAACAGAGGATAAGAACAGAAGGTAGATCTTGCCGGAATAACTATGTGCTTCAAATTAGGATCTAAATGTGCAAAGCATATAGCTGTGAATAAATATAAAAGGATTGAGCATTTCCTATAACAGAGATTTAGAAATTACCTCTGAGTTAGTGGTATTTCGCCGTTTGTATGTCCTGGAATATGAAGGAAAATTTTGGACTTTGTCGGAATCTTGTCCTCCTTGCACCACTTTGTCATGGAATTCCTTTGGCATTGATCTAATCTCCAGTTCTTGGAGGGTTGTAATGAACCTCAATTCATCTGGAAGCATCTCTAAAGTTTTACAGTATTCAATCTCCAATCGTTGAAGACAAGGCATGGCTCCTTTATCCACCTTCCACTACTCCAGCTTCTTAAGACCACAAAGACTCAAAGACTCCAGCTTAGAAAAACCTTTTGCAGAGCAACACTTTCCTAACGAACTCAAGAAACCTTAAGTTAGGCAGCTTCTGTAGTGTTGGCATTGGATTTTCCTGAAGCTTGCAACTTGCCAAGTATATGTAAGCGAGATTTGAAGACAAGTGCTCTGGCAACTTACTTATCTCCGCACGTATTATCAACTTACAAATGCTACCGCAGCTTGAGAGGAGATGTGTCAAATATCTTGCATCTATCGTTTCTTCCAAATTGATAATAGCCAAGGTGTGAAGATATGGGTGGATTCTTGTCCAACTCCTCCTTGTTAAAATCTTCAATCTTGAAAGGCCCTCGAATCTCCAACTCTCTAAGCTTTGTCATGTTGCTAAGATACTTCAGATAACACTTCTTGGTGTTGAAGTTCAGTAATGTGAGGAGGTTTCTCAAAGTATCCAACCTCAACTTTGTTTTGTAATCACGTTTCATAGGTAGATATAGATGTCTTAGTTGTTCCATCCTCCATATCACGTCAGGTACGTGGATACGACCAATTGCTTCAATTCGTAAATTCAAGGTTTGCAAGCATCTTAAGTTCCCCAGAGATGATGGAAGTTTTGTATTTGTGAATTCGAGCCCTTGTAGACTCAAGAATCTTAAATGAATGATATTCCCAATATCACCGATTAACTTGCATTTTCGCATATCTGTGCAGCCGTTCATAGTTTAGAACTCTTAGCAATTTCAAATTGACGAATATATGTACCCAAAATCTCCGAGCTTTTAGAAAACTAATATATGCAGCCAAAATATCCCACAAACAATGCAGCCGACTGAATGGACCTTTTAGACAGGCCGAAGGTGTTTCTACCTCAAATAACATTCCTAAATACTTTGTATTAAAGAAGGAAAGTGATCGAAGCTAGAAAATATGTTCAAATTATTGCAAATGTCAAAAAAAGAATTTTCAAGCATAGTTTATATGCATGTCTTGCTTGAACATATAGTCGCATAAACTACTTAAGATAGAATATATATATATATATATATACACACTTCAATGATTCCTGATATAATTATCTATATAATATGTTTTAATCTATTATTACAACTTATTTCTAATAGTATTACTTATATTATTTCACAATATAATATAAAAATATTAAATCTACCTATCAATCATATTTAGGTACATGTAAGGCTGGCTGCTACTTGAAATTTTGCAAATGACTTGTTTATTTAATTTATATTAAGGATATATTTGGACGCTACATAATAATTATAAAAAAGTATAATTAATTACACTCTCATATAATTATAATTAATTTTATCTTTCTAAATTTATTGATTAATAAAATGTAATTACACAATTAAATAGGATCTATTAATTAAAAATGGATAAAAAATATAAAAGTTATTATTACTAAAATATAGGGTTAACTACACAAATGGTCATTTGACTACAGGGTGATGCTTTGTTGAATCTCTTGACTATTAAAAGTTACAAAATGGACCCTCGATTATAGGGTGTTGCTTTGTTGAATCATTTGACTTTTAAAGTTACAAAATGGCCACCGAGTATTCATATGTTCGAAATTCGTCATTTTTCGTTAAAATTTGATGGTAATTTGAGCCAGATGTTAACCTACTGACTGATATATGATAAAATATGATCTCAGAATCTCATACGACTATCATATCCCAATCAACATGTTAAAGTCCAACTCATGTGATCGTCATTTTTTTAACGTAAAAGTAAAGTTTTGAATATGAATAGTTGGTTGACCATTTTGTAACTTTTAATAGTTGAGAGACTCAACAAAGCAGCACCTATAGTCGGAGAATTATTTTGTAACTTTTAATAGTTAGGGGACTCAACAAAGTAGCGTCCTATAATCAGGGGACCATTTGTGTACTTTACCCTAAAATATCACCCTGTTTAAGAATTTAAGGATAAGAGAGTATAATTTGGAGGCTTCCATTGCCGTCGTTTCAGTGCACTCACTAATTACAATAGTTAACTAACATGCCACTCAGATATAATTACAAATAATTATAGTTTAATTATTGTCAAAATCTAATGAAACAACTTAAAAAATAAGTTTAAGGTATAGAGTATAATGTTGCTCTATACATATATGAACGGTAAATAATTTTGCAATGTAGACATATTTACCTGTAGAATCTGGTGGAGGAAACGGAATTTTTTCGAATGATTTCCAGCTTACTGTAGGGTTCAAGAATTGCAACGGATACGGATAACAGCTTCCATTTGCATGGGAAATTATCTCCTCATTTCGAGAGGCGACCCCATGCCTCGGTTCTTCAAACATCATCCAGTATTACCAAACATTTTTCATCTTTCAACAGGTTATACAACTTGTCTGCTAATGCCTCATTGTTCAGCTTCCTGTCATTTTCACCAAAATTTCCCAAACCAGATAGAATTTCTTCCCAAACGTTTCTAGTTTGGAATTGTTAGAGACAAATACAAAAGCCCTATGCTCGAAATGGCTTGTAAATCGGCTGTGATGATATAGTTTATTGGCAAGAGTGGTCTTCCCCAGACCACCAATTCCATATATGGAAACAACTATGCATGGAGTTCCCTCACAAGTTTTGAAACCACTTTCTCTATGTCACCATCATTTCGCTCAACATAGTTTTTATCTATAATATGAGAATAAGGCCGCCTTAACTCCTGCTTTGCAATGAAAGAACTCGACCCATCTCCATCCCTCAATCCCTTCACGCCATACACTTATAATCTTCGGAGCAAGTCGAGTATTTTCTCAAAGATTTCCTCGATCTTTGAACGTGTTTCGTGGAGCGTCCATCCATCTTTCAAGAGGCAGGCGGATCTTTTGATGCAACCGGAAAGACCAGCCTTCTTTTTGGACCCAATCCTGAAAACGAAATCCTCGATAACATCCTCGGCATCATAGGCAAGCTCTCTGATTTCAGCAACCCAAAGACGAATCCTCTCGTCCTCATGCTGTTTAACATCGGCCTCCAGCAATGAGCTTTGCATCCACTTGAGCTCAGTTTGCAAACGATCGACTTGCTTTTCAACGCCCCATAGGTAGACTGCTTCGTCGGTTAGCAGCTGGCCGATTGTTTTCACTGCAGAGGACACAGCTGACCAAGCCATAATAGTGAACTCTTTTCCTGTGCTCAGAAATTTATTCAAAATGTTTATGGAAAGGAAGCAATATTCGTAAAACAATTGGAAATCAGAGCTCAAATGTTTTAGACTCTTAGCGGCAATAAATTCAATTAATATACACACAGTATTCACTAGTGAGGAAGGGATGCAATATTAAATGTTAAGAGACGAACTTTTAAAATTTTGGGAGTGAACAAGTTTATTTAATTCAAACACCCCAATTTTCATTCAATTCAAATTTGTTTTTATTTAATTAATTTTTGGGACCAAATTATGAATTTCCAAAGCTTTAAGACATTTTCAAATTCCTTTGAAAGTTCAAGGATTTGTCCTCGAATTTAGCCGTTTAAAGTCACCAAAGAAAAAAAATAAATTTAAATATGCTTTTGGTGGGTTTTGAATCCAAGATTTCTAAAACCATCACCTTAAGCCTTAGCCATTTAGGCCAGTTTACTATTCAAAAATTTTAGTATAAAAATAATTATATTATTAACTATCAGATTCATTCAATTAAAAACCCATTTCATATAAAATATTAGGCAAAATCCCCAACCCCAAAATTATCCCCAATTAAACCCAAAATCCCTAACTCACTTGTCGACCCTCATCGAATCCCCGCCGTCCGGGCACCGTAGAGCGCATTGCTACCCCTCCATTCGACTCCCTATCAGCCGGCGACCAAAACCCCCATATCCCATCGCCATGTGGACGCGTCGTTCGTCGAAATAGAACGCTAGAAGAACCGCCGAAACCCTCGCCCAATCGTCTCAGTTATTGGAAAAATCCAGCAGCCACCATCATCCTTTCGCCTCACCGCCACCGTAGTTAAACTCATTGTCACCGTCCGACCAAAATTTGATAAGGTTCGTCATCTAAAGCCATCCCGTCAATGATCGCCATTTTGGGGGTAAGTTTCAAATATTTCTGATTGATTTAAGCTGTTTTGGGTTTGTTAAATGGCTGATGTTTATTATTTTAAGTGTGTAGTTACTCAGGGGAGAATTGACCATTCAAAACGAGCCCCGTCACCGTCGCACACACCAACAGTGCACGTGGGCTCCTTTGCTGGTCCAGGAATCTTCTGGGACCAATCCAGTTAAACAGGTCCAGTTAAACCAGTCTGAACCGAGTCAACCCAGACTGAGTCACCTCATCTAAGTCAACTCATCCGAGTCAACCTATTGACTTTGACTTGTTGACTTTGACCGTTGACTTTGACCAAAAAGTCAATTTTTTGGAAAGTCATATTTTATATTTTTCGATGTCTTGAGTATGATATGAAGTTCGTTTCCCCAAATTTAATCTCGATAAGCTATGTTTCAGCATTTTACCTTTCTATTCAATCTATTTTCCGCAATTAAGCCCCGTTTCTAATGTAATTTCTGTTTATATGTATTCGAGATATGGTTGGACGTTGGATTCAAGTTCGAGAGTGATCAACTGACGTTTAAATGTTCGATCGGTGGAGCACAGAAATCAAGTTAATACATTACTACCTTATGCATGTTGTATGGAACATGTTCGTATTGGTAAATGCATGGTTGAATATGGTTACATGTGTGTAGTAAAATTTTAAACTCGATCCGAATGTGAAAAAAAGTAAATTTAAACCTAATAAGGCCCAAACTACATGCATAGACACAAGAAGACTAATAAGAAATTGTTTCAAGTACAACGATTCGTCTGAAGAGCAAATAACATGAGAATCTCTAAATTCTATTTATCATCATTAAAAACTTTAATACTGAAATTACCTGATTATAAAATTTACGAAATTGCCCATATGAGGTAAAAATGACCCGGACTGATCTGAGAGCGAAAGTACCTTGAGAATATGTATTTAATTCGAAAAACTACTGATTCACCTATAAAATTCTTGATATGTTCAAAAAATCGCTGGCAATCATATCTTAACATCCGAGAATGTACAAGACTTAGAATTATTTTATTTATCAGCAAACAACTAAATACTAAAACATCAGGAGCACTATTTATGTTTGAATTATTCAGAAAATTGAATCAAATGGAAAGATTGGATTGAAGGAAATGACTAAAATGCCCCTAGAGTGTAAAATGACCCAAAGTACCTCCAAGCCCTAGAATGACTAAATACCCTTAGGTGGCGTTTGGTTCGCTGGAATGTTTCTGAGGGAATTGGAATCTGTGAAGGAATTGAAATATGTAGGAATTGAAATCTGAATCTGAAACCTATTTGGTTGGCAGGAAATTGAATTGGAATCCAATTCCATATTCTGTTTGGTTCGCAGACATGTCAGATGAATTTGATTTCAGTAATGTAAAATGACATAATTGCCCTTATTATTTTTTTGCTTAATTTTAGTTTGTTTTATTGCTTACATGTAGCAATATATTATAAAAAATTAAAAATATTAAATTTTTATTTTATTGATTGATTATTCATTTCAATAAATTATAAAAATCATACTAATAAACATCATAAGTTAAAATCATCCCAATTAGGGATAGCCATGTGTTTGGTTGGGTCGGGTTTTTGGTCCACCCGACCCGACCCGAGAATAAGGGAACCTCCACCCAAGACCCGATCTGACCAAAATAAAGTTTCACCCGACCCAAATCGACCCAAATATATGAATTAGAAATCCGATCTGACTCGACCCGACCTGAAATAATAAAAAAATATTTTTATTCAATAAAAACAGTGACTTAATTGAAAAAAATTATATATAAAGGGGTATTATTATTATAATTATTCTTAAATATATAAGGTAAAATTATATATTTTTTTGGGTCGAGTCGGGTATTTTTCACCCTAAACCCGAACCCAACCCGATCTGAATATCACACTTAAAAAACCCAACCCGACCCTAATATCACACTTAAAAAAACCCGACCCGAACTCGAACCCGAATTTTTTTTAAAAAAAAAACCGACCCGATCGGATCGGGTCGAAACCCGTTGGGTCCGGGTTGAGTGGTCATCCCTAATCCCAATCAAAATATGTTAATAAGTTACCAAAAGATTGATGAGGGTAGTATGGTTAAATTTGACATTCACTCATCCAAAGGATTTCAATTCCATCATTTTATGGATGTAATTTACTTTCCCTCATTGGATGGAATTTACTTTCCCTTGTTTGATGGAATTGGATTCTAATTCCCTCTTTGAAAACTTGAACCAAACATGGGAAAATGGTGGAATTGGATTCCAATTCCATCAAAGAAGGGAAAGTAAATTCCATCCAAGGAGAGAAAGTAAATTCCATCCAAGGAGGGAAAGTAAATTCCATCCAAGGAGGGAAAGTAAATTCCATCCATAAAATGATGGAATTGAAATCCTTTGGAGGAGGGATTTGTTTAGTTTGAGTTGACTTGATATCCTGGTAAATTGACATGAATCTTAAATACCCTGAATCACCGTTTCTCTCTTATTAGATTAAATTACTAATAATTCTCCAAGAACGAAATGTCCAAAATACCTTGATTTCCTGAATAATGGATTCACTCCTGTTATACCTTAAATATCAAGTAACTCTGATGAAAAAGATTTTGAATACATGTCTGATTATTTAGTGCCTTTGAAAAATATCCGAATACTATATGATCTTGATAAATCACTTCCCGAATGACTGATGAATTTGTTAGTATCAAACCCCTTTTTATAGAGATATTGATTATGAAATCCTATTAAATTACTAAAGTTTCATGGTTTCCTACGTGATAAATACCAAGAACCTCCGAAGAATAACTGGATCCGCTAGTGTGTTTCCTATGTGACATGTAATTGTTTTACCTGTTTTAAAGCTTGATTTTTTGAAATTACTTATTTACTGGTATTTTGATTTACTTTTAAATGAATTATGGCTACATGATATGTGTTCTCTCATTACCTATTTTTACTGGAAAGTATAATCGTTCCTAATTTATGGATAATGTGGTCTACTAGTTACTACTTGAACTATTTTGTTGGGACATTATCTGGGTAGGATGGAGTATGGAGGTTCGGCTCGATTAAACTGGTAATTCCTTATATAGGTTCAGACCGATCGAGCTAGTAATTACTTACGGACCTAATATGACCCTTGGGTAGGCCCCAAGTCCCCGATAAACTTTCTTGGGTAGGCTCTCAGGCCCTAAGACACTCTCTTGGGTAAATCATGGGACTGTATATGGTGTATGGATGGAGGGCATCCATATGATTTAAATAACTACATGATCAATTTTAAAATATACTACTGGATTATAGTTTTGATATTATAGAGTACTGGTAAATATGATTTCTACTGGGGACTGTATGGGTAGGTTAGAGTATGCAGGTTCAGCTCGGTCAAACTGGTAATTCCTTATATAGGTTCAGACCGATCGAGCTGGTAATTCCTTATGGACCTAAGGAGACCCTTGGGTAGGCCCATAGGCTCCAAGGTAATCCCTTAGGGTGGTACCTTTGTTGTGTGCTTAGGGTAAGTCCTTATGGATGCAGTTCTATCGAAACTGCATAGAGGTGTTCGGTTAGAGGGTATTATTGTGGTTTTAAAAATATGTTTTAAACTATTAAGGTTTTTAAAGGATCTATATACATTACTCTGTTTTGTTGGAACACACTAGACATCCTATTCTGATCTCCTGAACTTGGTCCTCTGAATGTTTCCTTTGAACTGAGATCTTCGTATCTTTTACTCAAAGAAATATCAGTGGAACCATAGCTCATCTCTAAAACATGTAGACTTCTGAATCGATAAGGAAATTTTTATGCTTGCCTATTATCTGTATGTCCTTCAGCATCACTTGGTAGTTCTGTATTACTGAGCTTCCCAATGCTCACTCTTTTACACACTGTCATTCCCCAATTTAGAGGTCAAATTATAAGTTATAGAAACTTGTAGTCAGTTTTAGAAAGTTGCATGAAATTTGGGGACCTAGCCCTAAATTTACCCATTTTTCTTTAGCAGTGAAAAATAAACCCCCCGATCTGATGTTAAAAAGCCCCAAATTCCCCATTAAATCCCTAAATTGGTCGCTTCCATCCCCACTTTCAGCCCATATTCACCCTCGTCTGACCACCGTAGAACGCGTCGTTACCCTCACTCAACTCCCCATCGGCTAGCGATCAAATCTCAAGCCTCCCAGCACCGAATAATATCGCTAAACGTCGTGAATCACCGTTTGAAGCATCGTCGAGAAATATAAACCATGTCTCAATTTTACGTCGATTCTAGCCAGATCGTTGACTGTCATGTCTCACCGCCCCTAGGATTGTGTTCCCCGGCCTGTTTTGCTCAAAACCCGACCCGTGGGTTACCGCAGCATTGTTGTTTCCTCGGCCGATCGTCGTTGGGTAAGCTCGGTTTTATTTCTGATTATTTTGGTTATGGTGGATGGTTGTATTTAGTGATATTTTGGTTGTAAATGTTGTGTTGATGTTCCAGGAAGAATCGACCGACTGAACCGCCCTTTGTCGGCATTTCACGCACCACACATATCGTAAGGTTCGCGCGGGCCTCGTTCCCCAGCTTTGATTCCTTATAGAACCAGTCTAGCCGGTCTGGATCGGCCCGAACTGGCCAACCTGATCAGAACCGAGTCAACCGGACCTGACCCGTTGACTTTGACTTGACCCGTTGACCAGTATGACCGTTGACTTTGACCTAAAAAGTCAAATTTTCCAAAAAGTCCTATTTTATGTTTTTCAACGTTATGAGTCCGAATCCAATGTTCTTTTTGCCAAATTCGCACTCGGTAAGTCATTTTTCAGCGTTTTATCTTCGAATTTAATTTGGTTTTTTAATTAAGTTCAGTTTTTGACGTAATTTTGTTTGCTATGTATCCAAGGAATTATTTTACGTTGAATTCAAGTTTGAGAGTGATCGAATGGAGTTTAAATGTTCGATCAATGGAGCACATAAATCAAGGTAATACTTTAGTACCTCTTTTCATGCTTTAGGGAACATGTTGATAATAGATAAATGCATGGATGTTTATGGCTGGTCTACTATGTATGTTTGATTATGGATATACTCGAATCGAATATGGTTAAAGTGATAAATTGGTTAAGACTCGATTGAATTACATAAAGGATTTGAAATACTGGTAAGAAATGATTCCAAGTACAATGATTAATCTGAATAGCCAATGACCTCAAAAATTTTAAATTCTAATTATTTTCTTTAAAAGGTATAATACCGAAATCACCTGAGTATAAATTAAGAAATTGCATCTATGTGGCAAAAATGGCTTGGACAGATAGGAGAAAAAAGTACTATTCTTATTTAAATAATTCAGAAAAAATTGAATTAAATGGAAAGACTAGACGGAAGGAAAGGACTGGAATAACTTTGAATTGTAATTTGACCAAAATGCCCTTACATTGTAAAAATACCATGATTACCCATAAGAGTGAAAAATAACGCTGAAAAAATATATCTGACCAAATTACCAGAAAAGATACATATGTTTGAATTGATATGAATTACCGAAATATCTTCGAGCTATAAAATAACTAACGTGCATTGACCCCAAAATGACTATAATAACCCCAAATACTGAGATGACCTAAATACCTTTAGGACTTGGATTAAGTGAATATTTTTAGATAGACTATGAGAACATCGATGTACCTAGGCATGTAAACGAATCGAATGCACACGAACGGAGGTATGTTCATGTTCGTTCATTTAATAAATAAACGAACATAAACGAACACAAACATAAACGAACAAATTTTTTTTGTTCATGTTCGTTCATTAAGGAATATAGCTTGTTCATGTTCGTTCATTTAATAAATAAACAAACATAAACAAACACGAACGAACGAACATAAACGAACACAATAAATGAACGTAAACGAACAACACAAACACACAAAAAACTTATTCGAACACAACAAACGAATGTAAAAAAAGTAAACAACAAGAATAACAACTTAAAATTCATTAATATAACCTGCAACTTTAGAGTTAATTTGTTCGAATACGATAAAAAGATACATAAATCATAAATAAGCTATATGAACATAATAAAGTCTTAAAGTTAATTGTTCAACAAAACAATATTCTTGAAATCCAAACAACTTCAATAATCTTCGTAACATATTCAACTTGCCCTCTGTTCGAACATAAATGAACATAAATGAACGAACATAAACGAACATCTAATCGAACGTTCACGAACGTAAATGAACGAACGAACCCTTTGTTCATGTTCGTTCATTTAATTAAACGAATGCAAAATCTTGTTCATGTTCGTTCATTTAATAAATAAATGCACATAAATGAACTTCCCACCGTACGGTTCATGAACGGTTCGCTGAACGTTCAGTTCATTTACAGGCCTAGATAAACCTAATGATGTATTGCCTCTAAAGGTTATGGAGCAAGACCCAAGCGTCAGACATTTTGGGATGCTATTACAACGTGGAAATGAAATAAATACCAATATAACACCTATTCGTCTCCTCAAGAATGGATCAAGGATGATTATGATATTGATCAGAACAGCTGGTGCAGTCAGTAATAAAAAGTGAATAATAGTGAAGTATCACGGTCCTAATGATTGAAAAGTATCATTGTATTATGATATGTAGTTCAATCGGACTCAGAATCCTGATAATTCAATACATAATCTTGAATACCACGAATATCCGCTCTATCCTTATTGAGTCAAATTAATGAGAATTCTCCAAGAACCAAAATATCTGGAATACCCCTGTTTGTTTAAGTAATGAAATCACTCCTGTCATACTTGAAATCTTAAGTAACCATGATGCATAAAATTTTGAATGCCTTACTGACACTCAATTGCCTATGAAAAATATACGAATGAATAATGAATCAGTTAGCTATCAAACCCTTTTTATAGGGATATTGATTCTGAAATTCTGTTAAATTACAAAAGTTTCACGGTCTCCTACCTGATAATTCCCAAGTATTTCTAAATAATATATGGATCCTCTAGCGTGTTCCTTATGTGACATGTAAATGTTTTACCTATTTTAAACGTGATTTTTTGAAATCACTGATTTAATGGTTTATGAACTATGGTTACTTGAAATATGTTCTTTGGTTACCTGTTTTCATTGTAAAATATGATCGTTCTTGATTTATGGATCATGGAATCTACTGGTTTATGAACTATGGTTACCTGAAATGCGTTATATGTTTCTTGGTTCACTAGAAAATATGATCGTTCTTTATTTATGGATCATGAAATGTATTGGTTACTACTTGAACTATTTTTTAGGACATTATCTGGGTAGGCTGGAGTATGAAGGTTCGACTCCGATCAAGCTGGTAAATTCTTACAAACCTAAGGTGACCGTTGGGTAGGCTCCGAGGCCCCAAGAAACTTTCTTGGGTAGGCTTTCAAGCCCCAAGGCATTCCCTTAGATTAATCATGGGACTACATATGGTGTACAAGTGGAGGGCAATTATATGATTTATTTCATTATCATGTTTACGAGATTTTAGTGGACTATGATCCAGATATATACGGTTTACTGTTAAATCTAATTTTCGTTGGATACTGTATGGGTAGGATTCTTTAGTATGGAGGTTAAGCTCTTATCAAGATGGTAAATCCTTACGGACCTAAGGTTTAGGCCCCAAGTCATTCCCTTAGGGTGGCCTTTGCTGTGTGATTAGAGTAATACCTTATACATGCAGTTCTAGAGAACTATATAAAGGTGTTCAATTGTAGGATTCTACTATGGTTTTAAAAATATGTTTTAAATTGTTATTGTTTTAAAAGATTTGTAACTTTTCACTAGTTTTGGTTGGAACACACTAGACATCCTGTTCTGATATCCTGAAAACTTGGTACTCTGAATGTTTCATATGAACTGAAATCTTCATGGCTTTTACTCGATGAAATATCAGTGGAACCTCATCTCTTTACGAAAATCTGTAGAGACTGGGTCAATGAGGGAAACTTATGATGTTCCTTTTATTTGCAAGTCCTTTAGCATCACTTGGTAGTTTTGTATCCCAAAGCTCACTCTTTTAGTCACCATTTCAGGTTAAAAGAATCAAATCAGTGCAGCTATCGACATCAGTAAGGGAGTTCCACTGGAGTTGCTTACGGAGTACGGTGCATATGTTTAGGGGGCAAGTAGGATGTATTGTGTTTTTATATCCGAGTCTGAAATCTATTTTATTTTTGAATATTATTAAATTTAACTTTTTTATTTATAAATTGTTTTATGATTTTAGGAATTTTAACAAAAAAAAATTAATTTTTCACGGATTTTTACTCTGGGTCACTCCTGTGGCCCTGGTGTGACTCCCCGAATCAGATCGGGTCACCCGCATTGGTTGATGGGTGTTACATTTAGTGGTATCAGAGCCTACGTTGAGACAATTTTTTTGGGTAGACCAGTCGGTCGAATGTCATAGGATGTTTGGTTAGTACATGCCCATATATTATAACCGTGCTTCTCTAAGCCGGAACTTCAAGGTCGAGTCCCTCTATGTAACGAGCTAACCTAAGTTTTCTATCTATTAGGGCTCGACCTATGCATAAAAGAATACAATAATGTTTTTCCAAAATGTGTAAAGTGCCTCATGAGTAATGTGAGAGTTTTCATCTGAGAAATTCTGACCTGACTCTAGAAATAAAATTGGGATATATTACCGCTTTATGAACCTAACCTCGTAGACAAGATCGAACTTATTCCACAAGGAAAATTTTGTTCAACTTCTTTTATTGGGATAAGGGAGAGTTTGACGAGAATGTGCATTCATTTGGTTAAAGATTAGTAGAGGACTCATACTTCTATAAAAGTTACCTGAAGATAACGAAGAATTTATGAAACTCCACTTACGCATTTCTATGACTTGAGTAAATTTCGAGGACGAAATTTCTTTTAAGGAGGAGAGAATTGTCACACCCCAATTTAGGGGTCAAATTATAAGTTTTAGAAACTTATAGTCAGTTTTAGAAAGGTATAGGAAATTCGGGGACCCATCACTCAATTTGCTCATTTTTCTTTAGTAGTGAAAAATAAACCCCCCGATCTGATGAAAAAATCCCCCAAATTCCCCCTAAATCCATAAATCAGTCGCACCCTCCCCATTTTCAGCCCAAATTTGACATCACCCGACCACCATATAACGCGCCACTACCCCCATTTGACTCCCCATCGGCCGATAATCAAACCACAAGCCTCCCCACATCAAATAACACCGCTAAACCACAAGTCTACCTTGTACCATATTTTTTGTCGTGTCTTGTTTATCGCGATTGCATACATAATGGATGCCATTGCAATCATTGCGGGTGTCGCGATCATGAATTTTTTTAAATTTCACAAAACTTATCCTAAAACATAATAATTATAATTATAATTATAAAGTCTTATTTTTAATGATTTTTAGAATGTTTTCAAAGCGAAAATGATATATATATATATATTATATAGTTTTAATCAAAATGAAAACTTTAAAAACCAGTGATAGGATAAGATTATTAAATTAAATAGAATTAGAATAAAAGTATAAATTTAAATTGCAGAAATTTAGATTACTAAAATTAGGACTAAATTAAATAAAAAAATAAAGTTTACATTCTAAACTAAATATTAAATTATAAATTTTAAAAGATGTGACTAAATTATATATTTTAAAAGATTGGAGGGAGTGATGGCAAATAAACATACCGTTTAATTTTATAATTGATTTACAAAATTAAAAAAAATGAAAATAAGAGGGTGAGAATGGGATGGGAAAAAAACTTTAGGGCTCTTAATTTTTTACCTTCAAGGGAAGCCCGTTTTGTTACTCCTCTTCTTCACCAGCGACAAAGCACAACGAATGCAATACTTTCCTCCAAAATAACTTTTTTGTCGGGTTGTCCCCTCTCCGTTTTAATCTTTGCCTCTTTGGTGAGTCTTGATTTTGAACTATTGATAATTGATATGCTCTCTCTTGAATTTTTGGGTGTGAATTTAGGCTTTCTTAATTTGTTTTGCAGTAATGGTGGAATAGCGTTAATAGTGTTCCGTTATTGACGCTATCCATTATTACTTGTTATATTGTGGACACGATGAACCGTTATCGACGTGAATCCTCTACCCACCGCAAAATTCGTTAATATCGGTTTCGGATGGCAGTGCTACCGTGAAATAGCGGCTGCTATAGCTTTTGCATTCCACAATTTGAATCCCTGCCACCTGCTTGGTCGTCGTCGTTTATGAGATATGGAGGAGAAAACTTTCGGCTGACATTAAACTCTTTTCTTCTATATTTCTACTGGTTATCGTCGCGAACCATTATCAGTAATGGACCCATCACACCTTAAATTGCGATTCTGAAAAATTTGGTGTGGTTCAGGCCACCAGAGGCCATCATACACGACACCGCTGCGCATGTGGAAGAGTTTTGGTAGCAGAACTGGTTTGATCAGTTAAATTGTTGAACTGAACCGCCCAAACCATTGAACCGAACCTCCCAGACTGAACTAAGTTGACCCCGTTTGACGAGACCTGACTGTTAACTTTGACTGTTGACTTTGATTTTGATCGTCGACCCATTGACTTTTTCTAAAGACCTCTACCCTAACATTTTTTGACGTAAGGAGTTCGATTTTGCAGCCTGTTTCACCAAATTCTAACCTAAAAGCCTTCGCTCATCATTCTCTTTTATTATTTAGATTTTTCTATTGTAATTCCTTATTGGAAAGTGACTTATATGTGATTATTTGTTTATGAAGGTAACTCGACTTTGCCCAAGTGATCATCAGTGGACCCAAATTGTCTAATCCTAGTGGTACAAATCGTGAGAATATAGCTTAGCTTAAGTTCATAGTTTGCTTAAGGTGTGTTCCTCGACTGGTGTTACAAATGTTGTGTGTGAATGTTTTATGGGTGCTATACGTTGGGTATTGATGATATGTTATGTATGTATGCATGTGTATATGTTATATGTGGGCATGAGTAATGAGAATAGATGTATGCGCTTACCGTTTATTTGTTACTGTAACTATAATTACTATATATATATGTTCACAATTTTTCATAGTTAAAGAAAGATTTACAAAAACACGAAGAGGTGAAAAATCATATTAGGACTATCTTTTTAAAATGAAATTTTTTAGTAGTTTAGAGTGATTATATGATAATATATGTTCACAATTTTTTAGTTATTGATAACACATGTTTTACAGATGCAGTTGTTCGATACTCGAGACCTCTAGAAAGAATAATATTCTTTTTTACTATTGATATTACTTGATAAATTTAAAGTAATAATTACAATAATACATAATAAAATAGTAATATTATAAAATATTGATTTATAATATATATATATATATATATTTGATTAAATAAGATATAAGGTGATTACAAAATAATATTTGTTCTAAATAATCTCAACCGTATAATAATGAATGTTTAATCACCTTTGCAATTGTTGGTACTTGAACCCATATAACCTTTGAGAATAACAACGATTCCTTTAACCACTAAGGTAGGTTAGTTCATATGCGTTTATACTATTAATCATCAATACATAATGAAATGGTAATATTATAAAATAGCATTAATCATTAATACGAGACAAACAAGAGAAGTAGGCACAATAAAAGAAAAGGGTTCCTTTTAATATATCTTTTTAAAATAAAGCATATTGTTTAGTGGGTGAAAAGTAGGAAGATAAATAACTAGTCTTATTTAATTGAAAAGAAAGAAAGACTTCGGATGATTATTTCAAATAACATTTTAGAAAATAAAATGACTTTTCAAAGAGTCTTCATCACCGGTCTTACTTAATTGAAAAATCCGTATTTATACTATTAGTTAAAAGTTTAATTAAGTTGATATAATCAATTATGTTTCACCAACAACCAGTTGGTCTAGTGGGATGAGACACTAGATTTTTTAAGTAAAATTAGGGGTTCAAACTCTGATGTTTGCAAATGGAGTAAATTGGGTTGGGAGGGTCGCCCTCACCTCTACAGTACTCGATCTGAATTTCCGGCAAAAATGCAATGCTAAACTGATCCTTCATTACGAGACAAGTGAGACAAACAAATGGTATGTTGGTGTAGTGAGCGTATGTCAACAATGTTTCAAGCTGATGATGGAAGAGATAAACAAGCTCAAAGTCACTCAGGACCCAAGATCAGAGCCGGTCCAATGAATTTTAATGCCCTGGGCGAGAAAAAAAAATTATGCCCCTATACTTATACCGTATTTCTTGTTCTTGTTTTTCGTTTTTTATTTTGGGCACCCGATGATTGTTTTTGAGGTAACATATTTAAAAGTAATCAATAAAACAAATATAATAACAAGTAAATAATAAAACAAATATATTAGCAAGGAAAGATACAACCTGACCGGTGACCGAAGTTTATGTTGTTGACTTGTTCTTTCTCACTAATTCTTTATCACAATCAACTGATCTGGAAAATTAATGATGAAATCAAAATAATCAGAAGTAATCACTCTAAAAAATATCTTGAACAAAAATATTTAGCCACAGTTTTTTTTCATCAAACTAAGTTTATCACTACAAAATCAAAATTCAAACAATCAAACTATAAGCACTAGATTTGTTAAACAAAGTGAACTAAACTCATAAAGTTTTGATTCGAGATGAAATGAGAACTTAATACATTTTATGCCTAAGTTTTACGTTTTTTCTACAACTAAAACTACATTGCAAAAAACTCATTTATATTTTACCTTAACTTCACCAAATAAAGAAATGCAAATAGAAATCAAAAGACATTGATGTAAATAAAGAAAACAAAAAAGGCATGCTTTCGAATATTCTAAAAGAAAAACCCATCACTCAAATAATCCAGATTGGTGTAATCTCAATACTTTTCAGCCAAAGAAAAAGAATGTAACTTTTTTTTCAGGCTAGTAACATCATCCAAAGAATACCCATTAACTCATTTTGTCCAAAAACTCTAACAAAAACCCAACGATTATGTTTTTTTTTAAATCAATCAGAATCAGATAAGGCAACATCGGCGAAACACCTTAACAGTAAATAATCATCCAAAAACAAGTTACAGCTTCAAAAAGAAGAAATTTAACACGTATCTAAATTTTTTTACCTCAGTGTAGACTCCAGCAAATCCACTCAAAAAAGCCATCACCTGCAAAACAGCTTCACTTTTGTAATGGTCCAACCTGATGCCCCGGCCCTACATGCTGCCATGGGCCGTTGCCCATCAGGCACATGTATTGGGCCGGCCCTGCCCAAGATTAACTTAATCTTGAAGGATAAACACCCCCTCGTACCTCGTATATTGGCAGCAGTATATCCACCAAATTTTAAACTTCTCAAAGAAACATATGATGGAACAAACGATCCTATATATCATATTTCCCAATACAAAAGCCACATGAATATCATGGGTGCCTCTGATGAGCTCAAGTGAATTCAACCAATGATAAATCTTCTGCTGAAGATCTCTCTCCCAAGTAAGTCGATAGGAGGATCAACATGTTTGACCAACTAATAATATGATTTTGTAAATTCTCAAAATAGGTCAAGATCTTGACCCCAAAAAGATAAAATCTACACAACAAATAAAAAAGTTTCCCATGTTTGAAGGTGACAAAGATAAGTTCACTTAGGTGACAGCCAATCTTCCAAATTTGTATACAAGGCTTTGATGCAAATATTGATGGCAAATGCTGGATGTCTATGTATGGTCTATGATAGACATGTTATAAATATTGAAAATTAGGGTTGTAGTATGATAATCTAATAATAAAAATACAGTTACAATAATAAAGTTGAAAAATGTGAAATTAGCATAGAACCTGAAATCAGATAGAATTGAATAAAAAGAAGAAGAGTTTTGTTGAGGCCTGTATGAACAGTTTCTTTAAGACAGATTCTTTCTCTCATTGGTGCTTTGAGTAACGTTGGTCGTCGGTCTCCCAGGATAAAACAACAAACGTTCACAATAGTAAGCACAACCGTAGTGAATAATTGAACACAATTTTTGTCTTTATCTATCACCAGAAAATGACTTTGGAAGAATCGAAGATTTGAAAGGAAATGATTTGAAAGAAAATGAATTAAAGGAATTAAAGTTGTGTGTTGAAAATGTGTCACAACTTAGCCTTTATATAGGGAGAAGAATTTGGATTGAAAGGTTAAGACCTTTCAATGAAAGGACTTAACCATTTGATTAAAAATCATAATCTTTTGATGAAAAGGCTTAACATGAAAAGACTTGATTTTTGGGTGAAATAACTTAACAATTTTTCATGAAAAGACTTAAACTATTTTTTCATGAATATTGTTGTTGAATAGGCATGATTGAATAAATCAATTCATTCACACTTTTCCAACAATCCCCTACATGAATGAATTTGATTGTTTAAAACATTGACTCGATGTGGTGATAGATTCTACGTTTGATATTTGCATAGGATAGGTAGGCGTTCCCCTTTGAATATTCCCTTGTGAAAATATGTTTACCTTACTGGTTGTCCAGTAGACGTGATGTCCTTGAACTGTCATGTCGTTTGTGTAAGCGATGACATACCTCACACAAATATTTCACTGACAAGAATTTGGTTCTCATGATTATGTCCATATAGTCGTGGACATCTCCTGGTTCTGCAAGAGCTTAGAGAACTATACCCCAATAGTCTCTTTGAAGCAGCTCCACTTCACTTTCACATAGTTGATTTATGTTGTTTGGTTCAACGATACACATAGTGGTCATTAAAAGCATTGTTTAACCTCATCCACATTTTAGTCACTGTTTTCATCATAAGATTATGCTTGGGGATAAAAATGCCCACAATGACCTCCCAGGTCTATGCAAGTAGATTGTCCCATTGAACTTAGATCTTGGGATCTCTTGTCAACTAGGTTGGGCTTTTCTTCACATAGAACCTTAACAATTCATGGGATTTAGTCAACTCGATTCAACCCTTTAGTTAGCAGATCCACGATGTTATCTTTTGATCTTACAAAATCAATAGAGATAACTTCAGTTGAGATCAATTGTCTAATGGTATTGTGTCAACGTCGCATATGTCTTGACTTACCATTATACATTACATTTTGTGCTCTACCAATTGTTGCTTTGTTATTACAATATATGCATATTTTGGGAAAAGGATTTGGCCATTCAGAAATAACCTCCAAAAAATTTCGTAACCATTTTACCTTTTCTCTAGTTTTTTCCAAGGCTACAAACTCAGATTCCATTGTGGCTCTGGTTATAATTTTTTGTCTTGAGGATTTCCATGATACAACTCCTGCTCCAAATGTGAAAATATAACCACTTATGCATTTGGTATCTTGAATGTCAGATATTCAACTGGCATCAGAGAATCCTTACACAGCAAGATCTCTAGAATAATGCAATCCATAGTTTCAAGTATATATGAGATATCTCAAACCCCTCACAATTGTTTTCCAGTGTTTCTCCCATGGATTGCTTGTGATTAAACTACTTAGAGTGATAGTAATATCAGGTCTAGTGCAACTCATAAGGTACATTAGACTGTCTATGATCCTTGTATATTCCACTTGGTTATCACTTTCACCTTTATTTTTAGACAAATATTAACTTGTATCTATCAGAGTTTTGGCTACAATAGAATCATCCTTGCCAAAATTTTCATGTATATTGTCTACATAGTGTAATTGAGTCAATATGAGACCTTATGATAACCTTTTGACTTGGATGACCAAAATCATGTCATCAAGTCCCATGTCTTTCATGTCAAAATTTGAATTTGACCTATTTTCATTTGCTTTGATAAAGGAGACATTACCTTTACAAGACATCTCTACACTATCAAGTAATTGTATGAGGGTTTCTTGCCCATGCACAACTCATATTGTGTCTTGTCCTTTTTCTTGCGGGGCTATCACACCCTAAATTAAGGGCTAGATTTTATTAATTTGAAGTATTGAATTAAAGTTGTAACAAAGGAAAAGTTGAGGACCAAATTATAAAGTTTTAAAAGTTTTAGTTCGGTTTTGGAACTTGTGGGAAGTTCATGGACTTAGCCTTGAATTTTTCCAATTTCACCTGGTAAATTAAAACCCGATTAACCCCTAAAAATCCAAAAAATTCAAAACCCCTAAATCCCTAACCCGATCACACCCTTCCCTATTTTCAACCCAAATTCATCATCGTTCGACCACCGTAAGACGCACCGCTACCCCCATTTAACTCCCCATCCACCGATGATCAAAACCCAAGCCTCCCTGCACCGAAAAACACCGCGAAACGCCATGTATCACCGTTTGAAGCATCACCGGGAAAGAAAAAAACCGCCATTGTTTTCCATTGATTTTGATCAATCCGGTGACCGTCTGTCCTCACCGTCATCACCAATGTGTTCCCCGACCTATTTCGCTAAAAACTCGACATATGGGTCACCGTATCATCATCGTTTCCTTGGCTAACAGTCGTTGGGTAAGTTTGGTTTTATGTCTACATGCTCTCGGATGAATCGATCGATCGAACCACCCCTTGTCGGCATTTCATGCACTGCACATGCCGTTAAGTGTGCATAGATCTTTTCCCTAGCTCTGGTTTCTTCTTGAACCAATCCGAACCGGCCAACCCAGTTAGAACTAGCCAACCCGATCTGAACTGGGTCTGTTTGACCTGATCCATTGACTTTGACCCAAATTGAGTCAACCTGACTTGACCTATAATACCCAATTATCGAGTCAGTGACTGTAGTGTAAGAATTTAATATTTGGTGTTTTAATGTTAATAAATTGAAAATTCAAGGACTAATTTTAAAAATATTGTTAAGGACTTGATATCGAATATTGAAGAAGGGATGGACATTATGGTCTTTTTACAAGAAATGAATTTAAAATTGATTTTAAGGATATTTTTAAACATATGTGCTTGGAGATAAGGGAAAAGAAAAATCTGGAACATTTTATCCTCTCTTCTTCTTCTTTGCCATGAACAACTCTTCAAGGGTAAGTGAAATTAAAGTTAATGATTTCTTGTATTTTGGATTGGTTTTTAGTCTATGGGTGATATATAATTTTAAGTAAAGCTTAAAGATGAATAGAACTAAGTGATTAAGGAATTTAGAGTGAATTAGTAAATTGGATGGTTAAGGGATTTTATGAGATTGATTAGTATTTGGATTCTTATTGACATATTTGACTTGTTAATGGTTTAATTAAGGTAATTAAAGAGTTAGATAAGAGTAAGAACATGTTTGATTTATGGGTATGATCTTTATCTTAAAGTATTTTCTGTAGAATTTGGGAAGTTAAAGGAGGAATTAATGGACATAAGTTGTATGGATTAAATGCTATTGAGTTTAAGGACTTGAATAGAGTTAAGGGTGTGAGATTTAAGAGAGTTGTGAGTAAACTCGAAAAAGAATGGAGGAAATCTGGGTAATGGTATCGGTACTGGAAGAACAGTACTGATACTGTAAGGGTAAATTACTGGAAAAATGATGAATCGGATGATCAATATCGATACTGATTGAAGAATATCGACACTAACATGGAATGTATCAATACCATAATCGAAAATGAAATTCCAGAATGTTAGAACGGTATCGATACCGAAGTGAGTATCGATACTATAGGGGGTACTGATACTATTCAGTCTAAAATTTAAGTTAATAATTATTGTTTCATTTACGTAATTGCTAACGGATGAATCATAATTGGAAACTCATTATTTATCTTAGACATATTGATGTGTAGATTTGGATCAAAAGCGTATTGATTGAAGTGATAAAGCAAAGAGGCTGAACGAAAGTTAAAAAGGGTTTCGTTTAGGACTTACGTAAGGCAAAGGTGAGTAAAACTCAATTATTTTATATTATATTTGAGGGAGACTTGTGATAATCCAACCTCAGTGTTTTCGATCGAAAATCATTTTATTTTTATGCAATATTTTATAATGCTTTATTCAAGTTATATTTTTAAAGTTATGCTTTGATTGTTATATGCACATGAATGTGAACATGCGATATGAGAATATGATTATACGAAAATGATCTATGTGAAAATACCTTATGAGAATGTACATTATGAGAATAAGAAAAACTTTGAATAATAAAATGAGAAATGATTATGTGGTTAAATCCCAAGGTATATGTATGAGAATTAGAGGTATAGTTGGCATGCCAAGAGTCGAGGGTTCTATGTGGTCATTCGGGACAAATATATGGTAGTTAGGTGCAAATTATGTGAGTAGTGGTGACTGCATTAGTGCACAACCTCAATGTACTCAAATAGCTAGAGTTCTCAATAGTATGCATTGGGCTATTCAAAATAAAATGATATAAACCGAGCAATGTGTAAAAGTATACATTCTTGTCAGGAAATGTAAATTGAATTCCTTATGAAATGTTTTCTATGAGATGAATATGAAAATAATTTACAATGTTTTTATACTCGTAGTTGCCTCACTAAGTCAATGACTTAGCATGTTATTATTTCACACGTATGTTCAAAAAGATCGAAAGAGTAAGGCTAGGAAGGGACAACATACAAGGAAAGGAAGATCAGATTATAACAATTTAAGTTGTAGGTTTTATTGTTATTATGTAAAGTGTTGGCATGTATTAAAATGTTTAAATTGAAATGCTCTGATCCATTTTGTAGTCATATTATTTTAAAGTTATGTAAATTATTAAGTATTTACTTTCACTGTGAGTTTAAATTTCGATAGCAAATTGATATAAGGGTTTCACCACTTGAAAATAAATAAAAATTTAAAATTTTCAATAAGTTTTCAACAAGTCAAAGTTTTAAAAAGTAAATGTGACACCTCAGATTCGTATTCGGGTCGGGTACGGGTTGAGGTGTTACATTTATTGGTATCAAAGCTATGGTTTAATTAATTTTAAGTTCGAAATGAAACAATTTTTGTTTTAAAAAGTGTAAATGCCAAAAAAAAGTTAAATCTCTCAGATTTGATAAGGTAATTAGTATGTTGTCCTTACCGATAGAATAATGATTTGATCTTAATAGATGTCAGACTATAAGGGCTCTCGAAGTGAAGCGGGAGATGGAAATGAGGGTAGCATTAATTCACCTACCCCAAGTAGGCAAGGTGAAGAACAAGTTCCTCAGAGAGTACCTGTACAAGATAATGGGACATTTTTCCAGATGTTGGACGTGATTCTGATATGTTCCCAACCATCTCCTGTCTCAGCTCCTAAGATGAATGGCTAAGGAGCTAAGAATCTTAGGAGCACCTAAATTTAGAGGAGAAGTTGAGGAAGGTCCTATTGATGCGGATATGTGGTTAAATGACATTAAGATCATGTTTGAGGGTATTCATTATTCTTAAATGGAGAAATTAGACGGTGCAGTCTCATTGCTGAGAGGACAAACACGAAGATGGTGGATCAATGTGACGATGAGAGCATCCCAAGATCAAGTGATGTGGTCGTTCTTTTTGAAAGAATTTAAGAAACAAGTATATAGGCGACCAGTTTATTCGTCAAATGAAACAAGAATTTATGAGTTTGAAACAAGGGAATTGCATTGTGTATGAGTACGAGTGCTAGTTCAAAAATATGAGCATATTTAAAGCTGAGTTGGTCCCTACAAAAAAGGATTCATGTGACTGGTTCGTATAGGGTTTGCGCCCCAGATTGAAGGCACTATTACTAGCTCTGAATTTTTTCACATTTCAATAAGTGGTGAATTAATCTAAAGCTTTAGAGAAAGCTCAAAATGAAAGATTTGGGGAGCATAAGACTTAGTGGAACAAGAGAGTGAGTACCTCGACGAGTGCATCATAATCGAAGAAAAGTTGAGATTTGTGTTTTCGACCTCAGACTAGATCAAAGTCAGCTGCATCATCATGCAGATGATCCAATCCTGTAAGAGCTAAGCAAATTCAATCAGTTGAATCAGGAGTGGGAAAGTCAACCCAATGTTAGCATTGTGGCAAACAACATAGTGGCATATGTCGAAGGGTTTTCAGAGCATGCTTTAAATGTGGGGAGATATGACATTTTATCTAGGATTGTCCATTGATGACTGGGGAGCATGCGGAAATATAGAGATATGCTATTGTACCTCAGAGAGGTAGAGGCCGAGGCTGAGGAAGGAATCAATCTGAGTCGACCACTAAACCTGATGTGCGATCAACTGATCGAGTGTACAACCTTAAAACTAATAAAGATCACGATAATCTAGAGATCATTGCAGGTACTTTCCAGTTGTTTGATAAATCTGTTTTGGTTTTAATTGACCCAGGATCAACTTATTCTTATGTTAGTAGCAAATTAGTGAAAGATTTGAGAATTCTGTTAGAATATATTAGTAGTGAGGTAATTGTGACAAATCTATTAAGGCATAGTGCTCGGGTAAATCATTTGTGTCGAGGGTGTCCCATATGAATTCAGGGAATTGAATTCCCTACTAATCTGATGGAATTACCCTTTGAAGAATTTGAAGTTATCTTGGGAATGGATTGGTTATATCATTTTCATACTAATGTCGATTGTCGACTGAAGCAAGTAGTTTTGATAAATCTGAAGGGATAAGAAGTAATTGTTATCCGTGAAAGATTTAATCCATTAGCTAATGTAATATTGGTGATGTCGATTAAGAAGTTAATGTTACAAGTATGCCAAGCTTTCATCGCCAATGTGATCGATAATCAAACCAAGAAGAAAAGATTGGAAAAAATTCCGCCTATCCGAGAGTTCCCAGAAGTATTTCCTGAGGAATTACCAGGACTACCTCCAGATAGGGAGGTTGAGTTTCAAATTGAGGTAATGCCTGGAATGGCACCAATTTCAATGGCTCCTTACAAAATGGCCCCGAAGGAATTGAGTGAGCTAAAGACTCAGCTGCAAGAGTTATTTGATAAAGGATTTATTCAATGGATAAGTATGTGGATCTATACATCAAGGAAATAATTTGATTGCATGGAGTGCCAATTTCAGTAGTATCTGACAGAGATCCAAGGTTTACCTTGAGGTTTAAAAAGTCTTTACATGGAGATTTGGGTATTCAATTGAACTTTAGCACTGCTTTTCACCCTGAAATCGATGGCCAATCAGAGCGGATGATTCATATTCTAGAAGATATGTTAATAGCATATGTAATAGAGTTCCATGGTACATGGGAGAAGTATCTACCCCTTGGGAATTTTTATACAATAACAGTTATCAATCAAGCATTAAAATGACACCGTATGAAGCATTGTATGGAAGAAAATGCAGAATTTCACTTAATTGGTATGAATCAAAAGATCGAGACGTTCATAGTCCTAATTTGATTAAAGAAGTGGAAGAAAAAGTTCAGGTAATTCAGCATAACCTTAACGTGGCGGCCAATAGATAAAAGTCCTACGCGGATTTGAAAAGAAAGGAAATTGAATTCCAAGTAGGAGATAAAGTATTTTTAAAAGTCTCTTCGTGGAAGAAAGTGCTTCATTTTGGTCTAAAAGGAAAGCTTAGTCCTAGATTCATTGGACCTTATAAGATATTAAAAGGAGTTAGACCAGTGGAATATTAGTTAGCAATGCCACCAGAAATGGAAAATATCCATAATGTCTTCCATGTGTATATGCTCAGGAGATATCGATCAGATCCTTCACACATCGTAGCATCAGAAGAAATAAAATTTCAACCTGACCTAACTTACGAGTAAGAACCAGTGCAAATTTTAGCATATGAAGTCAAACAACTGAGGAACAAGATGATCCCATTGGTTAAATTTCTCTGGATAAATCACAAAGTAAAATAGACAATATGGGAATGTGAAGATGATATGAGAAGACAATTTCCTCATCTCTTTGTATAGTAAAAATTTGAGGACAAATTTTCTTAAGGAGAAGAATTTTAATACCCCAAATATCGGGTCAGTGACTATAGTGTAAGAAATTAATATTTGGTGTTTTAATGTTAATAAATTGAAATTTTCAAGGACTAATTTTGGAAATGTTGTTTAGGACTTGATATCAAAGATTGAAGAAGGGATGGACATTATGGTCTTTTTTCAAGAAATGAATTTAAAATTTATTTTAAGGATATTTTTAAACATGTGGTCTTGGAGATAAGAAAAAAAGAAAAGTTTGGAACATTTTATCCTCTCTTCTTCTTATTTGCCGTGAACACCTCTTCAAGGGTAAGTGAAATTAAAGTTAATGATTTCTTGTATTTTTGGCTTGGGTTTTAGTCCTTGGGTGATATATAAGTTTAAGGAAAGCTTAAAGATGAATAGAACTAGGTGATTAAGGAATTTAGAGTGAATTAGTAAATTGGGTGGTTAAGGAATTTGATGAGATTTATTAGTATTTGGATTCTTATTGACATATTTAACTTGTCAGTGGTTTAATTAAGGTAATTAAAGAGTTAGATAGGAGTAAGAACATGTTTGATTTATGGATATAATCTTTAGCTTAAATTATTTTATGGAGAATTTGGGAAGTTAAAGGAGGAATTAATGGACATAAGTTGTATGGATTAAATGCTATTGAGTTTAAGGACTTCAATAGAGTTAAGGGTGTGAGATTTAAGAGAGTTGTGGGTAAATTCAAAAAAGAATGGAGGAAATATGGGTAAGGGTATCGGTAATGGAAGAACAGTACCGATACTATAAGGGTAAATTGCTGGAAAAATGATGAATCAGATGATCAATATCGATACTGATTGAAGAGTATCGATACTAATATGGAAGGTATTGATACCATAATCGAAAATGAAATTCCATAATGTTAGAATGGTATTGATACCGAAGTGAGTATCGATACCATATAAGAGAAGTATCGGTACTATAGGGGGTACCAATACTATTCAGCCTGAAATTTAAGTTAATAATTGTTGTTTCGTTTACGTAATTGCTAACGGATGAATCATAATTGGAAACTCATTATTGATCTTAGACATATTGATGTGTAGATTTGGATCAAAAGCGTATTGATTGAAGTGATAAAGCAAAGAGGCTGAACGAAAGTTAAAAAGGGTTTCGTTTAGGACTTACGTAAGGCAAAGGTGAGTAAAACTCAATTATTTTATTTTATATTTGAGGGCGACTTGTGATAATCCAACCTCAGAGTTTTCGATCGAAAATCATTTTATTTTTATGCAATATTTTATAATGCTTTATTCAAGTTATATTTTTAAAGTTATGCTTTGATTGTTATATGCACATGAATGTGAACATACGATATGAGAATATGCTTATATGAAAATGATCTATGTGAAAATACCTTATGAGAATGTACTTTATGAGAATAAGAAACACTTTGAATAATAAAATGAGAAATAATTATGTGGTTAACGCCCAAGGTATATGTATGAGAATTAGAGGTATAGTTGGCATGCCAAGAGTCGAGGGTTCTATGTGGTCATTCGGGACAAATATGTGGCAATTAGGTGCAGATTATGTGAGTAGTGGTGAATGCAATAGTGCACAACCTCAATGTACTCAAATAGATAGAGTTCTCAATAGTATGCATTGGGCCATTCAAAATAAAATGATATAAACCGAGCAATGTGTAAAAGTATACATTCTTGTCAGGAAATATAAATTGAATTCCTTTTGAAATGTTTTCTATGAGATGAATATGAAAATAATTTACAATGTTTTTATACTCATAATTGTGTCACTAAGTCAACGACTTAACGTGTGATTGTTTCACACATAAGTTCGAAGAGATTAAAAGAGTAAGGCTAGGAAGGGACAACATACAAGGAAAGGAAGATCATATCAGAACAATTTAAGTTGTAGGTTTTATTATTATTATGTAAAGTGTTGGAATTTATTAAAATGTTTAAATTGAAATGGTCTCATCCATTTTGTAATCATATTATTTTAAATATATATAAATTATTAAGTATTTACTTTCAATGTGAGTTTAAATTTTGATAGCAAATTGATTTAAGGGTTTCACCATTTGAAAATAAATTAAAAGTTCAAATTTTTCAATAAATTTTCAACAAGTCAAAGTTTTGAAAAGTCAATGTGACACATCAGATTCGTATTCGGGTCGGGTGTTAAACGACTCGTTGACTTTGATCTGACCAGTTGACCGGTCTGACCGTTGACTTTGACCGAAAAAATAAAATTTTCCTAAAAGTCCTATTTTATGTTTTTTCGACTTTTTGAGTCTGAATCTGAAGTCTGTTTTGCCAAATTCGTACTTGGTAAGCCATTTTTCAGTGTTTTATCTTCGGATTCAATTTGGTTTTTGGATTAAGTTCAGTTTCTAACGTAAATTTGTTTGCTATGTATCCGAGAAATTATTGGACGTTGGATTCAAGTTCGAGACTGATCAAATGTAGTTTAAATGTTCGATCGGTGGAGAACAGTAGTTAATACTCTACTACATTTTATATACTTTTCGGAGCGCATTGATAAATGGTAAATATATGAATGAAAATGATTGGTCTATTAGGTGTATTTAATTATTATTTGACTCAAACTGAATTTGGAATAAAGATAAAACACTATATAAGAATCAGACTCAAACTGAAATTGGTAGACCGATCGAAAACAAATCTAATTTCAGTGATTAAATCAGTAAATCAATAAATCTTAGGACTCGTAAATTCTTATTAATCTTGTTAAAGGTTAAATGAAAGAAATAATTGGATAAGAAATTAAGAAAATACATGTATGATGTAAAAAATAAGATTTTTCCCTGAAAGTGAAAATAATCATGTTAATCACTCATGATCTTGAGATGGTAAAGGGCCTAAAATTTCTAATTCTTGAGCGACTACCCCGAGGCTAAATTACCAAAAGTACCTTACATGTCTAAATTACTCGAAATGAAAAAGTTGATCTGAATAGAAATGATCTACATAACTGAATTGTTAAAACAATAGAATTACTCTAGAATAATAATTAACCTAAGTACCCTCAATGACCTAGAATTAAGCGTCTCCCTAAGATCTATTCAACAATGACTATGAAGATGATCAGTTTGACAAGAGTTGTCTGTATGAAAGTGTGAACACCCTTTAAAAGCATCAATTTGACCGGGTGAAAGGTATCACAATGTTGGGATTTGTTTAGTTCAAGTTAACTCCATATCCTGATAAATTGACATGAATCTTGAATACCATGAATCATCATTTCTCCCTTATTAGATTAAATTACTAAGAATTCTCCAAGAATCTAATGTCCAAAATGCCTTGATTTCCCGTATAATGGAATCACTCCTATCATATCTGAAATCACAAGTAACTCTGATGCAAAGGATTCTGAATACCTTTCTGATTTCATAGTGCCTCCGAAAAATTATCTGAATACTATATGTTATGGATAAATCATGTCCCGAATAATTGATGAATCTGCCAACTATCAAACCTTTTTATAGGGATATCATTTCTAAATTTAATCAATTTACAGAAGTTTCATGGCTCCCTACCTGATAAATACTAGTACCTTTGGAATATAATTGGATCCTCTAGTGTATTATATGATTGTTTTACCTATTCTAAAATGTGTTTTACCGAGATTTATGAGTTACTGAAGTTTAAGTCTGTCTGTCAGATTTAGGACCTCTGGATACGATTTTTACTGAATTGATATAATGAACTCTAATTTCCTGCTACCACTAATTATTGTCTAAAAATGTTTTTCTTTGGGATACTTTGGGATCTGGTATAAAGTCTCTGCATGTTCAGTTCGACCAAATTGGTAATTCCTTATATAGGTTCAGATCGATCAAACTGGTAATTCCTTACGGTAGGTTTAGCTCGGTCAAATTGGTAATTCCTTATATAGGTTCAGACCGATCGAGCTGGTAATTCCTTACGGATCTAAGGTGACCCTTGGGTGGGCTCCTAGGCCTAATGGACCTAGTGGTAAGACCTTACGGACCTTAAGGAACCCCCTTAGTGTGGCACCTTTGCTATGTACTTTGGGTAAGTCCTTATGGGCCTGAGGGCACACCCTCCAAGGTGTTCCCTTAGACTGACACCTAAGCTCAATGGGCCTAGGTTAAGTCCTTATGGATGTAGTTCTGGGGAACTGCATATTGGTGCTCGGTTGGAGGGTTTTCCCATGGTTTCAAAAATACGTTTTAAACTACTAGTGTTTTAAAAGATCTGTACATTTTCACTGGTTTTGTGGCAACACACTAGGCACCCTATTATGATATCCTGAACCTAGTTCTCTAAACGTTCTCTCTGAACTGTAAGATTCATGCCTTTTACTACCTGAAATATCAGTTGGACCTCAACTTATCACAAAAATATGTAGATTTCTGAATCAATAAGGAAAATTATGCTTGTCCATTATCTGCATTTTCCTTCACCATCACTTGGTAGTTTTGTATTACTAAGTTTCCCAAAGCTCACTCTGTTACTCACTATTCTAGGTTAAATAGATCAAGTTCAGTTTTCGACATCAATATTGGAGCTCCACCGGTGTTACTTGCAGAGTACGGTGCATGTGCTTAGGGGGCATATAGGTGGTATTCTGTTTTTATATCCGAGTCTAAAACATGTATAATTTTAATTCTTTTGTAGTATATGAATGGTTTTTTGAACTTGTATTTTAATTATATTTTGTTTTATTATTTTACATGTTTTAATAGAAATTTTAAATTTTCCGAGATTTTTAATGTGGGTCGCTCCGGTGGCCCTAATGTGACACCTCATATTGGATCGGGTCACCCGCATCGGTCTGTTGGTGTTATAGGGGTACCTTATTTAAAAGGTAATTTGATGATAAAACAGCTTCTCCCCACATGTTCTGTTATAAATATTGAAAATTAGGATTGTAGTATGATAATCTAATAATAAAAATATCATTGCAATAATAAAGTTGAAAATGTGAAATTATAATAGAACCTGAAATCGAATATAATTGAATAAAAAGAATAAACGTTTTGTTGAGGCTTGTATGAATAGTTTCCTTAGGACATATTTGTACTCTCCTTAGTGCTTTGAGTAACATTGGTTGTCGGTCTCCTAGAATACAACAACAAAAGTTCACAATAGTAAGCACAACCGTATTGAACAATCTAACACAATTTTTGTCTTTATCTATCAACAAAAAAATGAATTTAGAAGAATCAAAGATTTGAAAAGAAATGATTTGAAAGAAAATAAATTAAATGAATTTAAAGTTGTGTGTTGAAAATGTGTCTGTAACACTCCGATTTAGGGGTAAATTATAAGTTTTTGAAACTAGTAGTCAGTTTTAGAAAGATACTGGAATTTAGGGACCAAACTCATAATTTACCCATTTTTCTTTAAGTGAAAATTATAAACTCTCTCCCCTGAAATAATTTGGTTTTTCCATATTGTTTTCCCTATTTCCTCTCTCCCATCAGCCCCCTTTTGAGCTCCAATACCTCCACAGTCCGGCTATCGTTCGTCAATCCGAAACCACCAATAGACTCACCATGAAACGAAGAACAAAACTCGACCTCTATTTTTTCGTGAGTTGACATCGTTCGCCATAAAAATCAACCGAAAGTTTTGTCAGTTTTAACTCGATCTCCATTGGTTTTCCTTCGATTCAAGTCGATCCAGCCACCTATTTTCGACACTTCCTGCACCATCGTGTTCCTTGCAATGTTCCGTATCCACCGGTGTCCTTCTTGTCTCTATCATTACCGGCGCGTGAGGGGTGAGGAAGTTAAAGTTCTAGACGTTTTAAAATCGAGCTCTTTGTCGTTCAAAATTGTGAACCGAGCTTGTTAAGTGTCTCAAAATCCCTTAAAATAATTTTAGAAATTTTTATGAAATTTTTGTTGATATGTATATGAGGAATTATTAGAAGTTGATTTCAAGATCGAGGGCGTTCGAATGGAGTTTAAATGGTCGATCAATATGGCACAGAAATCGAGGTAATACATTACTACCTCTTTATGCTTTATGAAACATGTTGGTATTGGTAAATGCATGAATAAGATAATGTTTGGTCTTATCTGTGTAGTTAATTAATTTCTACACTCGATCTGAATATGGTAAATATTAGGTAACTGAATATGGTAAATATTAGGTAACTGAATATGGTAGATGACTAATATAAGAAAATAGAGGACAGATGGAATTAAATCACAGGTTCTGAGATTAAATAATAAAGGATTCACCAATGGATATGTAAATTATAAACTATATCATTAAAGGTTAAATGTAAAAGGTACTTGGATGAGAAATTATGAGAACACTTCGGTTAGGTGACTCTCTTGTTGTAAAAAGACAAGAATTGATTCTGAAAGTTGGATAAGAACTTTGTAAAGACATATTGATTCGATGAAACTACTGATGTGCATAGAAAATGCTAGTTTTGTTTAGAAAATCTGGGTAATCGATTTCTAAACCTCATATGGCTTGTACAAGTTACTTTGATAAGGAATAATTTCAAGTTCAGAGATTATGTTGGAAAACAATTAACTCTAGGATCTCTAAATTCTATTATTCTTGTTAAGAGTTTTAATATCGATTATCTGGTTATAAAATTACAAAAATGCCCTTGAGAGGTATAAATAGTCCGAGTTGACTCTGAGTGAGTAAATACCAAAAGAATAATTTATTGAGGGTGCTCTTTTGTCAGAATTGTTTAAAAAATGGAATAGATGATAAGTTTGAATTAAATAATAAGATCGAACAGAAGGAATGGATTGAAATACTTTTGATCTGTAAAATGACCAAAATACCCTTGGAATGGAAATGAATCAAGAATATCACCAAGACCAAGAATGATTGGATATCATCAAGCTCTGAAAGGACTGAATTAACATTGAGTACCAAAATACCCTTATGGACTAGACTAAGTAAATATCTTGGATTAATTAAGGAATCTAAATAAACATGGGTGTTGTACTACCCTTAAAAGTTATGGAACTCTGCTTAAGTGAGTTGACCAACGCTAATGCTATGTGAGTACCTGAATAATATAGATATCACTTGAATCCTTGTTCGTCTCCTCAAGTTTGGATCGATGATAATTTTGGAAGTACTCAGCTCAGCTCAACTCTAGAGCGTATTCGATACTAAGAAATGGATATTTGTTAGACAAATTAGTCACGAATACCAAATTGAACTGAACGAAAGTACAATATGTATCTAAAATTTAGAAACTTCCGAATTACTCTGGAAAACTCTGGATTAACCGGGATAGACTTGACTACTAAATGAACTAAGTAACCTCAATGATTGAGGATTAAGTAAGTGATTGGAATAAGTCTGGAAACTCGGATAAACTTACATGATGTATCATCCCTATGGGTTATGAACCATAAATCAAGTACATCGGCATTTCCTGATATAGTTGAAACATGGAGATAAAATAAAGACCATTAGAATATTTGTTTGTTTCCTTAAGATCCATTTAGCGATGACTCATAAGATGATTTATGGACAAGAATTATTGGTAGTAAAGAGTGAATACCTAGAAGGGAAACAAATGGACCGATCAACATGCATTAGTTCTGGAAGTTGTTCAGCTTGAGTTATTTCAATAATCCGATAGATTGAAACAGATTGTAAATGTCCTGAACCTTCATTTCTTATTTATCAGTTCAAATCACTCCGGTTTTATCTGATCACACAAGTAACTCAGATGCAAATGGTTATGAATACCCCATTCGGTTCAATTAGACTAAAATTTTGTTAATTCAATGCATAATCATGAATACACCAGATTGATTGAGTAATGGAATCACTCTCCATAAATATGAAACTAGAATTTATTCAGTATAGAGGTTCCTGAACACCTTCCGGATGCACCTGAATAATAGTGGAATTCTGAAGTATCAATTTTAAATGTCTGATTAGAACGACTAGTAATCTATTCATTTCAATAGAACATCGTTCTTGGAATCTGATCAAATGACATCAGTTTCATGTTATCCATTCTGATAACTACCAAGTGTCTCTGAAAAATACTTGGACCCTCTAGTGTGTTCCCTATGCACTACTTAATTGGTTATATGTGTTGAAATGCAGTACACCAAAATCTATGGTTTACTATTTTATTGATGCACTGACTTACTGGTGATGGCTTATGGACTATGATTATTATTTGATTATCTATTTTCATTGGTATATGATTACGATGATTATAGATTTATGGAAATTTTGCTTAGTGTACAAATTATATCTTTAAGATACCGATTTTGGGTAGGACTGGAACATGGAGGTACAACTCTGATCAAGCTGGCAAATCTTTACGGACCTAATGTGACTCTTGGGTAGGCTCTGTGGCCCCGAGATCATTCTTATGTATGCCCTGTGACCCTGGGATTTTTCTTAGATAGGCCTCGTGGCCCTGAGATCATTCTTGGGTAGGCCCTGCAGCCTGGAGATCTTTCTTGGGTAGGCCCCGTAGCCTTGAGAACTTTCTTGGATAGGCCCATAGGCCCCAAGATGCTCCCTTAGGTTGGCTCCCTTTGTTGTGTGCTTAGGGTAAGCCCTTATGGATAAAGTTCTAGGAAACTGTATAATAGAATATGGTTGGAGGGTTCCTCAATGGTTTTAAAATATTTATATCTTTTCACCGGCTTTGATTGAAACACACTAGACATCCTATTCGACCTCCTGAAAATGTGGTACTATGAATGCTTCTTATGAACTGAGATCTTCATGGCTTCTACTCGATGAACTATCAGTGGAACTCCAGATTATTCCAAAAACCAATATATGTCTGATTCAATAAGGAAATTATATGGATTTCCATTTATCTGCATGTCTTGTAGCATCACCTGGTAGTATTGTATTACTGAGCTTTCCAAAGCTCACTCTATTACTCACCTTTTCAGGTTAAAAGAATTATATTGGTGCATCTATCGACATCAATAAGGGAGTTCTTCCGGCGTTGCTTGCAGAGTATGGTACATGTGATTAGGGTGCATGTAGGTTGTATTTTGTTTTATATAAAAGTCTGAAAATCTATTTTATTTCTAAATACGGATAATTTTTATTTTGTATTCATAAATCATTTTATGATTTTACATGTTTTAATAAAAGCATATTTTTTATGACATTTTTATAGTGGGTAGCTCTGGTGGCCCTAATGTGACACCCCAGATCAGATCGGGTTACCTGCATCGGTATGAGGGGGTTACATTTAGTGGTATCAAAGCTTAGGTTGAGTTAAAATTTTCAAGATAGACTGGCCGGTCGAATATCAAAAGATTTCTTATCGGTACATGCCCCTAGACTACAATCATACCTCTCTAAGATGAAACTCCAAGGTTGACTATATTAAGGCTCTACCTTTGCATAAAGGAATACCAGTAACGTCTGTCTAAATTCTGTAAAATATCTTATGAGTAATGTGAGAGTTACTCCTTCGAGATATTCTGACCTGACTCCGAAAATGAAATTTGGATATGTTACTATTATGTGAACATAATCGCGTAGCAAAGGTTGAATTGATTCCACAAGGATATTTATGTTCTGATTCTTTTATTTGAATGAGGGAGAGTTATGATAATAATTTATACTCAACTGGTTAAGGATTAGTGGATGATTCATATTTCGGTAAAAGCTACTTGAAGATATGGAAGAACTGATGGAAGTTTCATTTCTACAATTCTGTGACATGAATGAATTTCGAGGACAAAATTCTTTTAAGAAGGGGAGAATTGTAACACCCTGATTTAGGGGTAAATTATAAGTTTTTGAAACTGGTAGTCAGTTTTACAAAGATGATGGAATTTGGGGACTAAACTCATAATTTAGCCATTTTTCTTTAAGTGAAAATTATAAACTCTTTCCCCTAAAATAATCTGGTTTTTCCAGATTGTTTTCCCCATTTCCTCTCTCTCGCCAACCCCCTTTTGAGCTCTAATTTCTCCACCGTACGGCCACTGTTCGTCGATCCAAAACCACCAATAGACTCACCATGGAACGGAGAACAAAACTCGACCTCTATTTCTTCGTGAATCGACGTCATTCATCGTAAAAATCAACCGAAAGTTTCATCGGTTTTAACTCAATCTCCATTGGTTTTCCGTCGATTCAGTTAGATCCGGCCACCCGTTTTCGACACCTCCTGTATCATCGTGTTCCTTGTATTGTTTCGAGTCCACCGGTGTCCCTTTTGTCTCCGTCGTCACAGACGCATGAGGGGTGAGGAAGTTAAAGTTTTCGACGTTTAAAATCGAGCTCTCCGCTGTTAAAAATTGTGAACCGAGCTTGGTAAGTGTCTCAAAATCCCTTAAAACAATTTTAGAAATTTGTATGGAATTTTATCGACCTTCTAGGCCGTCGCACGTACCGGCCCTTGAGTGTGGGCGTCGTTTGTCATCCAGGGGAGCCGATTGAGCCGAGTCGTGTAACACCCCGATTTAGGGGTAAATTATAAGTTTGGTGCCCAAATTCTAGCATCTTTTTAAAATTGACTACATGTTTCAAAAACTTATAATTTACCCCTAAATCGGGGTCTTACAGTGTCACAACTTAGCCTTTATATAGGGAGAGAAATTTGGATTGAAAAGTTAAGACCTTTCAATGAAAAGACTTAACTATTTAATTAAAAATCATAACCTTTTAATGAAAAAAACTTAACATGAAAAGACTTAATTTTTAGGTGAAGACTTAGCAATATTTCACGAAAATACATGCCTAGGAACTATCAAAGAATAATCATGCATCACATCGATTTAAATTCCTTTGCCAAGTCCATCAAGCATAGAAAGAGAAGATTGAAAATAGAAAAGATCTAAAAGGCATGATAGGAAGTTGACAAAATGTTGGCATTAAATTTTAGGTTAAATTATACCGTTACTCACTAAACTATACTCTATCTCTTATTTTCCTCACTAAACTTTCAATTTTTCTAATTTGCTCACTGAACTTTACAAATTGAATCATTTTGCTCACTCTACTGTTAACTATTTAACGATGTTATGACATGGCACAAGAAATGCAACCGGCCACCACGCTATTTTCATTCCGGCCACAGTCCATCGTCGTTTATGATAGTCGTTCGATCCCAAATTTCATGGATCGTTCATCTCGACCCCGTGAGTACAAATCTTATGGTTATTTCAACAAAAAAAATATCCCAAACCCCGTGAATCTGGATTGAAATGTTTCAGCTTCTTCATTTTTAATCTCAAAATCGTGGACTTCAGAGTAAGTTTCAATAAAATGGAGGTCAGATTCGGACTCACTGTGTCGAGGTGAAACGACTCATGAAATTTGAGACTGAACGACCACCATCTATGGTGGTCGACGGTGGCCGATAGTGACATCCTTATTCTTTTTGTCACACCCCAAATTAGGGCAAGATTTTTTTAATTTAAAGTTTTGAATTAAAGTTGTAACAAGGGAAAATTTGAGGACCAAATTGTAAAGTTTTAAAAGTTGTAGCTCAGTTTTGGGAACCTGTGGAAAGTTTAAGGACTTAACCCAAAATTTTACCATTTTCTGATCAATGAAAAATAAACCCCCCAGGGATATACCTAAAAAATTTCCCATTTTTTTTCCAATTGAGTAACCCCACCCAACGCCCCTTCACCATCGATCAACCGTCGTTCGACTGTCGTGCTCATCACCGCCCCAACCAAAATACTCATTGTCTCAGTCCGACCAAAACCCCTCGGCCAATTCGTTGAAAGGAGTCGTCGTTTGCCATGGAGACGTCAAAGAAGTTCGATTGAAAACCCCACCTCGTCGCTGGATTTTTCACTGATTCCGGCCACCTTGCTCATCGATCTGTCTCACCGTCCCGAGCACCCGGACTCCCAGCTCTGTTTTGACCAAAACCCAACTAAAATCACCGCTTCATCGATTTTTTTGCCTCCACCGTTTGCTAAGCCCGGTTTCTTTTGATTTAATTTTTTTATCGATGTTCTGGTTGGATTATTGGGTTAATATGAGTTATTTTTGGTGTTTGTTTGTGTTTCGAGTAATAGGTCATTAACCATGTCCCCGTCGTCTGTTACACACGCTGCCACACACCACCGTTGCGCTTGGGCCTTGTCGTCTAGCTAATTCTTCCAGAAGTTGAGTTAACTTGAACCGAGTTGACTGAATCAACTCCTTGACCGTTGACTTTGACCGAAAAGTTAACTTTTTCAAAAAAAATGTTATTTTATGTTTTTTTGATGTCCTGAGTCTGAATCTGAAGTTTGTTTTGCCAAATTCGCACTCGGTAAGCCGTTTTCAGTGATTTATCTTCAGAATCAAATTTGGTTTTTCGATTAAGTTCAGTTTTTGACGTAAATTTGTTTTCTATGTATCCGAGACAATATGAGACTTGAAATCAAAGTTCGAGGGCAATTGAATGGAGTTTAAATGGTTGATCAATATGGTTCATAAATTTAGGTAATACAATACTACCTTATGCATGTTGTATGGAATATGTTGGTATTGGTAAATGAATGGTTGAATATGGTTACGTGTGTAGTTGAAAACTCTAAACTCGGTCCGTTTACAAAATAAAATAAATTAAAATGAATAAGGCTGAGACTACCTGCATAGACACAAGAAGACTGATAAGAATGATTTCAAGTTTTGCGATTATCCGAAAAAGAAAGTAACCTCAGAATCTCTAAATTCTAATTATCATCGTTAAAAACTTTAATATCAAAATTACCTGATTATGAAATCAAAAAATTGCCCCTGAAGTGTAAAACGATCAAAATACCCTTGAAATGAAAAAAATGATTATATTATATGACCAATTTGAACTAAGGGAAAGTATTGTAAGTTTCTGAATTATGGAAACGACTGAATTACTCTGGAAACTCCGAAGTGACCTAGATAACTTGAATACTAAATGACCTAAGTACCCCCAAAGACCTAGAATTAATAGAATAACTTTGATAAGTCTAGAAATGATGATGATCATATATGTTGTTACGTCCATAAGGGCTTTTTTACCCACGAATCAAGCACTTTGACATTTCTTGATATCGTTGTAATACAGAAGTGAAATAAATACCCATTGGAATACATGTTCATCTCCTTAAGATCTATTCAACAATGATTCTGAAGATGATAAGTTCGACAAGAGTTGTCAGTATTAAAGTGTGAATACCCTTGAAGTGCAACGATTTGACCAGTTTGACAGGTATCACAGTGATGAGAGTTGTTCAGTTCGAGTTAACTCGATATCCTGATAAATTGACACGAATCTTAAATACCATGAATCGTTGTTTCTCCCTTATTAGATCAAATTACTAAGAATTCTCCAAGAACCTAATGTCCAAAATGCCCCTGATTTCCTGAATAATGGAACCACACATGTCATATCTGAAATCACAAGTAACTCTGATGCAAAGGATTCTGAATACCTTTCTGCTTACATAGTGCCTCCGAAAAATATCCTAATACTTTATAATCTTGATAAATCATGTCTCGAATAACTGATGAATATGTCAGCTATCAAACCCTTTTATAGGGATCTCATTCCTGAATTCAATCAGTTTATAGAAGTTTTATGGCTTCATACCTGATAAATATCAGTACCATCAGAAAATAATTGGATCCTCTAGTGTGTTCCCTATGTGTTATATGATTGTTTTATCAGTTATGAAATGTGTTTTACCAAGATTTCTGAGTTACTAAAGTTTTAAGTATGTATGTCTGATTCATGATCTTTGGATACCATTTCTACTGAATTGATATATCTGAACTCTGATTTCCAACTACCACTGGTTACTGTCTGAAAAATATTTTTCTTCGGGGTACTTTTGGATCTGGTATGAAGTCTCTGCAGGTTTAGCTCGATCAAACTGGTAATTCCTTATATAGGTTCAGACCGATCGAACTGATAATTACTTACGACAAGTTCAGTTCGATCAAACTGGTAATTCCTTATATAGGTTTAGACCGATCGAACTAGTAATTCCTTACGGATCTAAGGTGACCCTTGGGTGGGCTCTTAGGACTAATGGGACTAGTGGTAAGACCTTATGGACCCTAAGGTACTCCCTTAGGGTGGCACCTCTGCTATGTGCTTTGGGTAAGTCCTTATAGACCTTAGGGTACTCCCCTCAGGTGGGTGCATACGCTTCGGCTAGGGTAAGACCTTATGGACCCAAGGTGTTCCCTTAGATTGGTATGCCCAATGGGCCTAGGGTAAGTCCTTATGGATTCAGTTATGGGGAACTGCATATTGGCGTTTGGTTGGAGGGTTTTACCATGGTTTTAAAAATATGTTTTAAACTGTTACTATTTTAAAAAGATCTGTACCTTTTCACTAGTTTTATGGGAACACATTAGACACCCTATTCTGATCTCCTGAACCTGATTCTCTGAACGTTCCCTCTTAATTGTAAGCTTCATGCCTTTTACTACCTGAAATATCAGTGGGACCTCAACTCATCAAAAAAAATTATAGATGTCTGAATCAATAAGGAAAATTTTGCTTACCTATTATTTGCATGTCCTTCAGAATCACTTGGTAGTTCTGTATTACTGAGCTTCCCAAAACTCACTCTGTTACTCACTATTCTAGGTTAAAAGAATTGATCCAATGTAGCTATCGACTTCAGTTGAAGTTCCACCGGAGTTCTTGCGGAGTATGGTGCAGTGTTAAGGGGGCATGTAGGTGGTATTTTTGTTTTTATATCTGAGTCTGAAACGTGTATGATTTTAATTTTGTTTGTTGTATATGAATGGTTTTCTGAACTTGTATTTTAAGTATAATTTGTTTTATGATTTTACACATTTTAATAGAAATTTTAATTTTTTCCGAGATTTTTAATGTGGGTCGCTCCGATGGCCCTAATGTGACACCTCGGATCGGATTGGGTCACCCGCATCGATCTGTGGGTGTTACACTTTTTGTTAATGACGTTAGAGAGATAACAGGTGAATAAGCCAAATGATTCAATTTGTAAAGTTTAGAGAGGAAAATAGAAAAATTAGAAGTTGGGTGAGGAAAATAGAAGAGAGAGTATAGTTCAGTGAGAAACGGTGTAATTTACCCTAAATTTTATTTATGAAGTCGATAGCCAACGAAAACGATAATAAACCTAAGGGTTGATCTATAAGTGCTTTATTAAAGAAAAAATGGTATATGCATATCATTATCACATACGCACACCACTAATTAAAGATGTTTGAAATAGGCAGCACCATAGACATAGTGAGGTGCGTTATGATAATTTTGAACATTTACAATCACGGGAAACAGACAAATAACAGAAGGGTCTTTATTCAACCAATTCATCACCCAACCAAACCAACATGCTTGCTTAAACAGCAATGGATTACAATTCAAACAACCAATCCTGAAGTTTAAAGGAATCGAAAATAACACACCACACACTCGAATCTAATCTGAAGTTGAAAGCAAATCTCATGTCAAGAACAATAGAATCCACACCATACAACATAATCTTACAAAATAATAATCTCACACCAATTCTTAAACAAACGACAACACAATTTTCCATATAATGCCTTCTTTTCCTGTAGAAGAAGAAAATTAAGAAAATATAAAAGGGGAAAAAAGTCAATTTCAGAAGAAAATTTATTTAATTGTAAACAAAACATTAAAGATTTAGAAGAAAAAAATATACAGATTTGTTTTGGAAAGGAAAAACTCAAATATTAAGAAGAAAAATTGAAGTTGCAGCAGCTATGAATCATGTTTAAGACAACTGGTTGGAAAACAAACGATTACCGTTTCCATGGATCAAATCCAAATAGACGACCTGTCTCCTCCCTGAAATTTTTTAAAAAAGAAGAGGAATAAAAACCAAACTCAGATTTTTGATTTCAGACTTACAAAATTGAGTTATCTTAAGATTTATGAGCAATGCATTTATCTAGAATAATTATGTGCTTCAAATTAGGATCTAAATGTGCAAAGCATATAGCAGTGAATAAATATAAAAGGATTGAGCATTTCCTATAACAGAGATTTAGAAATTACCTCCGAGTTAGTGGTATATCGCCGTTTGTATGTCCTGGAATATGACCAAATATCTTGGACTTCGTCGGAATCTTGTCCTCCTTGCACCACTTTATCATGGAATTCCTTTGGCATTTTTTTAGTCTCCAGTTCTTGGAGGGTTGTAATGAACCTCAATTCATCTGGAAGCATCTTTAACTTTTCACAGTTTTCAATCTCCAATTGTCGAAGACAAGGCATGGCTCCTTTATCCACCTTCCACTGCTCCAGCATCTTAAGATCACAAAGGCTCAAAGACTCCAGTTTAGGAAAACCTTGTGCAGAGCAACACATTTGCTTTCCAATGAAAGGTTTCCTAACGAACTTAAGAAACCTTAAGTTAGGCAGCTTCTCTAGTGTTGGCATTGGATCTTCCTGAAGCTTGCAATTTTCCAACCTTATGTAAGCGAGATTTGAAGACAAGTGCTCTGGCAACTTACTTATCACCGCTCGTATTGTCAACTTACAAATGCTAACGCAGCTTGAGAGGAGGCATGTCAAATGTCTTATATCTATTCTCTCACTAAAAATATACAAGGTGTGAAGATATTTACTTCGGATTATGGGTGGATTATTGTCCAACTCCTCGTTAAAATCTTCAATCTCGAAAGGCCCTTGAATCAGCAACTCTCTAAGCTTTGTCATGTTGCTAAGATCCTTCAGATAACAATTCTTGGTTTTGAAGTTCACTAATGTGAGGAGCTTTCTCAAAGTATCCAACCTCAACTTTGTTTTGTCATCACAACAGTAAGGGAGATATAGATGTCTCAGTTCCTCCATCCTCCATATCACGTCAGGTACGTGGATATCCTTTTCACGAATTTGTAAATCCAAGGTTTGCAAGCATCTTAAGTTTCCCAGAGATGATGGCAATTTTGTACTTCTGAATACGATTCCTACTAGACTCAAGAATCTTAAATGAATGAGATTCCCAATATCACCGATTAACTTGCAATCCGCATATGTTTTCCTCCCTTCATAGTTTAGAACTCTGATCAATTTCAAATTGATGAATATATGTACCCAAAATCCCCGAGCTTTTAGAAAACTAATATATGCAGCCAAAATATCCCAAAAACAATGCAGCCGACTGAATGGACTTTTTGTACAGGCCGAAGGTGTTTCTACCTCAAATAACTCTCTTAGATGCCTTTTATTAAAGAAGGAAAGTGATCGAAGATTTGGACATCTAATGTACTTTGTCTCAAAGAGCTCGTGCATAGAAACTCTGCGAACCTTTCGAATTGTGGACAACGAGAATGCATTTGACTCATCTACAATGAAGACGAAGTTCTCTTCTTTTGCTTTTGACAAGCAAAGGTCTCTTATTAGGTCATGCATCTGAATTGTTTCGACCTTTGAGGTTACAACGTCTCTGTCTCGTACTTGAATCATGCACCTTTCCGCAAGCTCCATTAAGTAATTCTCTGCCACATCTTCTGCGACTCCCCACTCCCCGTCCCCTTCTTCCGTTGATGAAACTATACCTTCAGCAACCCATAATTGAATCAATCTTTCTGCCTCTATCTGATAATCCTCTGGGAAATGGCTTAAATAAAGAAAACAGGATCTTAAATGGGCAGGTAAATCATCATAGCTTAATGCTAACACTTCCCTAGTTCCTTGGCCTTGGACTTTGCTTCTATTCAAGTATGATTTAACATTTTCACTCACCTTTTGCCATTCATCCAATGAGCTTTTATTAGCCAAAATTCCTCCCAACAAAATTATGGCTAATGGCAACCCTCCACATTGTTCAACCATTACTTTTCCCAACTCTTTTTTCTTATCATCAGCACATTGTTTACCCTCGTCTTTTCCCAACTCCTTTTTCTTATCATCAACCGTATCATCTACACGTCGTTTACCATTGTCTTGTCCCAACTTCTTTTTCTTATCATCAACTGTATCATCAGCACATTGTCTACCCTTGTCTTGTCCCAACTCCTTTATCTCACCATCAACCGTATCATCTGCACGTCGTTTGCCCTTGTCTTGCCTGAACTCCTTTATCTCACCATCAACCGTTTTATCTGCACAATACGAAGGGCTCAATGATTACTACTCAAAATCAGGAATCAACATCTTTTTTTATATAGATTTTCATAGGTAAAAATTTCTATAAATACATTTGGAATGAACATTGTTTTGAACACCTACAATAATAGTGGTCCACCTATAGTTTTATTTTCTTTAAATAATAGGAGAAATTAGAAAGTAGATGATCCAGAGATATTAAGAAGTTCCTACACTATGGAACAAGTGCAACTATTTAATCATAAATAAAATATATATATTTTTTAAATGGCAGCTAAGTTGATTAGTTGCCAGGAGAACCTCTTAGAAAATAATACTTATCTATGATTATCTTTTTTTATATATATTATATACGTTAAGTTTATTACCTCAATCAAACAATTAATTATATATTTGTTATCATTGTTAAATATCTTCGAAGCTAGAAAATATATTCAAATTATTGCAAATGTCAAAAAAAGAATTTTCAAACATAGTTTATATGTCTTGCTTTAACATAAAGTCGCATAAACTACTTAAGATAGAATATATATATATATACACTTCAATGATTCCTGATATAATTATCTATATAATATGTTTTAATCTATTATTACAACTTATTTCTAATAGTATTACTTATATTATTTCACAATATAATACAAAAATATTAAATCTACCTATTACTCACATTTAGGTATATGTAATCCTGACTGCTACTTAAAATTTTGCAAATTTGTTTATTTAATTAATATTAAGGATATATTTGGACGCCACATAATAATTATAAAAAAGTATAATTAATTACACTCTCATATAATTAATTATTATCCCAATCAAAAAATTAATTATACGTATTTTTTATCATTGTTAAATATCTTTGAAGCTAGAAAATATGTTCAAATTATTGCAAAATATGTCCAAATCAAGTTATAATTTATATGTTTGTCTTGATTGAACACATAGTCGCATAAACTACTTAAGAAACTAAGCATAATATATATATATAAAGGATTAATGAAATAATTTTTTATTTACGTGAACAAGCATATTTAGTTGGTTGATCAAGTTTCATCTTTGTTCTCTTCCTAGACCCACTAGGAGTACTTCCCTTCCTTTCCCCTTCCCTTTAGGTAGGGTTAAGATTAGATATAAAATTTGTCAAAAAAATTTATCTATGTATATTATCTATGTAAAATATTTTAATTTATTATTACTAATTAGTTCTAACAGTATTACTTATATTATATTTTTTTATTACAATTACTTATATTATTTTTAAAAAATATAATATAAAGATATTAAATTTATAAGGCCTTGTTTATTTAATCTACACTAATGACATGTTTGGACGCCACAGTATAATTATAAGAAAGTATCATTAATTGCAATTTCAATTAATTACAATTAATTTTAATTTTCAAGATATATTTAATTAATAAAATATAGTTACACACAATTAAGTGAGATTTATTAATTAAAAATGAATAAAATGTTTAGAAATTATCATTATTAAAATATATTTCCTTCAATTCTCACTCTCTAAAAATAGGAGACTATAATTTGAAAGCTTCAATTACAGCCAATTTGGAACTCACTAATTACAATGATTAGCTTGCATGCCACTCATGTATAATTATACTCAAATCCAAGTATAATATAGTTTCCAAATACATATTATTTAAAAAGAAATTGATTTGTTGTCAAAAATCTAATGAAACAACCTAAAAAATAAGTTTAAGGTATAGAGTAGAATATAGGTATATACATATATGATGGTAAATAACTTTGCAATGTAGACATACGTACCTGTAGAATCTGAAGGAAACGCAATTTTTTGAAACAATTCCCAACTTTCTTCATCGTTCAAAATTGGCAACTCATACAAATAAACGCTTGCATCTGTTTGGGAAACTATCTCCTTGTTTCGAGAGGTGAGCAATATCTTACTATTGCTATGGATGCCCCTTGCAACTGGAAACGCAGGTTTGAGGCGATCCCAAGCCTCGCTGCTCCAAACATCATCCAATGTTACCAAACATTTTTCATCTTTCAACAAGTTAAACAACTTGCTTGCTAATGCCACGTCGGTCAGCTTCCCGTCATTTTCACCCAATTTTCCCAAATCAGATAGAATGTCTTTCCAAACTTTTCTAGTTTGGAATTGTTGAGAGACAAATACAAAAGCTCTGTGCTCGAAACGGCTTGTAACTCGGCTGTGATGATATAGTTTCTTGGCAAGAGTGGTCTTCCCCAGACCACCCATTCCCCATATGGAAACAACCTTGAATTGAGTTCCCTCGACAAGTTCTGAAACCAATTTCTCTATGTCACCATCATTTCGCTCAACATAATTTTGATCTATAATATGAGGATAAGGCCGCCTTAACTCCTGCTTTGCAATGAAAGAACTCGACCCATCCCCATCCCTCAATCCCTTCACGCCATACACTTGTAATCGTCCGAGCAAGTCGAGTATTTTCTCAAAGATTTCCTCGATCTTTGAACGTGTTTCGTGGAGCGTCCATCCATCTTTCAAGAGGCAGGCGGATCTTTTGATGCAACCGGAAAGACCAGCCTTCTTTTTGGACCCAATCCTGAGAGCGAAATCCTCGATAACGTCCTCGGCATCATAGGCAAGCTCTCTGATTTCAGCAACCAAAAGACGAATCCTCTCGTCGTCATGCTGTTTAACATCGGCCTCCAGCAATAAGCTTTGCATCCACTTGAGCTTAGTTTGCAAACGATCGACTTGCTTTTCCACGCCCCATAGGTAGACTGCTTCGTCGGTTAGCAGCTTGCCGATTGTTGTCACTGCAGATGCCACAGCTGACCAAGCCATGATAGTGAACTCTTTTCCTGTGCTCAGAAATTTCTTCAAATTGTTTATGGAAAGGAAGCAATTCTCGTAAAACAATTGGAAATCAGAGCTCAAATGTTTTAGACTCTTAGCGGCAATAAGGTCAATTAATATACACAAAGTATTCACTAGTGAGGAAGGGATGCAATATTTGATGTTAGGGTGTGAAAAGAAGGAAGACAAACAACCAGTCTTATATAATTGAGAGAAAGAAAGACTTCGAGAGAGGATTTTAAATATCCCCTTAGAAAATAAAACGTCTTTTTCAAAAGTCTTCATTAGCGGTCTTATTTAATTGAAAAACCAGGCTAAGACCAAGCAATTATTTTTGTGAGATGAATTAATAGGTAATAAAGGCCATACTTTTATTTTAATTTAATTAAAAAATAATATTCGATCTATCAGTCGATTTCGTTAGTATCTTAAGCTTGACTAGTTCAAATTTCAATAAATATTTAATTCAAATTGATTTAAATAAAGTTTATATCTATTTGATAAGTTTGTGAACAATTAGTTTTTTTTAAGATTAATTATATATTATCAATATTTTTCAAAAATAATTATAATACGTTATTTTGATAAATTTATGGATTATTATTTTGGTTGTAATATGTTTTTTTAGTTAATCACTAGTATCCGAACTATTGATCAACTAATTCAGATCATGTATTGTAGAGATGAGGACGACCCTCCTAACTCATTTATTCCATTTGCAAATGCAAGGTTTTGAATCTCTAACCTTACTTAAGGAATCTAGTATCTTATTGACGAAATGGATAAAGAAAACGAAAGAACACAAGAATTTTTAATGAGGTTCGACAATGTGCTTACGTCCTCGGTGCCTAGGCGGCACTAGAAGTTTTATTCAATGTCTCATAGGTTTAGGTTACATCTCTATTTATAATAAAAAATCTGGTACACAATTACATAATTAACCCTGTGCCGTATATATATGAGTCATACCTAACATATCTCATCGCACTAGATCAATTAGTTGTTGGTTTTGGGTTGTAATATTTAATTTGATATAATTGTTAATTATTATTTTGGTGTTTAGACTTGAAATTGTTATGACACTAGTTTTGAAATTGCAAACGCAATGTTTTGAACCCCTAACCTTGCTTAATCAGTTACGAGTTTTTTTAACGAGCACAAGTCAAATATAACTTAGTTGAGTTTAATAAATAATGAGTTGAATCAAGCATAAATAGAATAATTTTTGTTTTAAATTAAATATTATTTAATTTATGATCGATTTACTCCATAAACACCCTAATTTTTTAAATGATTATTAATATAATAGATAAATAAATGATTATATTAGAAAACGACTCCCCGGTGGATGGAAGGACACCGTATAACTTCTGAAAACATTTAATATATTGCTTCGGGTGTGAAAGCTAGGAAGACGAATAGCCAACCTTATTTAATTGAGAAGGGGAAGACTTTTGGAGATGAAATTTTATATAATAAAACAGATGATTTTTTAAAAGATTTTTTTAATTAGTTGACGATGTAAAAATATTTTATAGATGCAATTATTAGGATTTAAAAAATTTTAGGTTAATAATATTTTTTTAATCATTGAGACCGTTTAATAAATTTAAAATAAATGAATGTTTTATTCAACAATCAACACTTAAAATAAATATTGTATAATTTATTTTTGGTATATTTAATCATTCAGTCATTAATTCTAAAGAACAAGGCTCGAATTGTTCCCCGTTTTCTTCATTTTTTGACGACTCTTTACTGGAATCATACTGTTGGTGAGTATTTTAAGACATGGTTTTCCTTTGAACATCCCATCTCCAACCCCATGTATTTCTTAAATTCTTCTGTAAACAAATGGTTTCTAATAAAGATTCCAATTCAGTTGAAACTGTTACAATAAAGAATGGATCGAGAGAAGATGGATGAGAGCAATCTTTCTCTTAAAAATTTTAAAGTCTTATATATTTTATATATATTTTCATCCTCTAAAATTTTACAATTTTTTTTCAAAATTTTATAAATTCATATCCTAATATAAATGTTTATATGAATCCCTCATTACAACCAAGGATCGGCTTTAATCAGCGAGAGGAAAACTAAGTAATTAATTTAGGGTCAGACTTTAATTGTGAAGAAAATTCTTTTAACAACCAAGGATTGGCTCTTTTCATTCGCGTTTATTTAATAAATAACCGTGTCGTTTATATTACGAGGAATGTCAATACATAATGAAATTGCAATATTATAAAATAACATTAATCATCAATAGAGGAGACAAACAAGAGAGGTAGGTGCAAACGAGTGTTGATACAAATGGTTGGGATTCAAGAATTTGAGTTTCTAAGATCAAGTTTAAATTCTATCATCGTTGTCGAAACGATTTTTTTCTCTTGAGATTTAAAAAAATCACATATTTTTTAATTTATCTCTTTTGATTAGTTTTTAATCAAAAAAGTGTAATGTGATTTTAAAAAAAAATCTCTCGCTTCGAAAAATTTGGGATTCCCTTTAAATAAAAATAAAATACGGTTCAAGGAGTCGCCTCCAAAATCGGATAAGAGTATTCACTAGATTAAGTGGGACAACTTATGTGGACCAAAATCGCATCGGGGTTTGGGTATTTATGATGTTAAAACTAGGAACCGAGCTTTGCTTAATAAATGGATTTGGCGGTTCAGTGAGGATAATGATAGTTTATGGAGAAAGATAGTAATAGCTAAGTACAACTACGATAAGGATTCAATTCTCCAAAAAACTGTTAATGTTAGAAATTCTTCTTGGGTGTGGCGTAACATTGTTAATCTGGTCGTTTCCAATGAGATTGAGTTTCTTTCCTAAGTGAGATGTGTAATGGGTAATGGGAATAAGATCGATTTTTGGTTGGATCACTGGACATAATTTGATTCTCTAAAATCATCTTTTCCGAGAATTTTTAGTGTAGCGGTTAATAAATCAGGGAAGATCAATGATTTTGGGCATCGAGTTCATGGAGTATGGGAATTGAGGATTGAATTGAGAAGAGATCTTTTTGAATGAGAAAAGCAAATGTGGATCGATTTCATTCATGTTTTGAATAGAGTTGTGAGCTCAGTTTCATGCCTAGACAAATTAAATTGGTTAGGTTCTGCTGATGGCAGGTACATCCCCAAATCATATTACTCAAAATTGGCTAGTGTTGGCAAGGTGAAAGATCCAGTGTGGAGATTGATTTGGTCTAAATTCGTGTAACACCCCAATTTTTGGGCTAAATTTTTAAAAATTATAAAATATTGGATTTAATTGGCATTTTGAAAGAAACAGTGGATTAAATTGTAAAATTTCAAAGTTGACAGACCGTTTTAAGAAGTGCAGGAAATTCAGTGGCTAAACTCATAGTTTAACCATTTTTATTTATGAGATGAATTATAATCCTTCCGTGTTTTCTGCATATTTTCCAGTTTTCTCTTCTCCCTCAACTCACCTTTGAACTCCGATCTACTCGTCCTCCGACCTTCAATCGACGAACTAAAACCGTCATCGTGTTCGTTGTCGACCGAGGAACAAAACACCTCAAACTTTTCGTCGTGAATTGTCGTCGTTCGACGTTAATTTCAGTCGGAAGTATCGTCGGTAATAACCCAGTTTCAGTTGGTTTTTTGGCGATTCACGACGATCCAATCATCCGTTTACGACACCTCCCGTACCATCGTTTTCCTTGCATCGTTCCGAGTCTACCGGTGTTCTCCGTTTCTCCATCGTCGCCGGTGCGTGGAGGGGTGAGACCGTCAAAGTTTCCGACGTTTCGGAATCGAGCTCTCCGCCATTCAAAATTGTGAACCGAGCTTTGTAAGTGCTTCAAAATCTCTTAAAATAATTTTTAAGAATTTTTCCGGGAATTTTCCGACACCGGGTTACTGTTCACGCGCCGCACGCGCCACCTCCCTATAGTGGACATCGTCTAGGTGATAATTTTGTAATTAATTTCTGTTGAAGAAAGTTCTTGACAGTAGCTTCACTGGTAGAGCTATAGCTGAGGTTGATCTCAACAAGTCCGATCCATGGGAGCTTCCTGGTGAGTGATCATTTTAACATTTTTCACCCACTACTCTTTTGTTTGTTACATTTTGGTCATGTAACGTGGCAGGAAAGGCAAAGATGGGAGAGAAAGAGTGGTATTTTTTCAGCTTGAGAGATAGGAAGTTCCCAACTGGGTTGAGAACTAACCGAGCAACGGAAGCTGGTTATTGGAAAGCCACTGGGAAAGATAGGGAGATTTACAGTTCAAAGACTTTTGCACTTGTTGGAATGAAGAAGACGTTGGTTTTTTTATAGAGGTAGAGCTCCTAAAGGTGAAAAGAGCAACTGGGTCATGCATGAATATCGCCTTGAAGGCAAATTTGCGTACCATTATCTCTCCAGGTGCTCAAAGGTCTCATTCTCTCCTCTCATCTGTCATGAATATCGGCTGTTTTGTAGTAAGTTCATGTTGGTTATGGTTTAGCTTTAAAAAACACAAAAGTATCAATGTTTTCCGTATGCTGTTGTTTCATTTAAGGAGCTGAATATGGTATGTTGGGCAATGTTAATGCCATTTGCACTGCCTTGCAGACAATACAGGAGCTTCTGTCTTGTTCTTTTGGGATTTAAATACCCGCAATTTCTGCATCCTTATTCCGTAAAGCAATTATACTATCTAGTGTAAATTATTAATTTCATGTCTCCTGCACTTATTCCAATGGGTTATGTAATTTCCATTTCTCATTTTAATGATGAAATCATAGGATTTTAGATTGATATTGCCTGGTAAAGTAATGGTTCTTAGTTTGAAATATGAACAGAGCATTGTTATTTAACTGTTCTTTTTCAGGTTTACACTGAAAAGTGCAGAGATTTGACAGTAATATGATATCTTAAATGCTGTTTTCTAATTAACAGGGTTCATGTTTATCCTTTGTTTCTTTCTTTTATTAACCTCCAGTTACTTGGATTGAAAGTAAAGTATTCATATTTTGCACAGGATGAATGGGTGATATCCAGGGTGTTTCACAAGAGTGGCTCCGCCAATGTTTCCACCAGTAGCACCGGGGGAGGAGCCAAGAAGACCCGGATGAGCGGCTCCACCGTGATTTACCAAGAACCGAGCTCTCCTTTGTCAGTTTCCCCTCCACCTCTCCTGGATCATGCTACCGCTGCCATCGTCACCACCGACCGCGATAGCTTCTTGTATGACAATTATGCTCAATCCGAGCAAGTGTCCTGTTTCTCCACCGTTGCCACTGCTACAGCTGCCTCTGCGACCACCATAATCACTACCATGACCGTCCCTTCGGCCTTTCACTCCGGTTTGGACCTAGGATTACCACCTCCACCACAAATGATCAACGCCACTTTTGATCCCATAACAAGGTATTTAAGAAATGTGGATGCTTCCGTTTTTCCAACCTTGATGTCTCTTGAGGAGAACTCCTTTCTATTTCTCTCAGCCAACAATGGCGGCACCGCCATTTCACGGTGGTTCATCTGTCGACTGGGGGGGCTGTTTAGTGTTTCCACTAATGTTAACGAAGGTTCTAGTGGTGGCGTTAACAAGATATCAATCGGTCCAACAGAGCTTGATTGCATGTGGACATACTAAACTTTGAGGAATTTCCCATTTATGGTGCTTGGAATTTTTTCGTCATTATCTCAAATCGTGTTGTCATTAGGCGCTGACATGGATAAGGACCTGCTGAGATTAATGTCAGCTTATGTTTCATTATCATGTTTGTAAGACAATTACCACTTTTATTATTAACTTAATTTTAGTTTTTACTTTGTTGCTTGCATGAAAGTGAATTATTTGGAGTTTAATTAGATTTTAAGTTCGATATTTTATGTATTCAGAAATCTTTACTAGAATACTCAAATTAGGTGTGCAATACGAGTTGCATAATTAAACATTACGATAATAATAATAAAAGTGATGTGATGTGATCATGAATTCGAAAATATATTTGATAAAGTTGTTAGCAGTTGAGGTTAATTTTGACAAAGTTATTTTTTGTAATTTTTTAATAAAATTATATAAAAATAAAAATGTAGGGGTTTAAAATAAGAATTTTTAAAATTAGTCTTTTTAGTGAAAATGGTGGGTTTTAAAGAATTAAATTTTGGTGTTTGAATTATAAGTATAATCTAAAATTTTAAAAGGCCATAATTTTATGTTCGAATGTTTGATTGAGGTGATGATTATAGCATAATATATGTTCAGAATTTTTGTAACCACTAACAACACATACATTATATAAACGTAACTACTCGAGCCTAAAATCTGAGATAGCTCAATGAGTAATATTATATTTTACTGATTGTAGATGTATAAATACAAATCCATTCATAAATTAAAGTTTTAAATTTGTAAACTGACCTTATATTATTTTAAAATTTATTTTTCATATTTTAATTTTGTAACATTGAGTTTTTGTCTTTTTATTTAAGAATATTGGTCCTTTATTTTAACTGTTAATTGCTAACTTAATAATTATAGAAAATAAAATATTTTTTATTCTTTTACGCTTACTGTTTTATCAAATTGATCTTTAACTATAAATGTAAATTGTTAAAAAATTATGTTGTTAATTAATAATATTTTTATTTTTAAAAATTGATAATTAAATTGGTAAAAATTATAAAAATGAGAGACTAAAAGTTATTTTATCTTTTTATAATAGAAAATCAATCATTAATATTAAAATTAAATGAATAGGATTAAAAAATAATACAATTAATATTATAAAATTATAATATAAAAATTAAATTTAGATTTTAAAATAATTCAAAGTCCCCTAACTTTTTAAACCCAAAGCAAACACTACTCCCGACAGAAAGGGATATGCAAACCTAAAAGCATTAAATGGGCAGTTGAATTAGGTATGGGGTCTCATGTTAGAGTTTTTATTGTTATTTTTATATTACTCTGAAAATTTCTCACTTATTAATTTATATATTTATAAAAAATTTAACATATTTATCATAATTAATACTATACTAAATTTATCTAAAATTAATATTAAACTTGTTGAATCAAACGATTAACTCAATTCTTTTCTTTTTTATAATGATTAACTTAATTCTTAAATAAATATAATTACAATAATATTCACGTACAATAACATCTTATTTATTTTAATTTGACATGGACCGTGCAAGTTAAAATTTTTAAACTCGATTGTTAAAAATAAAAATTCAAACTCAAACCTATAAAGTAAGTATTGTTTTCTTTAGAGGTTTTGAGTTTGAGAAGATATGTCTGTATGTTGTCAATAATTAAGAAATACTTTAAACATATATTATCTCGTAATACTCAAATTAATCAAAATATAAAAAATTCAAAATTGACAACAAACCTTTTATTATCCTAATATTGAAGAAATTGACACTTATCAGTGACAAATCTACATTGTGCTTACCTCCCAAAATTTTTGATATAATAGTATTTAAAGTTTTTAATTTTACGAAAAAATAATTTTTAAGTTAGATGACTAGAATAGGAGCATGTCAAGAGTTAGATGAATAACATGCAATTTATCCTTTATATAACTATATATTTAATTAGAAGTTGGATGATTAAACATATAATTAATCCTTAGCTCTCAAAATTTTGATAAATTGGCAGATATAAATTAAATTTTAATTTTTAAAACTAAATAGTTAATCAATTTATTTTTAAGTTAAATAAATTATTCATTCAATGTTCTATAAGTATTATAAATAAATTATTAATTTTTATACAAAAGATGATAAGGATGAATTGCACTACTTAAGATTGTAAATCTATTAGATATAACATCAAATATTGAAATCTATAATTATTATCACCATTGTTTTTAACAACAAAATAGTAAATAGTTTTATTCATCAAGGACAGTGTATCCCACATCTACTTTTGTTAGGGCACTAGACAAAGCCTTTGTTTTTCATTGAGCAATTGCAAGTCAATTGACATCTTGGACTGAGTTTAATTGAAAATAATTATAGACAGTTGTGAGATATAGATATAAATTTATCTTAAATGTCATAACATTTGCTAAAATAAATATATGTCTGATGAAATAAATTAATCATTTGGGATGAGTCTAGAGTGAACTACACACAATGATGTGTACCGATATACACCACTACTATAAAAATATGGTAAAATTTATAAGTGGTCATTAAATTTATTAAAATTATTCCATTTTTCATTGAATATTTAAAAGTTATAAAATAGACATTAAACTTCGGATTTTATTGAGAAAATAGATAAGTACCATGAAATATTGTTAAGGAGTGACATGTTATGCTAAATTAGTAGGAAATATCTTATTTGGTCCCTTAATTATAACAAGAATTTTATTTTTGATATTTTTCAATATTATTAAGTAATAATTTCCAAAAGAAATTAGAAAAATTATATATTTTTAAAATATATGAATATAATTTATTTTTAAAATTAAAAATTATAATTTTTTGAAAATTTTTCATTCATCAAATTATTTTATAACTGATTATTTATTAATCGTGATTTTATTTGTAAAACTAAAAATTTATAATTTTTGAGATCCAAAAATTGAATTATCAAACAATATAATTATTTTTTATTAAACGACATGATTCAAGCACTTGACTTTTGTTTAAGAAGTTTAAACACAATTTAAAAAATGTATTAAAAAAATATAGTATCACATTAATAGGAAAAATAAATCCAAACTTAATTAAGAATAATTGAAATAGTCCTTAACTTTTAATAATGTATCAAGTAATTTATATGATATAAATTCAATATTTATAATATGACACTAAAAATAATATTTAATTTATTAAATCCATTTTATTTTCAATTCAGTGAACATAATAAAAATTATTTTAATTAAAATTAATAGTAAAATTAACTTTTTATTACAATTAAAGGGTCAAATTAGATATTTTCTACTAATTTAGCATGTTATATCACGTCTTTAATGATAGATTGTGGTGTTGTTCTATTTTTAATAAAATAAAAAGTTTAATGTCTATTGGTATCTAAAAAGATCATTTTGATATAATTTAATGTCAATTTATGAATTTTACCTTATAAAATTAGTGGTGAATATCAATGTTTGACTTTCATTCTAGAATTTTCCAACCATTTGATAGTTATTGAGTCGAATCAATCCATCAATGAATGTAATTAAGAGGAGATGAATTGTCAATAGAAAAATATGAAAGTTTTTACAAGAATTAGAAAAATGACAAAAGATATTTAGAGTGGTTCAACTTTCTTACTGAAATCTATATTCACTACTCTTAGTTTCCGCACTAAGAATTTTAACAAACTCGTTAATTTGTTTTAACAGTTTAGGACAATGTGTAACCTTACAATCCACTTACGATTTATACTCAAAATCTTAAGTGTACAACTCTTCCCAAAAAGAAATACAAATAAACATATTTTTTAGATCATAACAAGATAGTTTGTTTGCACAATCGAGGCTCTCACACGTTAAAAAAACTAGAAAAAGAATTACAATGAAACAATTAGTATTAAGTGAAAGAAAGATGAAATTGAATACAAATTGACAATTTTTAACTCTTTGATTGTTTGGAATAGTTTTCTTATTGTTCTTCGGCTGTTTCAAGACTCATTTTATATGCTCTCATTGGCTTATAACCGTTTGAAGTTGTTGGAGGAAATTTGGAGCCGTTTGAAGCATACAATTCTCGTATTTAAAGTTACATACACAAGAAATTTCGAAACTCTTGAAACTAAAATATAAATCTTTGGTCGTTGAAAACCTCAAGTTTAAAAACTTTAGTGAAAATATTGAAACTTTTTAACTCATTGTGATTGGAAGTTTCGAAATTTTTATACGAATTTTGAAACTACTTGTTTGAGTTTCGAAGCTTTCTTAAAAGTTGTGAATCTCTGGGCCAAAATTTGTTTAAAATGGTGAGTTTTGATATTTTGAGATAAATTTAACTTTAAAAAATGTTATAAAATGTTTGAATGATATTTTTGCTTAAAAAAATTGTTTTGAAAATTTGGACAAATACCAAAAAAGTCACAATAGCAATGCGACGGAGCATGATAGATACACAAACGTCGAGATACTTTTGGCCTCGGTTGCTTGAGAGAGGAAGGTAACATTGAGATCAATTCGTGTTGGAGAGATCAAAGGTTGATATGAGGGAAGAGTAATAGAAACGAAGACGAACCTAGTGATAAGAGAGAAAATTAGAACGAAAACGAGAAAGGTAGAATGATTTAAGAGACATCAGTAAAATGAATAGTTAACATATGAAAACAAAATTTTAGGGTAAACAAGACAACGCTTCCTATATACAAGTAGGCTTTTGCCTCCGAATGGAAGTCAAAATCTTATCAAGAATAAAAAGAGAAGTGTAACTTTTCAAAGCATACGAAGAAATTCCCTGCCAGTCTTTCAAGGGGAGATGCCTTTTCATTTGGATGGCCAATATTTAACTACTTTATTCTTAATATTTAAATAATTTTATTTATTTATTTATTAAATAATTTTAATAAAAATGTATACACACCATACAAATAATATTACTTGAACAAAGATCTCCTAAAAAAATTATTACTTTCATATCAAAATTGTTTATTAAACAATATAATATTATAGTAATTTAACTTTTTAATCAAATATATAATAAACAATTATTTAAAATATAATATTATGATGATGCTTTATAAGATTCTCCAATCCAAAAATAACTTGTGAAATTTGATTTAACTGCCACTTTCAAAAGAACCTTTTTTATATAAAAAATAATAATCTACCACTTTAATTTTGTCCATTCGAATATATATATATATATATATATATATATATATATATATATATATATATATATATATATATATATATATATATATGGAAAAAGAGAAATGACATGGACATGAGAGGAGGATAGGAGGCACAAGCCCTCCATTATAAAGATTCCTTTGGGACTTTTCTCCGTTTCTTTCATGCATATGTGGACCTTACATAACCAGTATGCACTATTTCAATATGCTTCCCCCATCTATAAATACATCTCCACCGGAACATACCAAATCCATTGCAAGCTAACCTCAACAACTACTAAAAACACCCTTAAGCTTTCCCCGTTCAGAAACTTCCCAGATTCACCATGTCTGACAAGTGCGGCAACTGCGACTGCTCCGACAGCAGCCAGTGCACGTAAGTAATCCATTTCATCCATGATGCTGTTAGGGTTGTGTTGTTTGTGACCATGTCTTAATGAGTATTCAACATGTTGTGTTGTGTGTGTTATGTTGTTTCTTCATGTTCATTTTATGTCAAAGGTACCAAAACTAAGGGTCTTTCGTGCTTTATCTATGCCTACAGGAAGAAGGGAAACACCTTCGTCATTGAGACTGAGAAGAGGTATACTTTCAGTTTTCAAGAGCTCTGAATCTCTAACATTTGCAAATCTTACACAGAAACTTACATTTTCGATATAATATGGTAATTATAATATGTTGTGTCGCTTATTTGCAGCTACATCAACACTGTTGTGATGGATGCTCCAGCCGAGAACGATGGCAACTGCAAGTGCGGGGCTAACTGCAGCTGCACCAACTGCACATGTGGCCATTAAGCTAACATAGAGAAAATGTCATGGTTTATATCATGGCAAGATCTTAAAGAAAATAATAAATTTGGGTTGAATAATTTGTGTCTTCTGTTGTAGTTCGTGCTTGTTTCATTTCTGTCTGTCTGTGTTTCCTTATTTACTGTGATCTAATGGTCATGTCCATGGCCTTATCTGCTTAATGAAGTATTATTAGTATAAATCTCTCTCTCTCTCTCTCTCTCTCTCTAATAATCTTTCTTTGATAAAACTCAATTATTAAACAGCCTTTCAAGATTTCAAAGATAGTAGCTTTATCAATCAAGGGTTAAGAGAATCAGACCAGACATAAAGATATAAACAAGACAAGAATCTGTTCTCCATTGTTATTCATCAAAATATTAACCAGTATAAGTGGCAAACAAAAGTAGTGTCAGTTTCAAAAGATTCCACAAGGCCAAACAGCCTCACAAGATAGAAATGAATCCAAGTCCAACAGCTAAGAAACTGTATTTTTTCATTGTTTCCTAGATTTTTCAGATCATATCTTTGTAAATGTTTTTATTCTATAAACTTTGTGTCAATCTCAACCATTGAAGCCCTCTGCACGGAGGCATGAGCGATGAGCCTCTACCCATTTTGCACAAGCTTCTTCACCGTGCTCGATGATGCATTCATCTCTGAGCTTCTTTGTCTCAGGGCAAGCACAACAAATTTTCTTCTTTGGCTTTGGTTCTGCAGCTGGTGTTGCTTTTGCTGTTTCCTGATTTTGCTGCAAGCCAGGCGAAGCTAAGGCAGAACTATTTTGTGTAGGCAGGCAGTCCACCCATTTTTCCTGGCAAAGCTAAGCCAGTGAACATATCAGCAAAAACAGAATCAAATTTTCCGCCTTCAGGCGCAAGAAAAACGAAGGAATTTCATCATAAAGCCGAAGGAAATCAACATTGGACTTAAAAACAGGATTGTGAAATCAAATTTACACTGTATGATGTTCAATTAATAAATATTGTGAAAGCAAACGCACGCCTAACAAAACAATATGATGTTCCAGGAATAATTACTTTCAGCAGAAAATGATGTTGATGGTTGGTTTGCATTGCAGCATTCAACTAGACAGCATGAATCAAATCATCGGCTCTCCAAATACCACCCAACGGAAGTTCAATCCAAGTCATGTTGCACTTTGATGCCTCAACACACTTACGGTAGAGTATCGACCGCCTTGGAGATGTGCTGCCATAAAATCTAACTTTGGGATGCTTCAAAGTAGCAGAAGCGAATATGGTATTTGCTAATACACTTGTTTCCCCCACTGCTGGAACAGAGAAAGAAGTGCACCCGATAAACAACACCGGTTATTCAAATCATTTTCATAAACCCAATCCATCTTTGAAAAATCAAGCTTAAGGAGTTCCAAAGATGAGCTATCAGACAACAGTTACAGATCTGCACCAGACAATTGATTTTAGCATAGAGCAAACTACTTTGTGAGAGTGGACAATGATCAACCAGAATAGTCCACCCTTTAAGTTCAAGATGGCTGTAAAAGAGGTTGCTTCTTGGAAAGCTAAACCTGCAGTTTCGGAAATAATAATAATAATAATAATCGAAATTTGGGGAAGTTAAATCAATCACTCGAACAAAACTCACACATTGTGTTAGGAGCTTTGGATTAGAGGTATGAATGGTGGACCGGCATCGAAGCGAACCACCGATTAAGGCTCGTTGAGTATTGAAATTGCCCTACCCATGAAACAACTATAAATTAAGAACAAAGAATACCCAACTTTATTTGTTGGGTTGTTAGCCCATTACATCGTTTCAGTCCAAATATAACAAATTCCCAGGGTTTTTGCCCATTAGGCCAGGCGGTATATTTAATTGGCCCACTAGGCCACCCTAATTTTTATTTTGCAATCTATGACAAACGCAACAATGCAAGGCAAACTAGTCCTGTCGACGTGATGAGTTTTCTGAAAATAGTTTTAAATGGTTTCAGGTAAGTGGATCCCATGTGGACCAATATTATATATTGTATGAACTCGTCACGTCAATGAAAAGTTATTTTTAAACTAAGTAATTAATTTTAAAATTATAATAAATTTTAAAAAATAAAACTCGTCACGTCAACGTGACGAGTTTCGTTGAATTTCTTTTAAAAAATAATTTTAAAAATAATTTATTACAAAATAATAATAAAAGTTTTTTAAACTAATACAATCCCTAACAAAATTACTTATATTTTCATAAATATTGACTACGTCGAGGAGTGGTCGAATGATAATGGTGTGGGGATCGTCGATTTCATCTTGGTCGTCCGCCTTGATCGTCTTCATCTTCGTTTGCTTCTTCAACAAGAGGTGTACTGAACATCATTCCACTTTAAGATTCACCTTTGAAATACGATGATGGAATACTTAAGGTATTTGACGCCAACATTATAGTCATTGACTCGAATTGGCCACCGAAATCAGTACATTGTTGACCATATATATTATGATCTCATTTACTCGCATGTTCTATCGAAGATGCTTGAGCGTTTTGCATTACATCCCACGAACCTCCAACACAATTCGACTAACTCTCCATTGAAGCATGATATGGATGATAAAAACCATAACTGGTATGAGATGCAAAATATTCAATAGAAGCAGAAGAAGAAAATGCCCATAATGATATTTCTTGCCCTTTGCGTATTTCGCCTTCATTTCTTCCCATTGTTCCCTTTCTTTTCGTGTTGTTAAATATGATTTCTTATTTGCTTCATAATTTGGGAGGTAGGGAGAAATGTCGAAATCAAGATTAGTAGCTATAGCTCGAAATGCATAGGGGCATATAGATGTAGCTTATTTCATTATTGAATGTTACATCATGCTTCCTTGGCCAATTCTCTTGATGCTTGCCACGCATATTAATTCTATGGAGCACGTCCATATCATATATTTGTATAAGAATTGGTTGATGGGACGCAAACTGGCGCAACACTCTATCTACGGCGTGCATCTCAACAATCACAAAATGAAGCAAAGGCATTACGACACCACAACTTCGAGCCTTCAAAAAAATACCGGTGGTTGTAAGTGATAAATCTCCTCGTCACAATAAATAATCCAACAAAATTGTAAACAGTAATTAAATTATAAAAGTTACTATAAATTATAAATAAATGAAAATTCAAGTAGTTTATTAAAATAATATTTATTGCATGTTGACCGACAATATCGATCCTCATTCGTATATCAATTTTATTTACACCCGACAACTTGGTCTTGAAAATTTTATGTTGTCATCTAAATCATATAATAAATAAAAATTTAGAAATAAGGATAAAACTAAAATTAAAAATTTACTAAAAATAAAGTTAAAAAATACATTCCAGCTAGAGAAAACTCAACCGGGGCTACTGTAATTAGTGTAAAAAACAAGAATCGATACCACGCTCAAGACTGTAGCAAGACTAGGCAACCCGTTACATCGACTTTTTGACCCCTTTTTAACAATTGCAACTTTGCAAAGTTCCTGCTATAAAAATATCAAAATCGCCAAGCCCCAACTAGTGTTACAACACTCAATAAAATTGAATGAGGTGATGTTAGCTTGAGGCAGTGGTTAGATAAACCAGAAAGATCTGTTGATGTCTTTGAGTGTTTGCACATATTTAGGAAGTTGAGATTGTAAATATAGCACATTCTCAAGGGATTGTTCTCCATAATGGTCGACCTTCGTGCTTCGTCATGTCATCGTTTAATCATGTTTCCTTCATCGAATCTGCATCTTCTTCGGATTCGGGATCTGATTCTGTTGAGGATGCATTAAATAGCCAAAATATGAAGCTTAAGGGTTCATCCTCTACATTTCCCCTTGACATGCATCAGCAACGTAGGCTGATGAATGAAGATGTGCAAACTCCAACAAATGCTTTATCTGAAGCTAGTTGCATGCAGTCAGGCTCAGTATGTTCGAGGAATGCACGTTTAAAGGAGTGCGAAAATAAAATCTTGGACTGTCAAAATTCTGAACAAGTAGAAGAGAAAAAGCAACCGTTTCCCATGGAACAGATATTGCTTATGGAGACCAGTTGGTACACTAGTCCTGTAGAGGTTGCTGGATCTCCCTGTACCTGTGCTTCCGACATCTATAGGTTGGGAATTCTCCTTTTTGAGGTTAGTTTCGAGAATGCTCGATACTATCATCGTTTTTTCAACTTTTGAAATAGTTTGGTGTTGTTAACTTAACATTTGTGTTATTAGTTAATGCTTGATTAAACTCCAAGATGTCTACTTTTTTTAATTAATTACTGTTCCTTCATTGGGTTGAATATTAAAACCATTTCGTTGTATCACTTTAAACTTTTTTGTTTCTGTATCTGCAGTTATTTTGCCCCTTCAGCTAAAGAGAAGAGAAGAATGGAACTATGTATAGTTTACGGCATCGAGTTCTTCCTCCACAGTTGCTACTGAAATGGCCGAAGGAAGCTTTGTTTTGTTTGTGGTTATTGCATCCCGAGCCAAGTAGTCGTCCAAAAATGGGGTAATCTCTCGGTTTTAAATCTTATGGTCTGGTATTAAAGGCACATGTTAGAAACACACATTGTATAGGTGTAGCTGTGTAGGTGTACTTGTAACCGGTAATGCGATAAAGCCTTGCACATTTTCTCGGTTTTTCTGATGAATAATGGTGTGTTTCATAATGGTGAAAGTAAATATCATCCACTACCTGAAATCACTTTTATGTCACCATTGCTGTTCAATATATAGTCGTAGTGTGATCTATTTGCATCATTGGCGCATAAAGAAATTATTTCGGTTTGGAGTTCCAACTTTTGTTTATAATAGTTTCAATGTATTAGTATTTTTTTTGCGTAACAGTGAGTTGTTACAAAGTGAGTTTCTTAATGAAACGAGTGATGATCTGGAATAACGTGAAGCGGCAATCGTGCTCCGGGAGAGAATAGATGAGCAAGAGTTACTGATGGAATTTCTTTTGATGATACAACGAAGGAAACAGGAAGTCGCCGATTGGTTGCAAGTTACTATTTCTTTTCTATGTTCCGACATTGCAGAAGTTACGAAGCAGCAAACAATCTTGAAGAAAAAGAGTAGCTCATATGCTGAACCAGGGAAAGATGACAATTCTACATCGAATCTTCCCTCGATAATTATTGTCAATACCGATGATTCTTCTAGCTTGGGGTCTAGAAAATGATTTAGACCTTACTTAAGGTTCAAAATGTTGAAGAATGTGGCGATAATCTAGAAACTCGTCAAAAGTCTGATACACACGCTGATATTCAAGAAAGTTTTCTTCTGAAAAGTTCTCGGTTGATGAAAAACTTTAAGAAATTCGAGTCAGCATATTTTTTAACAAGGTGCAGACCAGTGAAGCAATCTGGGAAGCCTTTGAGTAGACAAACATCATTGAATAGTGATGGCCGAGGAACTATTGTTATGACTGAAAGAAGTTCTGTCAACAATTTAACATCGAAAGAGATCTAAACCGAGAGCTTGAAAAGTGGATGGATAAATCCATTCCTTGAGGGTTTGTGCAAGTACCTGTCTTACAGCAAGTTAAAAGTCAAGGCAAATTTGAAACAAGGAGATCTATTAAATTCTTCCAATCTGGTATGCTCACTTGGGTTCGATCGTGATGCAGAATTTTTTTCTACAGCTGGTGTAAATAAGAAGATTAAAGTCTTTGAATGTGATGCGATCATAAATCAAAATCGTGACATCCACTATCCCGTGGTTGAAATGGCCAGTCGGTCGAAGCTAAGCAGTATATGTTGGAATAGTTATATTAAAAGCCAGATTGCATCGAGTAACTTTGAAGGAGTGGTGCAGGTTGTTAAAGCCTTCATTTAGCATTCTTTGGTCTGTCGTCTTTTTCTGTATTCTAAATCCATGTCTTGATCATTTCAGGTGTGGGATGTTACAAGAAGTCAAGTGCTCACTGAAATGATAGAGCATGAGAAACGTGTATGGTCCATCGACTTTTCATCAGCAGATCCAACAGTTTTGGCTAGCGGAAGTGACGACGGCTCTGTAAAGCTATGGAGTATCAACCAGGCAATTCTACTTTTGCATTTGATGGATGTCAGCTTTGAAAATAAACGTACTACAATAATCTAATTTCTTTATGTGTATATTTTTTTTCTCGATGTATGATAAGTTTTTTCTCTTACCTGGGCTGCTACTGCAGGGAACAAGTATTTGTACCATCAAAACGAAGGCCAATGTCTGCTGTGTCCAGTTTCCTGTTGACTCTGCCGTTCTCTTGCATTTGGATCGGCAGATTACAGAATCTATTATTACGATCTTCGAACCTCTAGGGTTCCTCTCTGCACTCTAGTTGGACACAACAAAACTGTGAGTTACATCAAATTTGTCGATGCAAATACTCTTGTGTCTTCTTCCACGTATAACACGTTGAAGCTTTGGGGTTTGTCGATGTGCAATTCTATGGTTATCGATGCTCCCCTTCAATCCTTTACTGGCCACATGAATGTAAAAGTATATTAACTCATCCATCATATTGAGCTTTTAATGCTTCTTACATTACAATGTCGAATTTGTTTCGACTTGAATGGTACGCTAAGTGCATTTGTTTTCTTATAGGTAATAGTAGGATTCACCATAGCTGCGTATGTTGCAATGAATATAAAAATTCTGAAAAATTTATTCGGTTTGCCCGAGTTTGGTTTTATCCTCATGAACAATGACTCTTCTCGGCATAACTTGTCATGGAAAATTATTCCCACTGGTTGATGTACTTCATATTGTTGGTGCATATTCTCCTTGTTGCAGAACTTCGTGGGCCTGTCGGTATCCGATGGCTACATTGCTACTGGCTCAGAAACTAATGAGGTCTAATAGCTGAAGACGTTAAAAGCTTATTTTGAATATTACATGGAGTCTGTAGAATGTTTCGCTTTATTTTTTTTGTCAGATGAGGCATTGATTCGAACTCACTGTAAACTGTATCGTATAGGTATTCATATACCATAAGGCTTTCCCGATGCTAGCATTGTCTTTCAAGTTCAACAACATGGATCCGCTTTCCGGAGATGAAACAGATGATGCCGCACAGTTTATCTCTTCAGTTTGTTGGCGTGGCCAGTCCCCTGCCTTAGTTGCTGCAAATTCTACCGGGAATATCAAAATTCTGGAGATGGTTTAGTTTGGTCTCGTCTCGGAATCATCCATGGTCGAAGCAAAGACCAACAAAATCCATGCTCCATGCCGGCACGAAACATCGAATAAAGATGAGTATCAGACATTGGAGAGTATTAAAGAGTATAGCATTTGAGAGGGAAAAAAACATTTTTGGCTGTAGATGATAACAGATGCAATATATGTAGAAAAATTCAAAAGAAAAAACAAAGGACAAATCAATCCTCTTGTATATTTTGTAATGCTTATAGTTCATAATCATTTTAGCAAGGATTTTTTATTTTCTGATCCATTACAGTCTGCCATTTCTTGATGAAGCTATTTATAAATACTCCTATCTTAGTCACGAGGACGATGACCCGAACATGAACCGAAATTCCTTAAACCAAATCCAAAACTATTCAAATAAAAGCTCAAAACAATATAAGATTCAATAGGTCAAATTATCAGTGTTCTTATTGAAGTTCTATTAGATACAAATGTTTCAGCTGTTGTATGCCTCATTAATGGGACTTCTCCATTAGACCTATCTACATTGATCTTGACCATTGCTTGCATAACCAACCTAGTTACAAGTTGGTTAAGCCTTTGAGCTCCTGGACCTGGTCTGATAATGTTTGAGTCCCCAACTTCCGTACATGTCGGTTTGGTGGAACACCAATCGCCTGGATTGAAGCTTCTGTTTTCCCTGCCAAGCAAATCCGTATCAATCTTGTCCAAGACAGGATCATCGTGTATGAATTTCCGTGCAAATGGCGCATTACTTCTAATAATCTTATCCGTGTCGTTAATGTTAAGGAAGTGCGGGTGTTGTTTTGGGGGAGTATCCCACGAAATATAATGCATATCTTGGTTGACAACCGTCTTTGCAAACTCCGGAACATTGCATACGACCGTCTGAAAGTAGCCTTCAGGGGAGGATACAGTTTGTGTAGTACATGAGAAGTATTCTTGGTAGATTATCCCAACCCCAAACACAGAATTCTACGAATGAACGAGACAGAACCATCCATGCCAAACCTGCCATCGAGGAAGGTGTTTTAAAATGTACACGCGGTTTTCAGACAAAAAGGAGATTTTTCTTTTAAGAACAAGGATCGATCCATCTGCATGGTAAGTCGATGCAAATATGTTTCCAATATGTTTCAGCATGGGTAGCTTGATGATCCTAATCTGTAGCTAACTTAACTCAAACACACCCATAGCTTCAAATATTCTAGATTGAAAAAAGAAGGATTACCGGTCTTCATACGAGATCCGGAACAATAATCTGATAAGCCTAAAAGATTAAACAACTAAAGATGCAAAGAATTAAGAGCAGAAATTAAATGAAATCAGGCTAAGACAGAGTAGCAAACCAGTGAATAATTTAAATGCTGTAGGCAATGCTCTTCGAGGTGTGGCCGGATATATATCAGACTTTGTTGACATATAGAGTCCAGGATCTACAATCAAAGGCATAGCTCTTTGACCCCTGCAGAAATAAGGCAAAACATTTTGGCATTGTAGACATAAGTATAGATTTTCCGAATCGGGAGGGAACGGGGTAGAGATCTTACGCTTTCCAACCAAGATTGCTTGTGTGCTCAATAAAATTAAGGTCCCGGCTTAAATTCGTAAATGTATAAATAAGATCTGTAAATCACAAACTAATCGATCAACAGTTGCTTGAGCAGAATAGAACAACTTGAAACTCGAAAGAAGATCCACTACCCCAAAATAAAGGCATGCGATAGAAACTAACCATCTTGAATCACTAAAGGATAATCTGATGCACTGAGATTGATAAACCAATCCCAATCTTTATTTCTCTTAAGAAGAATGGCACAAGCATGAAGTGTATTAGCAACCATTGTAGGCCCTCTGTAAGTAATCATATTAGCCTTAGTGATCATATAAACATTCCCAACTTTAGAGAAAATAGTATGGTTATCGATTCGAGAAGCAAGCGCCATTCTTTCCTCTGGAGGCGCCTCAAGATCCAAATGAACCACATATTCATTCCGCGGATGATACAGGGCATGAAGGGTTCTCCAAAGATTTCCAGATCTCCTTTTGATCCAGAAACCAAATAAGCAAAACGAGGTAACGTCGGATGATATAGGTTAAATTATATGGTTAGTATTTATTGAACGATCATAATGATAAAAATTATTTTTTAGAAAATTCGATTTTAAGTACAAGGTGTCCATGAAATATAAATAAAGTTAAGAAATTTTTAAATATAAATTATATTGTAATCATCACATACTAATAAAATATTATATACGTTACATGTAGATTTAATTATGTTTTTTAATTTGATAATTTTAAGTAATGCAAGTTATTTATTCTTATTGTATAATTTGATTTAAATTTAAAATTTTGCAAAATATAGATATTAAAAATTGAACAAATTAGAGTATAAATTAAATTTATAACTTACGCGTGGTCAATTTTAAAAAGTACATAGATTAAAATTGAAAAATTAAAATATATGGACTAAATTTACAATTACGCATAACACACGTATTAAACATATATTGACGTAAAATATAAGGTTAAAATAAAGTTTAAATATCAAAGGCTTTTGTACTATTTGAAAATTTTAAATTTAGTCCCTATACTTTATTTTTGCTAAGTTGAGTCTCTATACTTTGTTGATTAATGAAGGGAGAACCAAAGCAGCCATGGCTAGATATGATAACTGCAACAGCAACAATGATAGAGAGCTTGAGAATCACTGCCATGGCTAGCTAAGTCCAGTTCGGATTTCCAGATCCGAACCTAAAGACAAGTTCTTTGCCTTTATCTCGATATCGAATATAACAACGCTGAAGGAATTGAAGTTAAGAGATTGATTCAGTAAACAAGAAAACTAACCTTGATCGGCACTAAGGCCGTAAGTGATCATATAGGCGATGTTTTCTGTATAATGCTCTGAAAAAGACAGAATCCTCCATGAGCAAGCTTGATAAAAATGTAGAAAGAAGCATGATATGACATGATACGTTTAAATAAATACAAAAAACATGTGTGTTTGTGTATATTTACATGGATGACATGAAAATAAAGAACACTAGACACGAAAGACGTAAAAGGATTTCCAAGTTGACTTGCTACGCAAGTCATATGAATCGATTAGAGTGTATGAAAAAAGATGTATTAAAGAACACAATTTTGGAGCACTTACCAAGCCATGGCTGCTGCGGGAAGGGGATAATTTCAAGCTTGTGAAATGAGTCAAAAGACAATCTTTCCGGACATCAGAATATAAAGCAATGCCAACGACGTGCTCCGGCTTTTTATGTTACGATTATACAATCATCGGGAAACAGAGGCAACACTCTCTACATTTTATTGAATAAACTCCTATAATATCTCAACAGAGACCAGGGAAATATATACAAAGGATAGAGACTAGTCGTGAGCTGTGAACTGTCCAACAGAAAACCCTAACACCTCTACCAACTTATGACAGCCAAGATAACCAATGCCAAAACAACCTAATGGCATCACAGATGCATACATTCATAGACGAACACATTTATAACATTCTCCCTACTGTCTACTCCTTTCAAACCTGAAAAATAAGAAACAAGCGAACAGAAGACAAAGCAAACCCAAAAGGAAAAACAATACATGCAACTTGGATATCTCTGCTCCGAGAAAAAACTATCCTGACAAGGGTTTTGTCATCATATCAACGACCTGCTCACACGCAGGAACCTCACCAACTTGGAGGTGCCCTGATGCAACTTTCTCTCGAACAAAAATAAATCCATCTCAACATGTTTGAACTTAGTGTAACAAAAGATTTGTAGAAACAGCCACACCACTCGAATTATCACACCACAACACGGATTTACCATTAGGAACAATGTGAAGTTCGCGCAATAAGATTATAGCCAAATTACCTCAATTGTTGCACAGACAACACTACGATACTCCGCTTCAGCAGTGGATCTGGACACAACCTGCTGCTTCTGGATGCACAAGACACAAGATTACCTCCGGAAACATATACAGAACCCTGAGGTTGACCGACGTCATCCACATCCGATCCCCAATCAGAATCTGCAAACAGACAATAGACAATCGAGCAAATAAGAAAATTTCAGACCGTACTCAAGTGTACCCTGTAAATAACGCATCTGACAGCAACATAATGTTCATCCAAGGACTCTTGAAGAAATTGAAAGACACGGTTAACTGCGAACAAAATATTGGTCTTGTAATAGTCACATATCGGAAGCCCCCAACAAGGCTCCTATACTCTGTAGGATTTAACAAGGGATTGCCACTCCGAGCAGACAACTTGCAACTACCTATCATAGGAGTAGGTAACCCTTTAGCCTTCTCAAGACCACACTTACAAAAAAGCTCCTCAATGTATTTCCTCTCACAAAGGAAAAGACCATCACGAGTATAAGAAACTTGAATGCCCAAAAAATAGTTCAGCCTGCCAAGATCCTTTAATGAAAAAAAACATCAAGACTGGTTATAATCTTTTGAATTTCACAGCCATCATTACCAGTCTAAATAATATCGTCCACACAAATTAAAAGATACACCAGTCTCTCACCAGTCTTCTTTACAAATAAGAGGCATCCGATTTTGACACAACAAATCCTTTAGAAACAAGATAGCTCCTTAATTTTTCAAACCATGCTCGCGAGGCTTGCTTTAGAATTTAGATCATAAAGAGCCTGGTTTAAGCGACACAACCATTTTCTTGTCTCCCTACTCATACCAAGGAGGTTGGGTCATATAGACTTCCTCAGCTAAATCTCCATTAAGAAAAGCGTTATTGATGTTTATTTGTCTGAGTCCTCATTTTTTGCAACTGCCACATACAAGATCGTACGGACAGTAGATGACTTGACCACAAGGCTAAAGGTTTCATGAAAATCATGTCCCGCTTGTTGAGAGTATCCTTTAGCTACAAGCCTTGCCTTGTATCGAGCAACCGATCCATTAACATTCCTTCTTAGCTTAAAAATCCATTTGCACCCAACAGCCCGTCGATGAGCAGGTAAAGTAGTCAACGACCAAGAATTGTTCTTGATCAATGCATCATATTCATCCTGAGCAGCATGCTTCCAGGATGGATCCCTCATTGCTTCTTTAATCGTACGAGGTTCCTTTTCTGATGCAACTGTCTTAGATACATAGAAGATTTAGGCTTTCGAATACCACTCTTGCTCCTAGTCTGCATAGGATGACTATTGTTAGAAGCAACCAAAGGTTGCTCCATAGCAGCAACACATGCACCATCAGAAGATTGTTCCTCAACAACAACGGCATCTGCATCAACAGCAGGACTATCAAGACCAGAACTATTATCCTAAGCTGACCCCAAGGAACGACCTTCAATGAAATCATCAACAGAAGAAGGGGTCGAACAACAACTAGGAATAAATCAATAGGAACCTGTACATCACACGGAGAAACCTCATCATATTGAAACCAGCAGACCTTTCTTTTGCCAAACCAGTATCGACATCAAACACATATGTACTTAGAATAGGAGTAGGAACAGAAGAACTTCTATTAGCAGCAGGCACAGGAGTAGGATACCTATGAGTAGCAGGCACAGCAACAGACGAGTTCTTGTCACCAGAAACAACATACTAAAAGGAAAATTATCAGCACACCTAGCAGCAAAATTTTGTATCTCCCGAAAACCCCCTGCACTAGGAAACAAAGACTTATAAAAATGACATGACGAGAAATAAACATATGACCATTCTCAACCAAACACTTGTAGCCTTTATGTGTCACACTGTAACCTAGAAACAACATTGTTTGGACCGATAGTCTAATTTATGCTGATTAAATGGGCGTAATAATGGGTAGCAGGCGCAACCAAACACCCAAAGCAACGAATAATCTGGATTTACACCAAAAAGCATCTCATGAGGGGACTTGTCTCTCAACACAGCTGTTGGAAGTCTGTTGATGAGATAAACAGCGGTGATGAATGCATGACTCCAGAACACAAAAGACAGCGAAGCTTGAGCAAGCAACGTAAGTCACATCTCGACTACATGACGATGCTTCCTCTCAGCCTTCCTATTTGTTCAGACATGCGAGGAAAAGACACTTTATGTTGAATAGCATGAGCTGCTAACCATTTTTACAGAGCCATATATCTCCACCATTCGTCTGAAGAGCTTTAATTTGACAACCAAATTGAACCTTTACCCTACCATCTTATGAAAATTAACAAAAGACTGATAAATTTCAGACTTCCTTTTTAACAAAAACAACCAAGTGTGTCTACTGAAGACATCAATGAAAATCACATAATAACAAAAACCATCCGAGACTATAGGAGCAAGACCCCAAACATCAAACACAACAAGTTGAAAAGGACTAGTATACTTAGTCTCAGACAAGGGAAAATACAATTTATGAGCATTTCCCTGCAAACATGAGGAACAAACAGGCGACATTTTATTAGTAGTAACTGCAACATTACACAAATTAACTACAGTCCTAAGAACATTCAAAGAAGGATGGCCAAGACGTTGATGCCACACATCAAGAGAACCGGGATTCTGACAAGCAACATTAGCCTCGACACACGAACCTACAGGAGCATCAAAAGTAGACCAGAGACATGGAGCCTGTACAAGCCTTCAGAAGTGCGCTCCCCTCTTAGAAGTATAGCCTAAGTTTGAGAATCCTTCACAAAATACTCATGCGGATGAAATTGAGATTCAAACTCAACCGATAACCCAACAAGAATAACACGGATATGCTCTTGCTCCGTAACACCATACCAGCAGACAACAACTTATCACAAATCATCTTAATCTTGGCCAAAAATTCATTAATACACATATCATGTTTCCTCTGAGAATGCAGAGAAAGGCGCAGTGCAGAAACCTTTGCAATCCAATGTGCACTAACAACCGGCAAATCGCCTTTCAGATCGCACTCGAAATCAACAGACGAATAAGATGAGGAAGCACCTCTGAAGATACTGTAGACAACAACCAGGACGCAAGAAGCTTATCTACCTGACGATGAGAAAAATATGCCTGATTTCTAACCAAAACTCCATCATTATTCAAAAATTCTCAAGAGAACAACAATCCTCAGCAATAAAATTCATCAAGCCATAGCCATCAGTAATCAACAAGACTTGACGTTTCCAGAAAGAAAAGAAGAATCACAAAGTTTAACCTTGTCAAGCTTATGTAACTGATAAATAACCGAGGAGTAGAAGACGAGCTTCCCGACGCAGCATTCGCACCAGTCACAGCTGGAGAAGAATGCGTAGTGTCACCAGGAGGAGGATCAACAGCCATTACCACGATCAAACAAAAAACAAATCAGCAAAGCAGTCAAAGATCACACCCATTTGGATCAAGAGTTAATGATACCATGTTACGATTCCACAGTCATAGGGAAAGAGAGGCAGCACTCTCTACATTTTATTGAATAACTCCTGTAATATCTCAATAGAGACCAGGGAAATATATACAATGGACAGAGGCTAATCATGAGCTGTGAACTGTCTAACAGAAAATCCTAACAGCTCTAACAACTTATGACAACCAAGATAACCATGCCAAAACAACCTAACGGCACTACAGACGCATACATTCATAGACGCATACATTCATGACATTTTAACAAAAACGTTTCCGGTTTGATCTTACCAGAACCTCAAGAAGGGCTCCAAAGAGACTTGGAATCTGGATGATGCCATTCCACTGATTCCCACCATTCCTTTGGCTTTATATAAATACGAAGAGCAGGAGCTGCAGATGATCGGACATTATCAAGTTCGGGAGGATTAAGAGGCATCCTTTTTAATTTTGGACAATTTAGTACCCAAATTTTTTCAAGAGAATCACAAATCATCACTTCATTGACACTGCAAATACTCTTTAATTCAGGTAGATCCATCAAGCACTGAGTCAGTTGTGGGAGACGATGTTCCAGAGAAACCAGTCCTCCTCCTTCTGATTCAGGTTCTGATGCTATTATTTCCTCCATTTGGTTACAGTCCGTAACGCTAAGCTGTTGTAAATTTAGCGGCACGCAGTTTGGAGAGACAACCTCTTCATATTTTCACAATTGTTTATATAAGAATTCTAAGAGTGGAAAAGGTGGCAAGTGGGATTCGGAAAAACCTGGAAAACAGCAAGTCATCTTCACTGCAAACCAGATTGCACTTCTGATATCACGTGGAAGCATAATCTGATTGGTATAGATGCTACAACCCCATAATTCAACGTATTTCTTGAACAAATTTTCTCCAAAAAACCTCTTTCACCTACCACTATTAAGTATTCACGAGGACCTTCTCGATCATGTAAAGCATGAACATACATATTTAAGTTGCTCACGTCGTTA